>NW_005842066.1:148960-157866 GCF_000455745.1 Alligator sinensis | reverse complement strand
GCAGGCAGGACCTGCTACAGGAAGGGGGGGAGGCTCACTGCCACTGCTCGGAGCCCCACACCAACTGTGCTGCCATGGCAGGGTGCCCCCTGCCCACCTGCTAGCAGTGGTGGCAGCGGCATGGAGTTGTGCTCCCCACTGCTACCAGGCAGGCAGGGGGTGCCTTGCCATGGCAGTATGGCTAGCGTGGGACTCCTGGCTGCAGCACTGAGCCTCCCTGCTCTGCCGTGGAGGCCTTGAGGGGAGGGCAGCAGGGCGGGGATCCCTGAACCTGCAGCGGGCAGCCCACATCTACCCCTGCCCTGTCCACAAATCTGGGGGCACATTCCCTCCCATGCCTCCCTCCCCAGAAGGGCATGACCCCAGTTTTTATTGTTGTGATCCCAAATGTGGTCACAACCCCAAGATTGGGAACCACTGATAAATAAAGGTGCTGTAACTTGGTCTGTCCAGTCTGAGAAGATTTGTTTCCACTCAGAGAACAGTAAAAATACATCTCTTGTTAAATGTGTCCTTGGACTGACACTAAGGGGTGTAATCATGAACCTGACAATAATCCCATTGTTTGGGGCAGTCAGTGGACAATACTGCTTTATCTTTCCATTCACTTTTCTTTTCCATGTCTTCCAAGACCTTGTATAAGTATACTGTACCTAGAAAAATAGGACCCTAGCCCTGACCAGGGGTAGTGGGTACTTCCATTACATTTCTGAATGTTTGTTGCTACTTCCTTTTATGTTTAACTTAATAATACTGTATTTTTCTTTTATGGACAAGATCAATTATGATTGAGTTTTTATCCCCTTTGCTTGACTGAGCCATATTGCAGGCAGTTTGACAAATCAATATAAATCATTAATGATTTGGAGGCTATGACTGAGTGCACAATTAACAAATTTGCAGATAACACCAAGTGAGGTGGAGTTCCAGACAGGGGGCAGGCAGTGGAGATTCAGGTGGTATGGGGGAAGTCAAGTATCTTGCTTCTTGCTTGTGCCTGCCCCTATGCCCCCTGTCTTCCCCTGTGCAAACATGGGTCCTTCCTTCCACTCTTTAGTTTACTACCTGTGCTTTGTCATCATTTTGAGGTGGGCACACTGCAAAACTTACTTTTTCCCTTTCAGTGAGGGGTGGAAGAAAGTTCTTGGTCATAGGTTGAGGAAGGGAGTAGACTGAATATGTAATAGTTCTGAGGAGTTTCTATATTGAAATGATCTATTTTGAAATGTCTGACTTAGCATAAAAGGGTCCACAGGAGTAATTTTGGAACAAATAAGTTAATTAAGGATCTGGTCTTTTGAGGATACTGAGCACCCTTGCCTCTAATTAAAACCAATGAGTGTTAATGAGGCATGTTATCTATACAAGACAAAGGCCTTTTTAAATGTTAGTTGCTTTGTTGAAGCTGCTGACAATGTTTTGGTTAGTGCTAATTACAGCAAAGGCTACCCAGCTGCCATGGTGGTAGTGACAGTATAAATGGAAACATACTTTGGAAGTGGAACACCATCTGGTTCCTGTCTTTTACCTCCTCTGACACAAGGGCAGTGCTTCAAGCAGTTCAGAATAAAAAAAAGGATAGGCATAAAACTCACATTTCTAATCAGCTCTGAATGTTCTCTCTCCAGGATTTGAAATAAGCTTCAGACAAGAGCTTAGAGTTCATCTTAAAGTACCCCAAACCATTATATTTCACTATTCAATATGGTGAGACTCATTTCTGTGCAGAAGACCAACGGAAGGCTTATAACACTATTTAAGACTCATCTATGAACTTTCATATTTCTGTCTATTGTATAAGTTTATCTCTGAAGAATACTCTTTGAAATCTCAGAGAAATACATTTTAATACTCAGAGTTGCTGCGAGAAAACATCTCACATATAAAGGGACATATACCAGATCCAAAATATATGGCAAAGAAATTCAAAGGGTCATAAATGTGATGTACATTTCAGGACAAATATCAGCATTATCATAGAACTTCAGCAGGTAGGTGACTATTAAGCCTGTTGCTCTTTTTTGAAATGGAGAAAGTTGAATGCACTTGCCAAAGTGCATTTTAATCCATCTTTTGGTTAAGAAATCTTGCAGCAGTATTTTAGTGCGTAATTTTAAAGGTATACCACTGACTATCATTTCAGATTTATCAATCAAGTTTTAAAATTTCATTTCTTTGAAAAACACCAAGTACCTGTTACAGTCCATTGTGCCCATTCATTTTTTATCAATATTATGACACTAAGATGTGGGGCGAGGTGGACACACTTGAAGGGAGACAGAGGCTGCAAATAGATTTAGACAGACTACAAAAGTGGGCAGATGAGAATAGGATGGCGTTCCATGTAGACAAGTACAGGGTGCTGCACCTTGGGAGAAGAAATCCACAGCATACATACAGGCTGGGGAGTTCCCTTCTTGAAAGCACAGAGGTGGAAAGGGATCTTGGAGTCATTGTTGACTCCAAGATGAACATGAGCCGCCAATGCCAGACCACAGCCAGCAAGGCCAGCTGTACCTTGTCACGCATCCAAAGGTGCATGGCCGGTCCAGAGAGGTGATACTCCCCCTCTATGTGACTTTGGTCAGGCCGCAGTTGGATTACTGCGTCCAGTACTGGGCACCGCACTTCAAAAGGGATGTGGCCAGCCTGGAGAGGGATCAGTGGAGGCCACCCGCTTGGTGAGAGGGCAGCAGGACAGGCTCTACGAGGAGAGACTGAGGGACCTGAACCTGTTCAGCCTCAGCAAGAGCAGGCTGAGGGGGGACCTGGTGGCTGCCTACAAACTCATCAGGGGGGATCAACAGTAAATAGGTAGAGCCCTTTTCTTCCCAGCACCACCTGGGGTGACAAGGAACAATGGTCATAAGCTGATGGAGAATAGGTTTAGGTTAGAGATCAGAAGGCAATATGTTACAGTTAGGGTGGGCAAAATCTGGAACCAACTTCCCAGGGAGGTGGTCCTCGCCCCTACCTTGGGCAAATTGAAAAGGAGGTTGGACAATCACCTGTCTGGGGTCTTGTGAACCCAGCATTCATTCCTGCCTGTGGCAGGGGGGTCAGGCTAGATGATCTGTTCAGGTCCCTCCTGACACTAGCTACTATGAAACTATGAATAGGTCTGCATGTAGGGCAAAGTGCTGTGTCTGACTGGAAAAAATATTTGTGTTACATGTTGGATAAAAGGGCTACCAATGGGTTTTATAGTTTACTCTGCTTGCATTTTCCTTTAAAAGAGCAAGGTGCTTGTTTTAAGGATGGAAATCACCAATTATAATGACAATTTTATCTGGTCAGATTATCAGATCATGGACCTTATCTCTGTTGTTAGCTGTTTGCAACTGAAATGCAGCAATTGTAATGACTTTAAAAAGCATCGCCTTCATCTATTGCTGAAAAAGGAACTTTATTTATTGAAATAAGAAAAACAGGATTATATCTAAACCTGTTGTCTCTTTCTCCATCATTCTGGAACTTCAGCATAAGCTGTTCCTCAAACCCCATACTGTAGATTTAAAAACGTAACACACATTTTCACTCAGAACCCAGAACTAGACCTCACTGATCTTTTGGGAATTGAAAACCCTAGACCTAGATTTAGGGCTGAATTTATCAGCTCCATCTCCTGTTGTAAGTGCATCTAACTAATAAAAACTCTGATTGTCATCGCACTCTTTTTTTTTTTTTTTTAAATGAAAAGGAATGGTGTGTATGGTGGGGACTGAAGCATTCCCACTCATTAACCTGCTATCGCACCTCCCCTTCTGGAGCAGCAGCACTGCCGAGTGAAAACAGTATCCAGGTTCATGCTAATTTGATCTACTTGGTTCAGCCTAGTGCAGGGCTGACCCAGGTAATTTTTTTAATATTAGTTGTAAGCAGTTTTGTTACTTTGCTTTGAGTCAACAGATAGAGCCTTAATTTATAAAATATTGATGTAGCATCATGATTTTTAAGTTTTATCCTTTATTTTGAAAAAAATAGCAATAATTTTGTAATATATTGCTGTGGTTTTCCTTGTATGAAAGAGCAGTAGGCCTACTGGGGACAGTATTTATTCACAGTGTAGATGCATTTTTGTGTTTTTAATTTATTCTTTTGGTTCAATTTATTCTTCTAGGGAACACCAGGAACTTTTTGTCTTTAGACAATAAAACTGGAGCCAAAATATTATTTTAGCTTCTAATGATGGCATAATCAATCCTTTTGTTTCATTCCCTGTACACTTTTGGCAATATGCTGACATCAGAATTGGGCATGAAAGGTCTTGTAGTAGGCAGTGAATTGACAAATAAACCATTAAAAATTGCGAGTTTATTTACAATAATCAAATGTAGTTTTCGAAATTCTTTACAATTCCACCATGATACTAGGGAAAATGGCTGGAAGCCTGTTACAGAGATATTAGTAATTTAGCATTTGTATATGTATATATAACTTGACAGGGTCAGGCTAATGTGGATTCTGTAAAGGAAAATCATTTAGTTCCAAGTTGTTTCAATTGGGTGCCTTTAAGTTAAACAAACTGTAGCTAATAGTAGCTAAATTTTCCTTGTGTTTTTGAATAAGTGCTCAAGTTGCTCATAAAAAAACATCGTTGGAAGTTAATTTCATAGGGTGAAGGGCAGTGGTGTGCATTTAAAATCTGTAAATCAACAGCCAAAAAAGTACTCTGCTCCTAAGGATGAAGAACAGTTAATATTTGGAGAGGGTGGAAGGGAGGGGGAGACAGAAGGGATCATTATATTTAATGTCTATTTTATTTGAAGGAAAAAATATGAAAATCTGATGAAAATGGATAGCATTTGGGTCAGCATAAAGATGCATAGAGTAATCTACACATGCTGAGGTGCTTCTGAATTTCCTGGTCTATGCCAGTGGATCCTGAATTAACTTGAATAAGTTTCCTATTACAGTATAACAGACTGTGATCACTGTGGATAGCTTCTCATTTCAGTAATGTTTCTCCAGCTAGGGGATTGTAAAAGAGAGAGGAAAAAACAAATGGTTATGCAGCAAAATCAGTCACATAAAATGTCAGTCATCCAGGAAAGTCCCTTGCAGTTTCAGTTTTACACTCTGTAGTCTCCTATGTCTATTTTGAAGGATTTTTGTGAAGGCTGCAGACTGGAGTCTCAGTGTGCTGGAGGTATAACTTGAGGATGCAAATAATTATAAAAGTCTGTTTGTCTCCTGATATAACTGGCCTGGAATAAATCCTGACATTCTTGGATTTTTCCCTTCCTAAGACAAACAAAACTCCCACCTATTTCAATTTGTTTGACTGCAGGCTTCTGGATTTGTCCTACAGAAGCGAGAAAAGAAGGAAGAGGAAAATGATAACATTTACATGAAAAAGCAGAGAGTGTTTTATTCAAAAAGAAACTCTTGATACCACAACAATTCTAGTTATGAGACATAGAACCAGATCATGCCTGGTTCCATGCAAGTAAGGGCAAGTAAGGGCGGAGAAGCAGATGCACATCACCTTCCATTTCTCTTTACTCCTTTCCAGGGACCAGCAAAGCCATTGTGCCCACAGAGCACAAGAAATGCACAAGTTTAATTCTGCCAAGATCTGACCAGCACAGTCCCAAACCTTCAGCTGTGATGCCCAACAGAGCTGATCCCATGCATGTTGCAGGAATAAAGAAAACATGCTGCATCCGTTTGAAGGGCATGCCAGTAGATTGAGCTTCCCATGTTGCAGGAGCTCCACAGTGTAGTACCCTTCTGGCTTACCTGTGACTATAGTGTGAGTCTATTACTTACTCTATTTTAAAACTATTATATTAAAATTTTAAAAGTGAGACTAATCACCCAAAGAAACACCCCGAAAAGGACAACACATATGTAGATCCCAAATTCAAAAGATATAGAAGTTTTCTCAGAAGCTTCCAGTTAATATTTTCTCTGAGTGCATCTACATGTGCACTTTACTGCGAAGTCGACTAATTTGCTCCACAGTAAAGCATCACTGTCTACACATGTGCCAGTATTAGAGATCAATAAATTAATTAACTTCACCATAAGACAGTATTGTCAGAAACAGAGACAGTACTATCTTATGGAGGAGTCATTTACTGTGCTGCAATGTACATGTAGATGGTGACTGGAACAACAGCACTTTGAGCCAGGCTGGCAGCAGGCTTCGGGGAGCCAGGCACATGGCTTCGCAATTTTGGCATCCTCGTGCCCCAGTCAGCCCCTCTTCTGCATGACACTGCCACCTGGAGCCCAGAGCTGACCCTCCAAGCCTGTTGCCACCCTAGGGCTGCCTCACCCTGGCTCAAAGTGCTGCTGTCCCGGGTCCACATATAGATGCTGCACCCAGGAGCAGCGTACTCTGGAGCAAACTGCTCCAGAGTTTATCACATCTTATTAATTGCATGTGTAGATGCACCCTCTCTCACACATTAAAGTTAAAGTCTTCTTTAACTTTCAGTTGGTCACCCACAAATCCAAAGTGCATGTGTCAGAATCAGATCCTGGTAATGAGCAACACCAGGCTTAAGAACTTTAGTTGTGTCTGTGAAAGATCTTAAAAGCCATTGAGCAGATATGCCTGGGAATTGCTAAGATGTTTTCAAGATTTTCAAAGAACTTCTTCCAAAATAAATGAACTGCATAGATACCACTTCCTGGAATACCCTTTTAATTCTGTCTATTTTTCATGATTGCATGTTTCATCGTTGAATAGGAAATTAGAATGAACACCTCCTCCCTCCCCCACAAAATAACAAATCTTTTGACATTTTCAGACCCTGTTGTTGTTTCTTAGTGGAAAATTATTTGTGTTGCCTGAGGGCAAGAATATAAGATGCAAGTGAAGGAGCAATCTGACCCCACTTCCTCAGTTGCCCTTTGCAGTGACACCATAACATTTCGAATGTATGAACACAAGAACCTGAAGGTTTCCTGGGGGAAAAAAGAGAGCACGTCAGACATCTGTACTTGGAATCCACGAAACACAGGCAAGTACGCAAGCAATTAGCAGATGCTGGGAGATCTTTGAAAGTGAAGTAAAGGAGTCTTTCTCTTAATTTTAATGTATAACCTATACATTAAAATTTGAAGGAATTATGGTTTTGATGTCATAACAGGCACAAAGTTGTTAGGAAAAAATGCCATATCTTCTTGACAGCACATTTAATCTGTTGTTAATAAAGTGGAAATGGGGTAAACAGCAAGCTGGCAAAATCTTCTGACAACAGAATAATTCATATTTGTTCTCACAGATTGGGCCAAAGCTGAATTTCAGGAGGATCTAGCCAAGGTAATCCAAAAAAAAATCCATCCTGGCTATGGTCAGAAGAATAGCACATGGGATTGAGGGCATAACAGTTTCTGCTTGTAAACAACATGCACCCCCCTCCTCTCACAAATCAACATTCCAACTTTAGGGTGCATATCTTAAGCAAGGAAGCATATTTTTCTTTGCAGAAATACATGTGGGGGGGCATAAAAGCAAGCAGTTACTGTGACCATGGACAGATCGAGGATCACAGTGAAGGGTGTCTAGCCACACTCCCTTCAGCTATGGTACACGTGCATGAAGAGAGCTTGAGTACACATGCACTGCAAAGCTGAAGGAGGGTGTGTGCCTGAAGCCCCCTCACCATGATCTTGAATGCCAGTGAGCTCTCTGAGAGCTCTGCGCTTGCCAGCAAGGTGGTCAACAGAGTGTCTGGCCAGAGTCCTTACTTTCCTGCAGCTCTGGAGCTAAGGGGATGAGCACTTCTGCCCCTTCCTCCTCCTCCAAATTCAGCAGCAGGAGCAAAGAGGATATGAGTGGCACTGGCAACAGTACTCAGCTCCCACTTCCATGCAGTTCCAGAGTCCAAGAGTTGAGTGTCACCATCACATCCTTTCTTAACCCCTGCCACTGAATTCAGTGAGGGGTTAGGGGGAGAGGAAGGGTGAACTGCAATTGTTCTCAACCCCTGGGCTCCAGATCTGGTTGAATGAAAGACGGACTCTGGTCAGACCTTACACTGATCAGCTGGTGAACTCATAGCACATGTGGAGCTCTGGCAGGAGCTTCAGCTGACAAACTGGTGAGCTCAGAAAACTCCCTGTGCATGTAGCGCACAGTCAAAGGTGGAGTGTGATTGCTGTGCCATCCTATTCTCCTGGAGCTGTCCCTGGCTGTGATTTATAGCTGCTAAGATTGTTGAGCCCCAGCTCAAGTCTGGGATCGTGCCCGGTATGCAAAGGCCAATAAAGATACCAGGGGTGAAAGTATAAAGAAGGTTTATTGCTAGCAATAAAAGGTGCGAGCGGAATAGTTTCACGTAACAAGCTCACCAGATCACTACCACTAAGCATCTTTTATACAGGAGTTTTCAAGTTCTCACCAGCGTATTTGTTTGCTGATTGGTTGTAAGGAGTGATGCAAGAAGTTCTTTACTGAGCATGTCTCTATACCTGTGTTTTAGCTATGTATCTCATTTACATACATGTATGTTTCATTAGCATACTTTTTCCCCACCTAGGGGCGTGATTTTTAGTATTTTAATGAGCTCTTTAACCCACTACTCTGATTCTGCTTTTGTTTTCAAGCCTCCTTTATCTAAGACTGTCTCCTCCTTATCATTGCAGATGGGCATTCGTCACATAACATTCCGTTTGCTTGGTCTCTGCATGGTAATTTCTAGGTCACTCCTTACATTCCCCTCTCTGGAGCATTTTAAATTATTTTTATTATGATTGCTCCATTCAATTTGACTTAACACAAATCTAGTATCCTCAGCTTTCTTTGTTTGCAAAATCATTTGATTCACCTTAGGCCTGAAGATAGATATAAAAACAAGTATGCATTGGATACAGCAACAAACCATAATCCCTAGCTTAGGATATTTGACTGGTCTTATTACAGAGGATTTTTTTACCTTGGTTCAATTTAA
>NW_005842066.1:135673-142833 GCF_000455745.1 Alligator sinensis | reverse complement strand
CTGTTCTTAGTCCTTGTCCTCACAGGGGAAAAAAAATCACTGATCTTGGACTCGGGCCAGACAGAATACGTACAGAGATAATCCCAGGCAGGCGTGCTGACGGTAGGCCTTATGCCCTTTCTACCCTCTCACCCAGGTGCCTGTTACTGGTATTTTCACTCTATGGCGTTGCACCGTTAGGCTACTGCCGCCTCAGCGATCCAGCTCCCCCTGAAGCAAAAGTCTCACTTGGAAAAGAGATCCCGGGGTGCGCCTGACATTCGTTCCGGAGGAGTAATCAGCTGGTCGTCAGTTAGTCTGGGCAAAGCTTATCTAAGGCAGTCCCATCTGGGGTGCCAAAAACTGTTGAGCCCCAGCTCAAGTCTGGGATCGTGCCCGGTATGCAAAGGCCAATAAAGATACCAGGGGTGAAAGTATAAAGAAGGTTTATTGCTAGCAATAAAAGGTGTGAGCGGAATAATTTCACGTAACAAGAAGACCAGATCACTACCACTAAGCATCTTTTATACAGGAGTTTTCAAGTTCTCACCAGCGTATTTGTTTGCTGATTAACCAATCAGGTAAGGAGCGACGCAAGAAGTTCTTTACTGAGCATGTCTCTATACCTGTGTTTTAGCTATGTATCTCATTTACATACATGTATGTTTCATTAGCATACTTTTTCCCCACCTAGGGGCGTGATTTTTAGTATTTTAATGAGCTCTTTAACCCAGTACTCTGATTCTGCTTTTGTTTTCAAGCCTCCTTTATCTAAGACTGTCTCCTCCTTATCATTGCAGATGGGCATTCGTCACATAACATTCCGTTTGCTTGGTCTCTGCATGGTAATTTCTAGGTCACTCCTTACAAGATGGCTGGCAGTTCTCTGTGGCCCTGAAAGCAGAAGAGGCAGAATCCAAGCAGAGCTGGCTTAGAGCAAGTGAGCTGCTGCATACAATTTGTGGTATCTTGATGAGGCTTGCAGTATGGAAACAGCATTTTATTATTTACAGGGCCTGATATAAAGGCTTATATACAGTAAAGAAGTTAGTCTTCCCCTGCCTTTGCAAGGGTCTGAGGCATAGCCTAGTTGCTGTCTTGCCACACCAGGAAGTTCCTGCTGCCTCACCTCTGATACCACACTTCCCGGATAGTCTATGTTTCCAGGAGGATTTACTCTTGCAGTCAGCCATGAATTTGGAAAAATCTTTCCCCCCTACATTCTCTTTTGTTTAGGAGTGTGAGGGATATGAGAAAATACAGTGAGTACATTTTGTAAAAGAACAATTCAAATTACTCATGCATAATGGCTCTAACAGTATTTGTGGAACCTGGTGTCAATTCATAGCCCAATCTTCAAATAATTAATTATAGAATGGACGGCAGCCATCTATGACACCTTAGCACGTAAGTTAAAAATGTTCCCATTGAGAACTCCCAATGCCTTATAAGAGTGTGTTCATGCATATGGAGGGGAGCTAAGTGCAATTAGAGAGGAAACCAAACAAATATAAGTCCCTCCTCATTGGAAGACCATCACAAACAGAGAGAAACCCTTTGGAAGAGAGATGTAGACAGGGATTCTGGAAGAGAAATGAGAATTTGAATTGATTCTAGAAGTTGTTTTCAGGTTTTCAATAGTGCAATGATGCATTTTCAAAATGATTTTCTATTGAAACCTATTAGTCATGAAGGAAGGCTGATGTTTGATTTCCATAACTTGAATAGACTTTAAATATACCAGAAATGTTCCTATAATAAAGGCAAAGGCACTGGAGTAGACTAGCTAAGGGAAAAAGCTCTGCTGTGTGTTCTGGGAGCCAGTCCAGCCGGTTCAGAAAGCGGTGTTGGTAAGTGAAATAGGATCGTCAGGCAGGCGAGTGGATGGAGAGGCCGGGACAGAGTATTGGTTGCAACGAGATTTTACTTACGCCTCAGATGACACTGGCGTAGGTGATGAAAGATTGCTTGGTTACTGACAACACACTGAATAAGTGTTTGGATACGGCTCGGACTGATGAACCATTCCTTTATGGACTATTGGACGGGATTGGCGAGGGTGTGGTATTGAAACCCATACTAATTCGTCTGGTTGGAACTTCGGTTTCCAGGGTAAGGGTTTTCGGGGTGTTGTCTCGTCCCACAGAGGTTTTGTAGTATTTAATGAAATCAGGACATCATGATTACACTTGGTCCAATTCTTGTACGTCCCTCCTCCCCAGAGACGCAGTTGTTTTTTATATAGGCCGATATGCCTTTCCATGACACCATTTGACTGTGGGTGGTACGGTAAATGGAGGTGCCATGTGATGCTATGGAGGCGGGTGAATTTGTCTATCACGTTAGAATTGAATGGGGGTCCCCCATCTGATTGGATTTTGTGGGGGGTTTTCCAGGTTGCAAAGGCAGCAGTTAACGCGGTGATGACAGCAGTAGCATTGCTTTTTCTCAAAGGGATGACTTGCAATTGGTGGGTTCCTAAGTCTACGATGACTAGTCCCTTATTCGGCTGTTTTGCCCCCGGTAGTGGTCCTAATAAATCTACTTGCCACGTCTTCCCGGGAGGGAAGTGCTCCGGGTTTAGTGCACCAATCTGGTGACTAGTGCGATGGCATTTTTCTTTTGCGCAGGCTTCGCAACTCTTGGCGATTTGTTTCCAGTCGGCTTGGGATGCATACTGACCCGGTCCTTGAGTTTTTAGTTTCCATCTCCGATAGCTGGCTTGAGGTCCGGGGTGCCCCCAGTGTTTGTGGAGCCATATTAAGAACGGGTCCGCTTCGGGGAATGATTCCCGTGTTGAGGCTGTCAGTACTACGTCGCGTTGCAGAGGGTCTTCCAGTAACTTATCGATGTTTGCATGTACTGGATCTGTGTCAGGCCTGTGTGAGCGTGTGTGTTTTACGAGGGGCAGGGTCATAAAGGTGGAAATTGCCTCCCAAATATCTTTCCAAACGGATCGGTTTTCCATCTCTGTTGCTGTGCCCATCACAATCTTATAAATGTAGATGGAGTCAATCGCTATGACTGGAACGGGGAGCTTGCTATCGTGATGATCAAGGCAGTGTTGTACGGCTGCTTTAAATCCTAGGAGTTCACAAAGTTGTGGAGAGTGTTCTCTGGGGATCGAGTTGAATATCTCTACGTGATGGCACGGTTTACAATAGTATCCATATCCTCCCCCTTCTCGGGACGTTCCGTCCGATCCAATCCACGCAGGATCCGTGGTTCCGTATAATGCAGGCGGGTGGTTGTTGGCTGGATTGGGGATGACCGTCATGTCTTCATGCTTCCAACAATACCAGTGATAATGATGGTTAATGACTAGCATGCTCCACATTTTGGGCTCCCCTTGGAAATGAGGATCCACTCTCTTGGGGTCCACTGAAGGTATCAAGGTTGTGAGGGGAGCTCGAAGAGTCCCGTGACCCGATGACAGTGATTCAGCAAGCTGGCCTGCAAGAAGGGTCTTCGCTAAGTGACCGTAACGATTCTGGGTGGTTTGCAGGGTCTTATGCGTGGTGAAGACTACTTCGTCACGACTATTATGAGCTGTGGCCCATACGTGGGTGGCGGTACATCCGAGGGTGACGACTAAAGGTTCACTCAGATCAATAGCGGTAAGTGTGGTGTTTTTGATCGATGCTAGGAGGCGTTGGAGGTTGTCATCATCCCTTGCCGTCCATGGTGTGGATTTTCGGGTCTTCTCCCGGATTTGACGTTGTAACTTTGCGACGATGGGTAGGTGCAGCAGAGTAATGTAATGCCGGTACCAGTTGAGGTGGCCCAGGAGTCGTTGGAGTGATTTTCTGTCTGTCGGTAGAGGTCGTGTTAAGGGCTCCAAGTCTGGGGCCCCATGAGTAGTGCCGTGTCTATAGGTGCCATCAAAAGTTGTACCTAAGAACGTGATATTCGCGGTGGGATGTAAATGCAATTTTTCTAAATTGACGGTCCATCCGTTCTTTTGAAGGTGGTGGACGAGACGAGTAGCAACTTCGCTTACGACCGATTTAGTTCGACCCATGATGGCTATATCATTGACATAGTTCCAAATCTTATACTCATCGTTCTTTGGGTAACCATTCGTGGTTGCAAATGCTTCTAACGTGCAATTCATAGTGCCGGTGGCTAGTGCCGGAGAGTTCCGATACCCTTGTGGGCAAACATTCCATTTATACATTATCCCCTCAACACCCATATTCAGCACTCCGTCGGGGTCGGTGAGCAGGATTGAGAAGAACATGTTCTTCAGGTCCAGTGTGACTCCGACCCACGGGTCTGCTTGGTACTGTGCCATCTCTAGCATGCATTGCGGTAGAGTTAACTGAGTGGGCTGAGCAAGTTGTTGGCATCGCTTGTTAACTTCTCGGTAGTCCATGACTAAGCGGGCTTCATTGGATGCGCCAGGCTTGGCCACTCCCCATCCTGGAGATAGGTAAGTGCTGGCCATTACTCGTGTAATACAGCCCTGTTCCTCGAGTCATTGTAGGAGGCTGGTAATAGATTTTTTAAGCAAATTCTTCGTTGGGATCGGGCAGTATCACCAGGCGGAGATGTTACAGAGCTCGGGTTTATGCCATTCGGACTCAGACACGGTAAGTGGAAGTGCCTGCAGTACACGTCTCTTGAGATCTAGTACTCTTAGTCCTGGGATACCTAAAATGTTGATATTTCCTAATACTGCTTCCATTATATTTCCTTGGATCATGATTTGAACTTTTGGGGTCGTCGCCACGGCATTGAGTCCTTGGACTTGGATTGTTTTTGACGTCAACATGTGTGGGGTGGTACTGGTAACTACGGTGACCTGAGACCCAGTGTCTAAAAGAAAAGATACTCATCCCCAATTATTCGGGTTCCTTGGATGTTGCACTATGAATTCGGCGTAGGGATGGGGGTCGGCAGAGTCTGGATGGAGGGGGCCGCCGGCTGAGCCGCCGGCCGCTACTCGTTTTTTTGCTTGTCCCTGAACTTAAACCCCATTGTGTCGGCTAGATGGCATTGGCCTTCATCCCTGAGGGCACGCAGCTGTTGCTTCGTGAGTTTGGTGTGGTTGAGTAAAAACCCAAACATAGCTCTCTCTTCGGCCGTTCTCGGCGGCAACTGGCGTGATTCTCGTTGCAAGTTAAGTTCCAAACGCTTCGGCTTCGGGGTCTCGACCGGGTATGCTGAGGATCGATCTTTCATATCGGTAAAGTTTTTCTCATTTCGATTCATGAGTGCCTGCAGTCGCGGGAGGTGACTTAAAAGGTTTCCCACTGGTTGACCTGCCATTGGGTTAAGAAAGAGTCGAAGTGTGATGGCATCTATCCCTCCGTACACTTCAACACAGGCGTCAATGGCCTCCAGAGTCGCTGGAACTGCTCCGGGGTCTCGCAAGTGGCGATGAGCCCATCTTCCATTGTATTGGGCCTGTGCTAATCCTAGTTTATGTACCCTTGGGTTCCATGACAGGTACGATACCCCAATGATGGCTTCGAGAAGTTGTTCCGCATTGGCGTTCTGCGGGCGACCCTCATGCCAGACGTGGGATTTGTGGGTCACTTATCCCACCACTAGCGCCGGGAGTGGAATGGGCCAAAGAGTGTTTTCCATAATCACATTCAGATAGGTGGTGTGCCCTCCACTCTGTGCCGCTTGCCGGGTTAAGGTACTTGCTTCTTCTATGTCCATTATTTCAGACCCGAATTCTATAATTAGCCGTCCCATCCACATTGCTAGGGTTTCTTCGGGTTTCACTTTTGATTCTCGACATAGCTCTTGTATCTCTTGTCGAGTGCGCGTGCGATAGGTGGCGGTAGTGCGGGTGGCGCCTTGCGCATCTGTGACATGTTTTATTGAAGTTACTGGATGAGCTGCAGCTAAAGGAAACTTTTCCACATCAGCTGGGAGCATTGGATACAATTTCCCTCCCTCAGCTGGGAGCGTTGGATACAATTTTCCTCCCTCATAGGGGGGCGGGTTTTCTTGTGACGCCGCTTCAGTGGGCGGTTCTACTGCTGACATTACCTCATGGGGTGGAGCCAGGGACAGAGACGTGGCTAGCCACTCTCCTTGGGCAGCTCCCATCTTTTTACGCCCTTTTTCATTTTCGCCGGCGCCATTTTCTGGCTGCAGCTCAGAGCCCCCTGCTGCTTGCTCCAGTGACTCCATGCCCACTGTGCGCAACTGTGCTTCTAAATTTGCGTTTTCCCGTAGTAAACCCCTTACCGTGCGGAATAACATGTTTATCAACTTTCCTTTATTCCACTTGGTTACCCCCCATTTTGTTGCTTGGCGGCCTTCGGTTTCTAGGCCTTCCCGGAGCTGGCCTAGGAGTTCGTGACCACGCGATCCGGACGCTAGGGCCGGACAATTAAACCGGTCTGGCGGGGTGGGCTCCCCTCCTTCCCTCAGGTACCGCATGCACTGGGCGAACTCCTGAGCAGGAGTCGGGCCTTCCACCTTCTTGGCCTTCACCTCCGCTAGGGACAGGGACGATACTGTGTCCACGGGCCTAAATTGGATTCGGTCGCTGGCCACCACGCAGCCGAACGACTCAGGGGACGTGCTCACTTTCCGCTCCTTCATGATCGGCCCTTCTCCCCTGACCGAGAAATAGCCCCCCAGGAGGTTTTCTCCTTCCCCTCCAGCTGCCCGATGATAGGTGATATGCGCCCAAAGTTCCTCGGCGTTGTCTACGCGGTGCCTCCCTGGTGTGCCAGGGGCAGCACTTGATTAAATTCTTCTCCACCACATTGCCTTTTGATCCTGTTCGTGACGCCATGGTGTTCTGGGAGCCAGTCCAGCCGGTTCAGAAAGCGGTGTTGGTAAGTGAAATAGGATCGTCAGGCAGGCGAGTGGATGGAGAGGCCGGGACAGAATATTGGTTGCAACGAGATTTTACTTACGCCTCAGATGACACTGGCGTAGGTGATGAAAGATTGCTTGGTTACTGACAACAGGTAACGAGTAACGTAACAGATGACAGGTAACTGGTAACGGAACGTGACAAGTCAACCATTCATGAACGCAGCGAGCATGCAACGGGAACGGAGTAAGTCTGGAAGGTCGACGACGGGGAGACGTTGGAGGGTGATCAGGCCACCAACTTGCCTCTGAGGTGTTCTCTGAGGTCTCCAACTTGGGCGGAAACTGCATTAACCTTTTATATGGCTAACGAGCCCGTAGCTCACCGCGAAAGA
>NW_005842066.1:126775-135351 GCF_000455745.1 Alligator sinensis | reverse complement strand
AAGAGTGTGACAGCCTGGGCCCCTTTGCCCAATATAAATAACAGTAATTTCTCCTTTGAGAATGACAGTGGATTAGGTTTGGCTACATCAAAGTGCCTTCTCATTTCAGAGGTTATTTAATAGTTAAAATGTGGTACGACTAACATCCAGATGATTTTACTGAGTTGAGTCTAGTAAGCAAAAATGCACGTACCATTCAGAATTTCCCCAGAACGCAACAAGCACATGAAAGATTTAGCTAAATTTGCAGATTAAAAAATAAAACTTTCCATAATTTCTAAGGCATTCATCATTACATTGTTTCTTTCTCAAGATTTCCATTGACCCTTTTATTAAATTCATATTATTTGGGGGGTGACTTGCTATTGAAGAAGGCTTTCTGTGTAGTGAGACTAATCCCTCAGATCCATTCATGTGGGCAGGAGGCATTTTCCTCTTGAGGAATTCTTTTCACTTCATTTAAGGAATGTTTGTTTTAAGTATTTCTCATATTCCTAAAAGAGTTCTTAAATAAAGAAATATTGCCCTTGTGGCTTTCAAGAACTAATCAGCTGTAACTACTGCTATAATCCCTCATGCTGAGGTTTCTATTGATAAAGAAAAAATGATACTTTTTATTCTACCCACATGTAATTCTACTGAGTTCAATTAAATTTCTTGAGATTTCCAATGACAGGAGAAGAGAATTGGACTGAAGGATTTACATTGTCTTTTGTTCCCATCAGTGAGGTTCATTTTGCCAAAGAAAGTCTCCTCACTGAAGCAACTATCCTTTAAAAACAATTGGTAAACATTTTGTATGTAAACTTTTTTGACCCTTTTCAAGAGCATTTGGCTTTCTGGTTAGATTCCATTAAAGAAGCCATTCTTGTTAGAGAATATTCACGAATTGACTTCCAAATAATACAAAACCTGATTGGTGTGGTCAATGAGGAGACTCCATTTGGCCTTACTTGGTAAGCTGCTGTCTCTGCACAAATGATTTGGTCTTCCAAAATTGTTTGGGACTAGCTAATTGCCCATCAAGAAGGGTGGGGGGTGGGGACAGAGTGCTGGCACCCAATCCCCCATGCCACTGCTGCCTCCCAGGGATGAGGGGGAAGCTTGCACATAGCGACCACCACTGCCACCCTCCAGCCTGTGCCGCTGCCACAGTGTATCTGGCCATGTGTGCCCCCCACCTCTGCTGCTCCATGTGTGGCCCCATGCTCCCTGCCGCTCCGCATGTGACCCCATGGTACCCACCCCTCACCCCCCTCCCACACTCTGCAGCCACTTGGTTCTTTCTGCTGGAGCCAAGCCCCACCTGTCATTCATGAAGAGCATTTATTCTCCAGCCTCTGGCGTGGTGGCTCCCTTCCCCCCCCCCGGCCTCCGCCTCCTCCCCTGGAGCAGGAGGGCTTCCCCAGCCTCCCTGCCTGAGGCAGTGGTGGCTGCCTCTAACCCTCCTGCCTCTGCCTTCTCCCCTGGAGCAGTGGGGCTTGCAATCACCTCCCTGCCTGAGGCAGTGGTGGCGGCAGCAGCAGCGACAGCAGTGGTGGCTCCCTCCCCCCTGCCCACCTACGCCTCTTTCCCCAGAGCACTGGGGCTTGTATCTGCCCAGTTACATAGCAATGGGGGGGAGGGTGGTCATGCTCCCGGATGCTTGCCGGGCCCTCTGGGGTACTCAATCCCTGAGTGGCACTTCTGGTTTCACCGCTGGCACTTCCAGTTTCGCTGCCGGTGTTTCTGGGCTCAACAATCCATCGCAAAGGGACCCTCCCTCCCCCTGCTCAGTGATTGACCACTGGGCGGGATCCGGGGGGACCCCCCCAACTTGGTGATCAGCAGTGGATGGGCGGGCGCAAATGGAAGCATTGGCCCCTGGGTGCTGGAGACCCATGCTATGTCACTGCAACTGCCTCCCTGCCTGAGGCGGTGGCAGTGGCTCGCTTCCCCCAACCCTCCTCTGCCTCCTCCCCCAGAGCAACCACAACCAGTGCACTGCCTCTGCCTCCCTCCCTGAGGTGGTGGCAGTGGTGGAGTTGGAGGCTCTCTCCCCCTCGCCTGCCTCTGCCTTCTCTTCGTCCCCCCAGAGCAGCAGGGCTTGCAACTGCCTCCCTGCCTGAGGAGGTGGAGCCCATGCAGTCAATTGCCGCCAGCCCTCTCAGGGGTGCATGTGCAGTTGCCCAGATGTGTTACAGACAGACATACACACAGATGCACAGACTAAGCCCTTTATTATATTATAATACAGGCAGTCCTCGGACTTGTGACACAATTGGTTCCTGAAAACCATGTCTTAAGTCAAAACATTGCAACTCAGAACCAATTTTCTCATAAGAAACAATGTTATAAATGGGGGAGTCGTTCCTGAACTGGGGCCCGATACCCTATTTTCACCAAAAATACCCCAGAATTTTGTACTCGATCAATTATAGATGAGTAATATAGCTACATTAATGCATTTATATTGTAAATAGCAATCATGTTGATTTGGAAGGACTTCTTTGAGGTGAGGCTCTTGGTTGGACTTTTTAAAGGGTTCTTGGCTGGAGTCTTCTCAGGAGTCTTGCTTGCTTTCTCAAAGAAAGTGTCCAAGGAAGTTTGGACAGATGTTCTCCAGGGAGATGAGCGATGCAGCAAACTTGTTCCCTGGCGTGACGTTGCATCAGACCAAGTGTTGTAAAGTCGAATCTGATGTCATAAAGTTGAAACACTGTCAATTTATAAATGTTGTAAGTGTGAAATGTTGTAACTCGAAATGTTGTAAGTCGAGGACTGCCTGTATTCAGAGCCCCAGCTACTGTGTAGTTGATTCCATAAATTAAATTGTCTAAAGTACCCGCAATGTATTACTTGGTTTTGCCCTTACAACCCAATCCCAGATCCTAAAAAAATGTGTTCTTTTTCTGAGGCAAAATAACAAGCAGTAAGAGCAGATGGCTGAGCTAACATCTTTCTGCAAACAAAGGGACACACAATCAGCTCTGGTAAAAATATTAGCTTGTTGTGTTTCAAAAGATTTGATTTCACAAATATAGCAATGGAAATGTTCATGAAAGGACAGCATACAAATGACTAGCCATGTCATGGTATATGCATTACAGAGGTCAGGCTATGTGAAATCATCTGAAGCATGGATAAGTCACAAATGCTTTATCTAACAATGCTGCTGCCTCGGTCTTGTCATAAGGCAGCATTACCAGAAGAAACTTGCCATAGGGAATGAAACAGCACAAGAGCCTTACACTGGCTAATAGACAAAAGGGCAGGAGAACTCAGCAATTTGAAACAGGCCTAAGAATATATTTTTGCTTCCTTTTTCCCAAACACAACTGAATTTTCCCTCTATAATCAGAGGCCTAAGATTATGGGGTGGACTAGTGAGATTGCTGATTGGGGTATGCTTTTAATGTGAAATTAAGTGATATAATATATGTATTTTTAGACAACTTTCAGCTTCCTGCTCTTGCACTTTTTTCTGTGACCCATAACAATCTATTATGTTGGCTTATGTTTCCAAGGTACAAGAAAGAAGGGCTATTCATTTTTCTTCTCTAAATGAAAGCTGAGATTCTCGTTTATGTTTCAAGTTCCCCCAAATCAAATGGATGCTCGTCATGGGCTCCACAGACCACCTCTGTGGAACAGATTTCTTTAAAAAACATTTATGAGTGTGTTTTTCTCCACTTTTGAGATACAACTTCAGCCTTCAGTATAAATCTTGGTAAATAAGTGTTGTACATGGGTACAGCACTCAACTGTGTGTCAAGGAGAACAGATATCTGGAAAGGGCCAGGCCACCTAAAACAAGCAACTCATTACACTTTGAGGAGCTTTAAAGTATACTCTGCTTGCTCAGCACTAGCTTTCCTGCCATGCTGGATAACTGTCATTTGTTTCAGGCAAGAAAGATACTGCATAGCTGGCTGATTTGGGGGTGACTGGATGTAACTATCAGAGCCCCAATTCCTATATTTCAGTGACAAGCCCAAGTGCATCAATAAGAAAAATGGGATTGCTTTTGGTCTAATATTTCAATATACTTTTTGGTTATTCATTCTAGGCTAAAGTAAGTCTGACCTTTCAGCAAAAGTAAATTTATTCAACAATGGTATAAAAATTACTTAAAAGAAAATGTACATGTAAATGTGGCCTTATTAACAAAGGCTTACTGCTTTTCTCTTCCAGAAATGGATCTATGTAAATAGCTTGTTACTCCTCTCAATTGAATTACATTAAGGGGAAGGATGCATTGTCAGGTAGAAACTGTATGCACTGGAATAATATCAATTGGAATAGCATGCTATCCAGTGCATGCCAGTGATTTGTTGCTGTGCTTTTTAGAATCAAAGGAGATAAATTCCTATTGGTTAAAATTTTGTATCATGCTTACATTCAATGTATTTAATGATTTTAAGTTGTTCAGAAATGCTGAATACTTATCAGACATACACAGAGTGTGATTTCTGGAAAGAGAGAATGAGGGAAATTATAAGTCTTAACTAAAAAGCCTTTAACCACCCACAAGCAGGCTTAATATTTATAAGTTCAACTCCAGACAAAGTTTACATTCCCAAATATTGAACATCCCAAACACAATGTAAGGTCATTCATTCACTATGCAGGAAAACAATTTCTGCTGTCATTCCCTAAGGAATGCTGTTGGTTACAAAACTAAAAAAAAAGAAAAAAAGAAAAAAAAAACCCAAAAGAAATCTTTTGCAGACATAGCCCATAATGCTGCAGTGAAGGAACTTGTTATATATTGAGAAGATATGCATCATTTATGATACCTGTAGTGCTACTAAATTAGTGTACCATGATTAACAGGATCATAGTGGAAGCCTATTACATTATTAATGAATGGTCACTTGCTGGTAAATCATTATTTTGAAGATACTCCTATATATTTAGGAAAATTTTCTTTTATGTTAAAAATTGCAAAGAGAAAATATTATAATAACAATAGGTTTGTCCTGTGAGTCAAATGTGAAAAATTGTTTGCAATAATGAGAAGGATTTAAATTGGATTTTCCAAAGACAGAGCTCAGAGGCAGAAAAGGATAAGTTTTTCAAGAGACGGATTACAGCACTAGGGTGGTAAATGCGAGTGGAGAAATTAACACCTCTAGGAAGGGCTAGGGCTTTAAATGCCAAAGGAAACATGGAGGTGGAGATAGCAGGACAGCTGCTGCTTTAATATATAGCGGTATGTGGCTGGTTTCTGGGTTACAGGAAAAAGGGAATGGGGGTTGAATACATGCTTGTGCACTGTGGATTTCAGAAGACATTAAATATGAATTTGAAATGTTAGGATAAATAGATACCAAGCACCATTTCAGTGATTCTTTCTATAAAGGACAGGGAATTAAACAAGAAGAATAGCAACATTTCATAAGCATTCTATAAATTATATTGATCTGTATGCTGTATCTGTATCACACAAATACAGATATGATATTGATAATACACTGATAGGACAACTGGAAATGTAAGAAAATCAGATGCACCAACCATCTTGCATGGGAATCTGGTGTAATGCCAGCTGGACTTGTTGACTTGATGACTTGCTTAATTATTTGAATTGGTAAAGTACAAAATTGTCAGACTGCCACGTTTGAAAAGCTCAATGTGTTTGTTTTCATTAGAAGGCAAGTAGGCAAATTTGATAGACTAAATGAGAAACAAGGGATGGAAAGTACTGTATACTAAAATTAAATACTGTATCTATTTCTTATTCATTCCACTACTGCTCAATTATGATAACTCTAATCACATTCCTTGTATTTTAGTAACACTTTACAAGTCCATTGCCCAGTGCTAATTTGCAAGGGAATACTTAGAGAATGAACTAATTAAATGAATGCTAAACGAATTAATTAAGAACAAATGTTCTTACAATGCAACTCAAACTAAATTGATTGCAAATGAACTTTTAAAGTGCTACTGTACTAAATAATAGCACCACAGACAGAGAATACAAGTTTGTTTTGAGAAGTTATATTTACATGACTTCTCCCATAATGTTGATGACAGACCTATTACTCTTCCTGTCCCCTTCATCTCAAAGTTGTAGACTCACTTTCCTCACACCTAGGCTGCAAAATTGTTTTGGCTCAATTTAGTAAGAAACAGATGGTAATGTCTAGTATCTTTCCCTGTACAATAGCTCTTGTTCCTTCAACAGTTTTCTGAGTGGTTTTTAATGTTGTTCAGTGAAATATCCTGTTTTCTTCAGTCAGTGCCTGGCACTGATAAACTGTTTTTCAGTATGCCTTCTTGAGGGATAGGTAATGACACCAGTCAGAAAGCATTATTAAAGTAGTTGTAGGGGACATCATTCTAATTTCTACTCTGAGGAGTAGAAGGGCTGACACTTAGAAGATGATGGGATCACCTTGCTTCCTCATGAATTTGTCCTTTTTAGTTCATTTGCCAGTTTTGAGACTTTTAATGTAATTAAAAGTAGCAGCCTTTGGCACTGGGCTGATGCACATCAAAAAAACAGAAAGTGGTATGACAAGAATTGGCTGAAGCTATTTGATGTCATGGGTAAATATTCTCCTGCTTTGGGGAGAATTTGATACTGTTCTTTGTAACGACTCCCTCAGCCCCACCTGAATCGAAATGCAGCTTTCCCTGATGGGCAGTTTAAAATATTCTTTTAGTAGAGCAGGAATCAAAAGGGGGTGAGACTATACTCCCAACCCCCCCCTGGATCTACCCCCTGAAAATAGTTGCTAGACCCATTTATTATTTACAACTGTGCTTTTTAATTTTACAGTAAAGTATTAGTCAGTCAGTGGAACCAAGTGTAGTGCATAAGATGAAGAGAGAGAATGAGAAAATATTAATTCAAGTCTGTCCTGTATTAGCATTGAGATCAGCTATATAATAGGGATTTCCTTTCTGTAATTTCTACTATTGTATAAAACGGGTTTTCTGCATCAGTAGATCGTAGTGACCTTGGCTGCTTGGAAGGCATGGAATCCCATATTAAATGTGAGAACTTTTCCAGATATCCACAGCTGGTATTACTCATTACAAAATCATCTTAACTAAATAATTATAAGCATACTCTTTTTTTATTCCCTTATCTGTATTTGAGATGCTGAACCATGCTCAATATGGGGATACAAGTATCTATTCTGGGGGTGGGGGATGACTGACTCAACAGTTATTCCTATCCTTGGGCATCAGTGTTTTAGGGCCATCCATAATCTATGACAGTTGTTTACAGTTTGTACCTTGTTCTGAGGACTCTGTTGCAGAGTGGTAGGTGGGGCATAGGGACTGTCAGCCCCAGTAACAGCTCCTGGTAGCATTAAACCTGCAGTAGGCAAAATGTCTCTAGAAGGACACATAGCAGCAGCCACTTCATCCATAAATAGCATAAGCTTCTGCCTGTGCCAGTACAGCATGGGGGGAGGGGGTAGCAGGGGAGAAAGGAGCAAGGCTGTGGAAACCAGCCAATCTTTCTTCCTTAAAAGAGGTTTTAGTATCACCAATGCTGCTAAATGTTCCTCACATTTGGGCTCTGGAAGAATAGAGGTTGTGGTTGTCCCTTGTCCAAGGAAGGGATGTCTGCCAGAAGTCCATTATGTCACTTTCCCATATCTTTTGTCTTGGGTAGAGCCAGATACAACTAAATTCTAAATAGAAATTGATAATTTAATCAGAAGACTGATAAAACTTGACAGTAAAATGCATCATCCTCAGATGCTTTTAGCAGGTTGCCCCCCTTAGTAGCTTTCTTCCTTCCCTCCACTGAGATTGGGTCATTGCACACTGTGAAAGTGTTTCTGAACTCTAAACTATTATTTTCAATGAATGGTATTCCCCTTCTCCTTCTCTGTTGTCTTTAATACTATGTCCTTACTATTACCAACAAGGTAGGAGAAATGCCGTGTCCTGCTTCTCCATCTTTATGGCATTTGTCAGAAATATTTTCATATTGTTGCTTCATAAATAACTAAAAATTAGGATAGTGAAATTCCAGTTGATGGATTTGGATATGGGAAAGTTGGACATGACCGTGTGAAGTGGAGGGAGCCAGAGCAGCTTTGGCTCTGGATTTGCACTTGTACAAGATTACCAGGGTCAATGGAGCTTCTTTCTGTAGGTGAAATTCACCCTTTTACAGAGTCAGCATAAAAGTTATGCATGATTTAGGTCCCCAAATAGGATTTAATTGGAGTATAGGCCTTCTGCTTACACTGTTCAGGAATAAACTTCACCCTGTATAAATTCTGTATAGAGTTTTATGTAACTATTAATTCCCAAGTGATTTCTAATGCTGGATGAGCACTATTGACCCCATTTTACAGGTGAATCTGTTAGGAGGCATGGAGATGTTAGCTGGTGGTTTCCTTGCCAAAAATCTGATGTGTTGGGAACCATACACAGCTGCATGGTTGGGGTTGTTTGAGAGAGAAACTATTGCACAGTTAAAAGAAAACACCACTTTCTGTATATTTTTGTGTCCCCTTTCTTATTTCCTTTTCTTTTATATCCACTAGATGAAACTGCTTCCCCCTAAGACATTGGTTAACATTTTAATTTAGATTTGGATGGTGATAGCACCAGATATT
>NW_005842066.1:86273-126765 GCF_000455745.1 Alligator sinensis | reverse complement strand
CTGGTTTAGTTTGGTCCTCTCCATCAGATTATGTATGTTTTGGGTACAGGGAATAATTTAAATTATGGATTCAGAAGACACTGGAAGAAAAGTATTGCAGCTCTCACTATGGCTGATATTTTGTCTTAGTGGCCCTAGCTGTCAAGTTAATTGGCAAATTACCAAACATCCATTACCCCGCTGATTTAGGGTCAGTTGGATGTTGACCTCTTGCCCTTCAGTGTGTAGCTTCACTGCAGTCCCACCTGACATTCATTTTCTTTTCTTGAAACACTCCATCACTCACATTTATTAATGAAGACCAAGTCTCTCTGGTTTCTCTTGGCAGCTTCCAGCTCATGCAGTTTCTTTTATTTCTTTTTCCTTTACTTTGTACCTTCTTTATTGATTTAAAATGGGCTCACCCTGGGCTTGCAGTCTCTTGAACTTGGGGAACCCTTTCAATCGTAACAAAGCTTTCTACTCTAGCAGACGCTTACAGCCCTTGTAATTTTCAGTACATTTGGTAAGTAGAAGAAAGGCATACAAAGCTACCCTTCAAGGAAGTGAATGTGGGGGACCTCAGTGGAATGAAACTACAGAGTCTTTCCTTGCACGGAAAGAGGTGGGGATAAGAGTGGCGGCTTTAGATGGAACCACAAGGGAACTTCTGTGCAGGTAATGGAATAGGGCCCTCCATGAAGTCTGCATGTGAATTCATGGGAAAAATGTAGGCTGTTTAAGAAACCAGCAAGATCGTAGCTTCTGGTTCCACAGACTACAGAGAAAAATCTGGTGCTGCACCTAATTGATGGTCTGGAGTAGCTACAAAGGGACTGTGGGGTAAATCTCGCCACAATGGACTCCTTGCCCTCAACTTAGTTCCTTTCACTAAGACCAGGGGGTAGGCTGATTTATTTATTTTTCCCCCCTACCCTCCATAATCTGTAAGTATTCAAGTAGCCTGCATACCATACTGTTTTGGCAAAATCCTTTGTAATTGCAAGATTGATTTCTATGTGCTCCTTCAGGTTTGCAATGCCATTACTTAAGGGAATACAGTATTGTTTAGATAATGTGTGGAAACTTTCAAAATCCCTTTTATATTAAACTTTTAAATTCTAGTGTTTCAGTGTTTAAAGTCACTTAGCAGATGAAGGATAGAGCTTGAAAAGCCTTCAGTAGTAAATCTCTGGCATAAATCATAAGGCTTTAGTTACTGTACATGACTCCCCTGCTAAGATTAATGGAAGATGTTCAGTGAGATTCCCCTGAATCATCTTAGAAATATATTTCTCCCTTTATTTTTTCATCCCTTTGATGTCTAACTATGAATCATTTTGGCTAATAATTTGTAAGGGTAAACAGAATGGTTCTTTTGGAAGTCCTAAAAGCAGCAGAATGAGGGGGTTCTGCAGAAACAGAACCAGGAGTGTCTGCTGTGAGAAGGGCTGCTAAGCAGGATTTTGTCACCTGCATTGACATCCATAGGCACTGAATCCCATCGAGCACAGCTGTGTAACATACATCTGCCCCTTGCACCTACCACACATAGTGGAGCAGGGAGCACAATCTCAGGGCATCAGTAATGGCCATGGTGTGGTTCTGTGACCTGAGAGAGATGATCTCTTCCACTTGGTATCTGAATATTCCTCGGCACCAAGACAAGTTACTTAGCCCTGGTGCTGAGTTTTCAGTTACAGTAGTTATACCATTTATCATAACAGAAATACATATAGATAGCAGAGATTCAACCAGTTCTTCCCACTTATGTTACCATTGCTCAGGTAGTTCAGTTACTAATTTAATATAGAGATGGTATAGATTTGCATGCTTTTACTGATGTGAGTAATCTCTTTGACTTCATTGCTACATCCTGCTCCCTATTAGGAGGTGGGTGATTTGCTTTGGAAGCAGGTAGGACAAATGTGGGTGCATCTACACATTTGCTAATGTGCAGTAGTTACTGTGCATTTAATTTAGTACTTGCTTAATGAAATACTAACTAAATGTGCAGTAACACCAGCGCATGGGTTTTTAGTGATGTGTACCATGCAGAAGCCTAATACTACTGTGCAGTAGTGCATTAGCATGGTTTTTGCCTGGCACACTACTGCACAGTGTTATTAGCCTACTGAGCATTAAGCACCTCATGTAGATGCACCCAGTAAGTAGTAAACATGGATGGTATATCTACAGGCTTTAGAAGTAATGTAACAATACTCTTTATAGACCCTGGAGTTTTATAGGTATTATAGAAACCCTGAGTAGATGCATCTCTGCAAAGCAGCCACAGATGTCTCTCTGAAATCAAGACATGTAGCTAGTCTGAGGAAATGGACACTTTTCATTCTTGTCCAGACAGCTCAGTGACGGGTAGTGACATGTTGACCTTTGTATTGCAATAACATCTAAGCAGGACAAGGGCTGAAGAATTAGTTTGCATGTGAGAGTGAAGCTGCTTGTCAGGCAGAGATCAATTAGTTCACAATAAGCATTGTTTCTGTTGGAGAAGTGAGGCATAAACAAGGTGGCGGTGAGGTGGTTTAATTATAGATTACTGGATATTCTTGGTGTCCCTCGAGGGAGCTGATGCAAGAAAAACAACTGCTGGATATTCTTCAGTCTGCTTAATCAGGTTGATTTAATGAATGGTTTTTGGAACCATCTGAAGTTATATGACATGCTTCTGCCTCAATCAGTGCAACCTGTAAATGTGTAGATAGAAGATATCAGGTACTAGGAAAGAACTGAACCTCAACATTTCTGTCCATTTTCCATGTCTTATGGAAGAGAACAACACAGCAGACCCGCTCGGCCGAGAAAAGCAGAAAAGAGAATTGGAGAAGCTGGATCTTGTCAAATGGAAATTTTGCACCTAGGTGAGTCTGTAGCTCAAGGTTTCTAATTATGAAGGACTTCCTGTGAAGTATGACGTACTACAATGAAACGGGTCCTTCCCTGATGAACAAGCACCCCTAATGAATATTAGAAGGGGTTGACAATGAGGCAGTCATACTGACTTCAGATTTCTGGCATCCCTTGAATCCATGTGACTTACTACTTAAAAGAAACAAGTTTTCTAATAGCAACATGGATGTGGTGTCATGATCTTTGAAAGTCTTGAGAATGGGATTCAGTGGGATGGCACAAGCAACAACCATAACCTCTGTTCTAATTCAGACACAACTTCAGTAACACCGATTAATTTCTTCCTCGGGAGCCCCACAAAAGGCTCAGACATGTGGGAAACAGTTCTGATCAGTTTGAAATCCCAGTGAGATCATCTAGAAACCCATCCCCTCTTTCTCAGCATCACAACCTCTTATATTGCAAAGAAACTTAGCCTGGGATTACTTCAGATAAGTGGGAACTCAAACTATGAACAAGAAGTATCCCATCCACCTTCAAACTAGTCTAACTTTCTCCCTTCCCTCGTTTTCCATTTTCAGATTTTGTTCTCACGAGAAGACAAAACGTTGACCCCATATTATATCGCAAGGATGTAGAGGAATTTTAATTGCTGCTTAATCCAAAGAAGAAAGGATAGGGGAAAACATGTCCAAGACCCTTAGTGTCTCAGTGCTTTTATTCATAATTTCTAATTGCAAACCATCACCCTAACCTTCATCTTCCTTGTTTTGGATCCTGTGAACTGTTTTGAAGCTCTTGACTTACAAAATGCCTGCCTTCAAGTCTCAATGTGTCCAGTGCACAGAAAAGTTCTGTAACTCTCTTTTGGTCTGTTCATGGCTTTCATGATATTTAACAAAGCTTTGCTGTAGTAGCAGCCCACCTTTTATGATGCAGTGAGCCAGGCTGTTTCCATACCTGGATAACTGGCTGATACCAAACATGCCCCACAGTAAGTCAAAGACTCAAGAGACTCTAGACCACTTTACTTATCTAGGGCTCCAAGGCAATGGGTTGCAACCTTCACTGCAGTTCCCAGGGGCTGGACAGTGCATGCATAAGACCTCTGCCAATAGCTAATGCTCTGCCCTCCCTGTGACCTAGCTGACTGGTTCACATCACCTGACCAGCCACTTCCTCTGCTTAAGACCAGGAAGTGGAAC
Source organism: Alligator sinensis (assembly GCF_000455745.1). Lineage (NCBI taxonomy): Eukaryota > Metazoa > Chordata > Crocodylia > Alligatoridae > Alligator > Alligator sinensis. Next base: position 122,710 of record NW_005842066.1, on the reverse strand, counting down.
AGGAAGTGTCTGAGCAACTGGGTTCTTTTTGCTCTTGGACTGTGTTTCTGGAGCTCTGCTTGGTTCCTGATCTCTTGGTCGTTGTCTGGGCTGACTCCTGGACTCTGCTTGCTGCCTTGTGTCTGGTTCAGCTTGCCCCTGGACTCTGAATGCTCCAACTATGGCACTGATGATATGGCCTTGCAACCCAGTCATTCCAAACACTGATCAACCCCCAGGTCTGGTCACTCATGTTCCAGTGCTGATATTCTTTGTACAAAATCTGTTTAAGACTTTTGGGTCCTGACTAGAAGCTCAGGCCACATGCATACTACTTACTAAGCCTTGCATGCTGACTTCTAGATCAGATTCAAACTTTCATAGGGTGGACATTCATTTAATGTTTCTATGGGACTTCCTTTGCCTGCCTCCAAGCACAGAATACTGGCTATTTCTTTACCAGGATTGGAGTCTGTGGGGATAATCACTGAAAGAAAGAATGATTACTTATCTAAAAGTAATTGTATATGTTGTTCAAACAAATTGCATGACTCTCCTCCATCCCAGGAGTTCTGACTCATGGGATTTTTTTTTAGTGGCAAACAAAGTGAAACATGTTTTAATGTTTCCCCAACATACCTTTTTCCCTATGGTTTCAAGAGTTGCAAGGAATCCAAAAGCTCAGACATGATGCCAAAAAGATTGAAGCTTATATTAATTCGATGCATATACCCCAAGGATGGAATCTGTATAGATAACACATCTCAAAGAATCACAGGTACTGCCAGGTAAGGAACTGCTCTTTCTAAAAGTTTGCTTCCTGCTCTTGACACACTGTACTCTGACAAAATCGCTAAGTTATCTAAAAACTTTTGAAATAGCATCCCAGGTGTGTGAGCTATGTATACACAGATCTACACACAGTTTACATGAAAACCATTTCTGAAAATCATCCTGATTAACCTCTTTCTCCCTCAGTTGCCTCATGTGAAGAAGGGAAATATTATTATCCCCATTTTATACATGGATTTCTGGGATTCAAATTAATTTATAGAAATCCTGAGGGTACACTGTATTAATGGACAGTGGTGTTAAAATGAAATGTGAAGTAATTGTTCTTCATCTTAGAGTTATTATTAGACTTAAACACACAACTCTTTACTTATGCTCATGATACTTCTGGTTAAGAATGGCACTTTTTTTTTGGTCAAAATCTGCAACTGGCATAAAACATCTAATATTAAATTATATATTTGCTGAGCTCTACAGCAGTTGTAAAACATCACATATTAAATAATGTTTGTCCTCAAATTTTAATCCTTTTCCTTCAGATGAGATATTCACATTTATTTGTTTCATACCCTGAGGCAGTTCTACAAAATAAAGTTAACACACACTCATCTTTCTTTGTGCCATGGACTGGTTTTCAAGGTGTAACACTAAAATGAAACTTTTCTGCCAGCCCGTTAAACTGATTGTGACAGAATCACATGTGCTAATTAAAGGAAGAAAAGTGAAACTGTAGACATTCACAAACTATCTTAAGTGTAAGATGATCTATTAGTGTTTTTTAATTGGCAATATTAATATTAAACTGCTTTCTATTTTACTAGGGCATAATTCAAACACCTTTAATTAAAGCCAGTTCCAATGCAGAAGGTAAAATACTTTTAAATCTTGTTGGAACATTTTTCCTTTCTCTCCTCCTCTGTCACCTTTTTATATAACTATATAAAGCAGTGTTGTTCAATTGCTGACCCACAAGCCACACTTCTCCCCCAAAGCCATGTCATCTGTCCTTCAGGGCACCACACAAATCCAGCAATCTGATAGCAGGGGGAGAAGTGGCAGCATTGTCACTTCCCTGCTGCCAAATTTCCAGACCTGTGGAGAGCGCTGCAGGCCAGATAACTTAGCCCTTCATGCTAGATCAGGGGTTGTCAGTACCCCTGGGGGTACTTGGACTGGTCCTTGGGGCTTCTCATGGACAGGCAAGGATGGGGTGCTGCCACTTCCCAGGAGCAGGGCCAGGGTGGAGTGAGGGCAGTGGCACCCCTCTGGGGCAGGGAAGCTCGCACGCATCAGCGGCTGCCACCATACACCAGCCCAGTGAGCTTCCCTGCTCTACAGAGGGGCATTGCTGCCCTCACCCCACCTTGGCCCTGCTCCTGGGAGGCAGCAGCACTCCATGCTCACCCACCCATGCATCATCCCCACCTCTCTGCTTCATGTCCAGCCACATGCTTACTCTTCCTTCCCCCTCGCCCCCTGCCCCCACCCTGCTTGGCATCCAGCTGCCAGGGTACTTAGACTAAAAAAGGTTGAAAACTCCTCCTGTGATAGATCATTCCTGTATGTGGTGGAGACATGTGTGTGGGGTTGGACTGGTGTGCAGCTGGATTAGGTGAACAGGGTTGGGCAGGGGCCAGCATGCCCAGCCAGGCTGACATGCTGGATTGTGCCCATGGACAAACTCTACCAGTCATCTGACCCACAGGGCTGAAGGTTGAGCACCACTAATATAAAGCAATATAAATTTGTGAGACCAAATTAAATCAGTCACCTGTTAGTCTCATTTAGATGATTAAAATGAATGCCCAGGATAAATGTGGGATACAACAGTAAGTAATCAGAATCGCCTCCATCTGCAGGTGGAGCTTGGGGAACCACAGCAGTGGGAGGTTCACCTTCAGGAACACCAGCTGCTCCACCAAACTAGGATCCAAGGAGGTGCAGTGGGATGTCACAACATTCCTAGCAATGCTGAACACCCTCTTGCTCAGAGCACTAGTCAGTGGACAGGACAGGTGTTGCTGAGCAACCGTGGCCAGATCTTGCCACATCTGACTGTGGGTTGCCCAATAGGCGAAGGGGTTGCAGTCCAGCAGCTCCGTGTCCTTGGCAAGATGGGTATCCACTGAAGCCTTGGCACTACCTGCCCAATGCTGGGCTCTGATGCATCTGGACTCCAACATAGAAGCCATGCCTTTGGCCCACATTGGCAGTGGCTGGTGTGGAGGAGACTGGCTGGTGCTGGGAATGCTGGCACAGGAAAGTGGATCCGTCTCTTCCATGTCCCCTTGCCTCTGCCCCCCTGACTCTGTTCACCAGCACCTCCATCCAGTGATTGAGGGTTTTGGTGATGCCAGTGCACATGCTCCCCTTCACCCTCAGGTTGCACATGCCCACCAGCATGTGGATTGTACTGGACCACAAGGGATCCAGCCATTTCCTGATGCCCTCCTTCAGCCACCTCACAAGTGCCTGCACATCTGGTGACACTGGCTTCCCCTAGCCAGGAACACTGATCCCCTGGGACTTCTCCATTTGGTTCTTCAGTTCTCTCTCTATGGGGTTCACCTGCCTAAGGAGGGCATCATCAGTGCTGAGGGTCTTGGTTTTCTTGAGGAATGGCTTGAGGACCACGAAGATCTGGGAGATGGTATCCCACTCCACTTTGTTAAGGAGGGCACTGATCCCAATCTCCCCAAGCTGGCCATCTCATGGATGGCCTTCTGTTGCTCCACCAGCCTGTCCAGCATCAGGTATGTGGAGTTTACACTAAGTCTTCCCATCCTGCATGATTTTGTGCTGCGCGATGCTCTGCTCTGCTTGTTTCTCCCACAGCATCTTGCTCCCGCTTAATGTTGCAGTGGAAGTAGCCTGCCACCATCCTGCATTTTGAAACCAGCTGGGTGGTAGTGATGGTACCATCACCGGCAGCCCTGTCCCCCTCCAAGGTGTATCTGACTATGAGGTGTAGCCTGTGTGCCACACAGTGGATGCCAACAAAGTTGGCATCATGGACCACCTTGACCATTCTGGCCCCACTGTCGAGGACCATGAACCCATGGGTGAGCTTTCCCTGCCCAATAAGCCACCCTGCACCATGTGGTTCATGGACACCATGATCTCCCTTGCCATGTGAGACTCATCTGTCACCTCAGCTTGAAGGAGAGGCCACTGAAGTCCTGACTGATCACCCCAGTGCCCTGTGGGGGAGAGGTAGGCATGATCTCCACCCTGGCTGCTCCAAATGTCTGAGGTGAAGTGCAAGGCTACCTGTGGCTCTGCCTTGTGCAGGTCCTCCCTCAAGTACTCCCTGCATGCCTCATACAGGGAGAGTACCACTGTCCTGCTAAAGGTGGTGCATGAGGGCACTTGGTAGGATGGGGCCATGAGCTGCCTGAACCCTGGCCGCTCAACTAAGGAGAAGGGCAGGCATCTCCCCAATGCTCTGGGTAACCTCACTCACCTCCGGAATGTACCCCCCCCTTTTGTGGCTTTCCCCCACCGGTCCAGGGTGGCCTGCCTCTGCTTTGTGTGGACAGGGGCTTTGGAGCAAGAGGGGGAACTTCCCTTTGGGCATGCTCCCACTGGTGACAGGCTGAGGAGGAACAAGGGCCAGGGAGTGCTGCCTCCTGAGATACAGCAGCATCGCTATGGTGGTGAAGTGTTTCACCTCCTTGCCCTGGCTGATCTGCCTTCGGCAGTGCTGGCAGATAGCATACTTAGGATCATCTGCCACCTCAAAATGATCCCATGCTACACTACCCACCCACTTCTGGGTTAAGGATGGGGATCCTTCCTTATCTCCCTCCTCAGCAGGCAGAGGCACAACAACAGGGGAAGCTGAGCCACGCACCCCCACAACCTCCTTTGCGGTGCCTTTCTGAGAAGGAGACCTGGCCCTAGGGGGACTTGGAGGGGTGTGGAGCACAAAGTCAGATTCCCCCTTGGTCCCCAGAATTTCTTTAGCTAGGGCACTCTGGTCCCCTGGTTCCAGATCCAGCTCTTCCTCTGGCAGTGGGAGGTTCACACTGGGAGATGAAATTGGGGTGGAAGAGACTGTCATTCTGCTTCTGGTGGCTATTTCTGGTGTTAGGGGAGATGGTGCAGGGACATCAGGTACTGCTCCTACCTCCTTGCTCCCACTGGAAGCAGAAGACTCATGGAAAGAGGATGCGCCCATGTTTGGGGGAGGGGGGGAACTTGCAGTTCTAGCCCCTCTCCCTTCTCTGTCAGAAGATCTGGCACCTGCCTTTCCAGCATGCTACATGTTAATATTTCCTGTGCTGGAAAATGTGTGTCTGTGTGTGTGCAGCTGTAATATCTCTTCTTCTGATGTATGACTGTGTCTGACTTCTTCTTCTGTGTTGTGTTTACTGTTGTGTGTGTGTAGCTAAAACAGTATTTCTTCTTCTTCTCTTATGTATGACTGTCTGACTTTCTTCTTTGTCGTGTTTAATAATATCTGACTTCTTCTATAATGTGTGTGTGTAATGTATGTGTTTTCCTGCACAGTGATGGATCACACTGCCAGGGAAAACGCAGCTTTTCTTTTAAAAAATTGTCGGGGGGGGGGGAAGATAAGAACAAATATTTGTTGAAAGAAATGGATTGGATAGGGATAAGTAGAGGGATTCTACTTAGTCAGCTGTATCCAATCCTTTCCAAGAATGGAAACCAGCAGGAGACTGACTAAGTAGGAAGCCAAGCCAGTCCAGTACCTTTTCAGGTGCTGTTGCTCAGGCAGAAACAGCTCTCAAAAGGCACAGAAAGCCTGCAGACAGAGGTTTATATGCTGTTTCTACATCCCTCCCCCAGAGCATTGTGATTGGAAGGGGACTCAGGGAAAGATCACAGTCACTGGCCAGGTATAGATGTCAGTCTTTCCTCCCCTGCTCTATCTCCCTCTTCTCAGTTTTTGTTCCCCTGAAAGGCTGCCTTCTGAATATCCAAATCTTTTCTGAATCAATTTGGAGGGTTTTTTTCTCCTGATTTTGATTTGGATTCAGTGATTTGGCCTCTGAATCTGGCCGAATCTTCTCCAAATCGCATTGGTGACTGAAGCTTTGCACACCCCTATTTTTCAGTACTGCTTCCTCCAGTTCTGCCTGGATAAGACTGATCTCTGCTCTGTCCCTGGAACTGCGCATATGTCCCCAGAATCTGCCTCTCAGCAGCTCACCTTAAAAGATGCAGTCCACATTTCCTTACTCTAACATGGATTCCCTAGTACCAGTGCAGGGTCTCCTGTTGCACCCAATTCTTGACTTAAATAGACCAATCCAGTTATACATCATACATTAAGTAGACCCATGCATTTTTAAGAATCATTAGTTTTTGGTAAATTATTCATGTATTCTGGATTGTGCAAAGTATACACAGCTATGAAAAGCTGGTTTACTGAACATATTGTAGACTCCAGTTCTGAAGTAATGGTTAGACTGGTCAGGCAAACTCACTGATTTCTGTTTATACTGCTTTCCTTTAAAATGGCATTTTTATTTTCTGGTTTTCTCCTTTGGACCACAGAGACTCTAGAGGAATTCCTTATTTTCATGCAGAAAAACCACCAGTTTAGTCCTTCTGTAATTTCCTTTCCTTCATCTACTGATACTAGTGAGCCCACTGATATCTGAGTGAGTATATTTCTGCTTTACTCTGTTGCAATTTTGAAAGAAAGAGGTACCTAACTGGGAAGCCAGATAAGCAGCTTTTTCTAAGGACAATATAGATTTCACCCCAGGTCTCAGTGGAAACAAGACACTGCAGTGCAAGTGGTACTTACAGACATTTCTCATCTGTCTTGTCTGAGAGGTAACACATCCAGTGGATTCCTGTCCATCTCTTCTTTAAAGAGTATGAGATCCAAGGTCATTTCTGAACTCTCATCTCTCTTGTAGGCTGTACTGCTGGAAAGCTATAGGCAGTATATTATGTAGTAACTATTTCATGCATTGAATGTTTCATACCAGTAATTAAGTGCTGCTGCATAGACAGGAAATGTCTCGTAGCAAGAGACAAGAACTCCTAGTTTCTATTCCCCTATTCCCACATCAGTCACTTGCTGTGTGGCTTTGTGCAAGTTCCTTGCCTCTTTGTTTCAAGTCACACATTTGTAGAATGAGTACACTGGTTTATAGCTATCTGGGGTATTGTATGAATGTTTGTTAGGAACTGTAGGATCCTAAAATGAAATTTCCTGTAACTGAAAGCAATTTGATTTTTCACATTATTGTATTATTATTTAAGCAAAGGTGTAAAGGGATGCATGCAGCATAAATTGCAGGCAATATATATCTTTCAAGTGTCATGACCCAAAGGCATGATTTTGTGTGTGCTTTGGCACCAGATTTATCCCCGCCAAGTTGCAGCTTCATTGCACAGGAGAGTTTCCTATTGCAGAGGAGAACCCCGGTGCAGAGACGAGTTTCCCGCCTATTTGCAGCTTCTTTTGCAGAGTGCATTGCTCCTTTTGCAGAGTGCATTGCTCAAGTTGCAAGAGAAATGCATGGTGCAAAAGAGTTCCCGCCACCAGTATGCAAATTTGTTCCCTGCTATTGGCTGGTTTTAAATTATTCCCACGTGGCGCCTAACGATTGGCCTGTTAGCCATATAAGAGGCTTGAGCAGTTTCCGCCCAAGCCGAAGAGGACTCCACATCCATCTCGTGGGGACTCTGGATACACGGCAGGGTAATAGAAACCCTGTGTGAGATTCAGAGGAGCTTGGTGACCTGATCCATTGCCCACCTCTTCCCGTCTTCGAGCGCAAATTTTATAAGACGTATCTCCGATTCCAATTTTGGTGGCGCGTTCACCCAGAGCATCCAGAGCTCTGTTCTGTGGAGCCTAGCAAACTCCACGTGACCGTCCGTGTTGTCTGTGTCTGTAACCGCAACTCAAGCAAGTTTTCCAGCCTACACCACTGCCATCTCGGTGTAAGTAAACAATCTTTAAAACTACCGCTAAGCGTTTGTGCCTAATTCCAGCTCGTCGCCCTCCCTCTCCGATCCAGCATGCCCGGGTTGCTGGCCACAGCCCGCATGCAGCATGAAAAAGGGCTCGGGTTGCTCCCAGCCCGCACATCAAGTATTTATATAGTTATCGATTTTTGTAAAGCACAGCTCTTGCCTAATAATGAATTCTTTACCATGATGGTTGAGCATGTTCTAAGAGGGGTTGGTTAGGGATAGTAATTTATTTAAGGGAGAATGAGGAGGGGATTGTCTGGTTAATCTGGGTGGTGCTGTTTGCATTTTTATACATTTTAAAATATACAGGTCATATAAAAATATGTAAAGGCACCTACAGCTCTGAAGATCAGGTCTTTTTTGCAAAACACAACACATGCCTTTATCTCAGTAAACTGAAACTAATTATTTAATCTTTAGCTTTCATCTTATGAAGATGTAATCGTTCTTTTATTTTCTAGTGTGCGTTAGAATAGTATTTGCACATTTGAGGCCAGATTCTGCTACTTTCATGTTGAGCATTATCTTACAAGACATTACATTGATTTTAATGAATATGTTAATGGAATAAAGGAGTATGAAAAATTCACATAAGCCCACCATTGACTAGGTGTATTAAATATTATTATTGTTCTATTGATGCAGAACAAGTCCTTATTTTTTCTAATGTTAGCAATTAGATTTCCCATAACAAAACTAATAATATGTTCAGTGTCAAGAATTCTTATCATCCACTGCCAAGGATTTGTTCCATCAATATGGATCCATTTTATACTGAATCAGTGAACTGTGAAGACTTCCTGCTGCTTATTCTATGCAAAGTCTACTCCTCTACTATTACCATATGTAATTTCCTACCATATCAAATTCTAATTGTCTGTTCTACAAGTTTCATTACAGTGTAAACAATGACTTTCAGAAACAGCGAAAATGGCTTTGGGGGCAATATTATTGGAGAAAATGTAAGAGGCAAGGGTTTTTGCAGGTGATATTTTTTTTTTATTGGACCAGCTGCATGGTTGGGATAAGTTTTTAGATGAGTTTTCAGGTCTCTGGGAGACAAACACAGCACAGAACTAATGGTTGGAGAAAAGCTTGTGTAAAACTCGATATGTAAATAAATACAGAGTGAGAGAAATTAGCAGGTAGCCAACAAGAGTGATCCAATAAAAATCTGAGTGAAGAGTAGGGTGGTTCAGTAGTGTTGTTAACAGCTGTGAAGTGCAGACATTAACAATGTCAGGTAGGTCATAATGGACCATGAAGTCCCCGTCTATATTAAGTTCCTGGTTCTGTGTGTCTAATAGGCTACTGATTTTTTTTTTTTTGTTTTGTTTTGTTCCCAGGCTAGTCTTTTGAAGGCGTTTGTAAGTTTCTGGAGGTAGGGTACTGCAAATTTGTCTAAATCTATCCTGATCATGCAGTTGGTCTAACAAAAGTATCATCCATAGAAACTCTTCTCTCGTATATATCATCTGGACCATCACAGCTACATCTCTTTAACACAGTCAGAGAAAATATTGTTTATTAAACTTTTTGCTTGATAGCATATCAATGGTCATGGCTCTAAACCAACAATAAACATATATGATTAAACTTAAAACCATAGTTTGTGTTTTTGTTTTTTCTGAATTAAAGGCAAATGATTAGGAAAAAACCCAAATCTCTAAAAATATATTCAGTGTACAGGATGACATTCTCCCTGTTGTTAGTATGCCAGGGAACAAGAGGGATCAGACCCATTTTTGGGTGATAGGACATCAGTAGCTTTTATTTCATAGCATTTTCCAAAATGCCTACCCAAGTGTGTTCAGAGATTAGATTAAGTATAATATTGCACAAGTGCCCCAAGACTGTAAATAAATACTGTCAAAGCTATTGATTCCTCCCTTTTTTCATCTTCGCATTTATACAATATAAATGATGAACAGTGTCATGACCCAAAGGGTATGATTTTGTGTGTGCTTCGGCACTGCGGAATTATTTCCCGCCATGAGGAGCTTTCTTTGCACGGTGCAATTCTCAGTTGCATAGCGAAAACCCCGGTGCAAAGGCATTCCCACCATTCGCATGCAAATTTGTGTCCCACTATTGGCTGTTTCTAAATTATTCCCACGTGGCGGCTAGCGATTGGCTTGCTAGCCGTATAAGAGGCTTGAGCGGTTTTCACCCACGTTGGAGGAGGAGGACTCCACAACCATCTCGTGGAGGAGGAGAACTTCACATCCATCTCGTGAAGAACTCTAAGCACTGTGGAGCTTAACGAACCCAGCGTGTGCCTTAAGAAGGATACAGGGGCCTGATCAACCTCTAGCCTCTCCCTGTCGCCACCTGATCCCTCGACGTACCCTTCCCTGCACGCTCGGTCCACGGAGCCTAGCAAACTTCGTGTGTGTGTGTATCCAGAGCTCTTTCCAGGTTTAAGAGGCTCGAGTTTTCTACGGGTCTTGTTCGAGCGAGTTTTGTAACTGCAACTTAAGCGAAGTTTTTCCTGCCTGCACCGCGACCATCTACGGTGTAAGTAAAATAATCTTTAATCAACCGCTACACGTCTGTGCCTAATTCTAGTCCGCCGTGCCGAATTCCCCGACCCATGTGCCAGGGCTGCTGGCCACAGCCCGCCGCGCGCCCCCGAAAGCCTCGGACTGCTCCCGGCCCGCACAAACAGAAGCTAAAAAAGTTTATTTTCTGATTACTGACCTGCTACACCCCCCTACCCCAGCCTCTCTCTCCCACTCCCTGACACCTCCATTTCCATTTTCACTGACTGGCTTTTTTGCCTGAATTGCATGCCACCCTCTGGCTCCTTTACTATTTCTTCCATCCAGGAACATCACATGCACACACACACCAACTGCAGGTACTTCTTCATCCTAACAAAGGGTTTTTTCAACCCAAAAGCTTGCCAAGATATATTTCTATTCAGTTGGTCTGCTAAAAGATACCAGATTGACCCAAATAACCTTGTCTGTCAGTGCCATGTCCTTAGACCAACACCCCTAGCACCTGTCCTTGGTCAGCTGACTGGAAGGACACAGGACCCTGGGCATACTTAGCCCCAGCCCTGGGGCTTGGCAGGGAGAGTTCTCTGGCAGCTGCTGGAGAAAAAGCTCCTGCAGGAAAGCAAAGAAAGGCTCTGTGACAGTTTGGCTCCCTGAGATGCTATTGCTACTGTGCTGCAGCCTGTTGTTATTTAAAGTAGTGGCCTGGGATGAGGCTGTAGGGGAGGAGGAGACCGCATTGGGGCACACTACCACGTTATTTAGAGGCCCAGTGCCAGTGAGGGCATGCCTTAACACACACAGTATCACATGTCACGAGTTTTGCTTGTCAGCAGCTTAGGTGCAGGGGTTTCTGGGAAACTGCACCTCATCTGCTTGAAGCTTGGCAGGTTTCATACCTGCAGAAGGGGCTACCATCTGCAATTTTTATCTGAATCAGCCCCAAAATGACAAAATTATAGGCATTTGAGTGATTCCTCATTATAGTCTACAGCTGAATCTCTCTGAATTGGCGCCGATTCGGACGAGTTGATTTGGGACAATGATCTGAATCTCTGAATTGAATTGCTGTCCTCTGAATCAGCCAAATCCAAATCTGAATAAAATACTTCCCTATTTGCACAGGCCTACTGAAAAAATGGTTGCTGTGAGTAGGCCACAAGAGGCTCTGGTAGGGACAGTCCCATCAGCTTTTGGGGTGAATACCTGGCGAGAGTAGGGGAGGGGAAGGTGCCCTGGCTGAAACTGCTTGCAGGGTATCCAGGCCCAGTGGAGTGGGAAGTTGTGGGATTTCTAGAAGCAGGCTGAGAAGTAGGAGTCAATATCAAGGTAATAGAGTCAGGTATTTACCCCATCCTGCTTCAAGCTGTTTTGCTTTGGCCTACTCGGGGAAACAAATTAAGTGAGTCCAGTCCACAAGACTGCTAGGTGGGGCCAGAGAGCTGGTGGGAACATAAGGGACAGGGCAAAGGTAGTCCAGAGATATGAATATAGAGAATGACACCTAAAATTGCACCTGTCCTGCAGAACTGGGGGCCTACTACCTACAATAATTTCATTATCAAGTCATGGCAGTTGAGAGGCAGGTATGGACTTCAGGATGTGGAGAAAGTCAACAGACTAGGGATGACAGCCAAGTGACAGCAGACTACCTCAAGGCACCCCAGGACAGTTATCCTGGAAAACAGAAATAGCTTGGACAAACTTGACAGTTGTTAGCGCTTAATGGATAGGCTCTTGTTCATGACACTCTCCTCAAAATAAGTGTGCTTACTGGATTTTTCCATTGACAACATTAGAATACTATATAATCTTTTGAGAGTAAGTTACCACATGACAAATATTTGAATGGTAATGAATAGTATACTAAACTTTACTACTTTTGGTACAAACCATATTATTAAAAAAATATCCCTGGTTGCAGATGGTATTAACTAGTTCTGCTAAGGCAACTTGGTCTCTTGCAAATTGCTTTTTTTTTCTGATCTAACTATCTGGGGTCTTGGGAGGAGCCATGCCAGGGCTGTGAGGTGAAGGAAGGCTGTTTCCCCACCCCCCACCCATACTCCAGTAGCAGTATGGAGCTGCTGGCTTCTTTGAATGGCCAGAGCTGAGTGGGGTGGAATGGAGCCCCCTTGCCTCTTGGCCCTGGTCTGGTTCCCCCAATACCTCAGCTGGGGTATCAGGAGTGGGGTGGGGGGAAGGGGGCTGTGAGGTGAGGGGTCTATATTTCACCCTGCCCCTTCCCCCAGGTCTGACTATTAAAAGCAGTAGTCAGCAGCTCCATGATGCAGCTCCCCCTCCTCATCTCACCCCCACTGACAGCTCCAGAGTTAGGGGGAGGGCAGGGCTGGGGAGAGGGGCAGTTTGGCAGGCTTCTTGGAACACCCCTGCTTACTGGCCAGGGCCAGTGCAGGCTGCCTTCTGTCCCCCCCTTCCCTGACCCAATAGGTGAAGTCTGTTGGGATGGGGGCTGTAACTCATGGTACTTTATGTAAGGTGGCATGAGTTAGAGCAGGGCCCTGAACATCTGTAGGCACCCATTGACACTCAAATACCTTATTTGCAAGTGGAGCAACTGCAACCACAACTAAAATACCTACAATAAATTGACTCTTACACAAAAAACAGGTCTGAAACCAAACTGATTCCAATTAAGGGGTGATGCTTTGGAGCAGTAACTGAAATGCAGTTTCCACTTTCCACTGAAAGCAAAGAATCTCTGGTTCATCACAGGTATGCAAAGCTTTGGGAGTCTTATTTGAATCCCTGCTAAACTTGGGTGAGTCCTCACTGAGTATCGGTTTCCAAAAGTGGGTGCAAGACTTTGTTCCTTTCTTCCAGGGGACCTGGTGGCAGAAATCCACGCATTTGTCACCTTCAGACTGGATTACTGTCATTTACTGCTCCCCAAGATAAATGCGAAGATGCAACACAAGCTCAAGCTGGTTCAAAACATGGCTGCCTGCCTTCCTGACTCAGGCTGCCTTGAGCACATTGGGCTTTTGCTCATGTCTCTCCCCTGGAGCCCAGTCAGGTTCCAATGTCATATTAAGGCTTTCATCCTAATTTCAAAGCAAGTAATGTATGAAGCTCCAACAACATCAAAGACAGGATTTCAATCTCTGAACACTGTGACAGCTGAATTCCTTTCGGATAATACAGATTATAAAGCCTAGGATGAAGTACATAAGAGCTGGGAATAAAGCATTTTCAGTGAAGGAGATCTAGCTAATGAAACTTTCCTATAGGAGATTGGGTAAGTCTTGACCCCCTTTAAAAATTCCACACAAACGTTTTGTTTGAAAAAGACTTTTTACTACAGCGATGGCCCTCTCCCAAAACTGACACTCCCCCACCCCCGGCCAAAAAACATGCTTGTTTAAAAAAAAAAAAGAAAAGAAAAAGGGCAAGTTTCTTTCTAAAACCTTGCTAATATTGAAGTAGATAATGTGTATGAATGAATTATGCCTCACAATGCTCCTCTGCATATATTTAAATTGGAAGGGCTAGATCCTGCTGTTGAACTATATATCCTATTCTGCAAATAGCCCCATTGACATTAGTATGCTTACTTGTGGAATAAGGTGCCATTCAACATGAATCCAAATAACAGCCTCTATCCCAGATTTTTAAGCTATTCTTTAAACAAAATAACTTAATGATATGGAAGTTAGGAATGTCCAAGATTATAGGTTACTGAGTTAAAGCTATCAAATGTTTCCTGAAGTGAGCTTGAAAACTGGAAACTTGGGCTTGTCAGTGAAAAAGTCAAGAATCTTGATATTTGCCATGACTGTGCAGAATCAATGCTTACCCATGAAAACAAACAAGTAATTGCACAACAAACCCTTAGTATATACAAATACTTGATGTCTACGTATAATTATAGTAATAGGCAAGAATCTGCATGCATATGGAATTTGTCATGTGCAAAATGCACAGATGACTCAGAAAATTTGCCCTTTCCTGCAGTCTATGTTTTTGGCACTGGTAGAGCCACTAAAGTTAAGATGTGTTGTTGGTTCTCTTGTCCTGGCCCCAATTTGGGAGATTATCTTCTTGACTATTTTGCATGAGCTCATGCTGAATCTTTATAAGCCAAGTTTGAACCATCTGTGCTCTTTTAAAGGGATAAAAAAACCTCTTGAGTTTAACTCATTTGCAATTACAGAACACGGAAAATAATTGGTACCCATTTTGTATACTTATTTTACAAAGCTATAGATGAAAAAATGACAATTAAAATGCTCTGTTGCGAGCATGGTATGGTATGGTATATTTGCTGTTTTGGGGGAAGAAAGATGGTAAAAGACCAATTTCTGCACTTTACTTAAAGACATTCTTTGTCAATGACTTCAGTGGAATTGCATAAGGGTAATCAAGTATAAAATTTGGATCAATGGATAGTCATACCCAAGGGGAAGTCTGGATTGCTTTATAAGATGCACCCATTCAAACAAAATGTTTTAAAATGCAGGGTTATATATCTAAGTACAAGGAATGCAAGCCATACTTTCAGAATAGAGGGGTGGAAACAAGTGGCTTAAAGATGTCTAATGGTCATAATGATAAGCACTATTTATAAGCTGCCAAACTGATGCTTTGGCAAAAAGGCTAGAGGGATCCTTGGATACAGAAACAAGGGAATAGCGAACAGGAGTAGAGAAAGGATAATATTGCATATTTTTCTGATTTCCACACAGTAACAGAATGTTGAAAAGTGGAGAGAGTGTTGAAGAGAGACCCTCCCAAAAAACTTAAGGGCTGGAGAAAATGTCTTAAAGTGACCTAAAAAGTTCAATCTGTTTAATTCACACTCCCTGTAGGACCATACATATGGCAGGATGGCAATACAGGGGAGACCTGAAGCAGAAAGATGGAAGACAGCCACCTCCAGATCTAGATGTCACAGAACTAGACATTGCACTGCTGCAATGACTCCCCCAGTGCAGCTGGGGAACAGGTATGAGACCCTGGCAACACTGGGAGAGAGTACAGCAACAAAGGACATGCCCACAGCTACCATCAGACAGGGTGAGAGGCAACCGGGCAGCCATAGGAGAAGACGTCGAGTCACAGTGGTGGGTGACTCCCTCCTGAGGGGAACAGAGGGAGCCATCTGCTGCCCAGATCCTACAGTATGGGAGGTATGCTGCCTGCCTGGAGCTCAGAACACTCAGAGCATCACAGTGAGGCTTCTGGACCTAGTCAGGTTTACTGACTACTGCCCCATGGTCCTCATCCATGTGGGAACAAATGATGCAGCCTAGAGTAGTTTGGGATGGGTCATAGAATCATAGAAGTAGGGTCAGAAGGGGCCTTGCAGATCTTCAGGTTCGACCCCCTGCCTGAGCAGGAAGAAAACTGGGCTCAAATGACTCCAGCCAGGTAGGCATCGAGCCACTTCTTAAAGGCCCCCAGGGTAGGAACCACTTCCCTTGGAAGTTGGTTCCAAATCCTAGCTGCCCTAATTGTGAAGTAGTTCTTACAGATGTCTAATCTAAACCTACTCTCCAACAACTTGTGGCCATTATTCCTTGTTATCCCAGTGGGCGCTAGGGGAAACAAGGTCTCCCCCAAACCCTTCTGGTCCCCCCTAGTGAGTTTATAGACGGTCACCAGGTCCCCCCTCAGCCTTCTCTTGTGAAGGCTGAACAGGTTCAGGTCCCGTAACCTCTCGTTGTAGGGTCTGCCCTGCAGTCCCCGGATCATGTGGGTGGCCCTCCTCTGGACCATCTGAATGTTATCCACATCCCTCTTGAAGTGGGGTGCCCAGAACTGGACACAGTACTCCAGCTGTGGCCTGACCAGTGTCACGTAGTGGGGGAGGATCACTTCCTTGGACCTACTTGAGATGCACCTGTGGATGCACGATAAGGTCTGGTTAGCCCTGCTGACCATGGCCTCGCATTGTCGGCCCATGTTCCTCTTGGAATCAATGATGACTCCAAGATCCCTTTCTGCCTCCGTGCTCTCAAGAAGGGAATTTCCTATCTTATAAGTGTGCTGCTGGTTACTACTGCCCAAGTGCAGCACCCTGCACTTGTCAGTATTGAAACACATCCTGTTTTTGTTAGCTCACCCCTGCAACGAGGCGCAGGGTAACATAGGGCCTCTACAGAATGATCTAGGGCAGCTCGTAATATGATTAATAAAGCGGAGGTTTTAAATAACTTCTTTGCATCTGTGTTCCTGGACATGGATACAGACACGCTTCCCAATAAGACTTTAGTCTGGCATGAGAGAAATACTAATCCATCTATGGTTAGTGCTGACCTAGTGAAGGGGCACTTGGAGGGGTTGGATATATTTAAGTTGGCAGGCCCTGATGATCTTCACTCAAGGGTACTAAAGGAATTGTCATAGCAAAACCACTGGCACAACTATTGAAGCACTTGTGGCACTCAGGGCAGGTCCCGGAGGACTGGAAAAGGGCCAATGTGGTCCCTATTTTCAAGAAGGGCAGGAAGGAGGACCCAGGTAATTATAGGCCAGTTAGCCTCACCTCTATTCTTGGCAAGACCTTAAAAAATATCATATAGGATCACATTTGTGGGGGGCCAGTGGGTAATACAATGTTAAGGGGAAACCAGCATGGGTTTATAGCAGGCAGATCCTGCCTGACCAACCTGGTCTCTATTTATGACCAGGTCACAAAGTGCTTACATGTAGGGGTGGAGATGGATGTTATCTACTCAGACTTTAAAAAGGCTTTCAACACAGTGTTGCACCCAATTTTTACAAGCAAGCTGAGTAGCTGTGATGTGGATTTTTTCAAAGTAAGGTGGGTGAAAAACAGGCTTATGGGATGCACCCAAAGAGTAGTGGTGGGTGGGGCGGTTTCTCCCTGGAGAGATGTGGGCAGTGGTGTTCCCCAGGGATCTGTCCTTGGACCAGTGCTGTTCAATACATTCATCAGTGATTTGGATGAGGGTGTTGAAAGCATTCTGTCCAAATTCGCAGATGACACCAAACTATGGGGTACAGTAAACACACTGGAGGGCAGGGAGCGAATCCAGGTGGATTTGGATAGACTGGGGAAGTGGGTGGATCAGAAAAGGATGCAATTTAACAAGGATAAGTGCAAGGTGCTGCACCTGGGGAGAAAATCTCCAACACACCTATAGACTGGGGGGTACCATTCTGAGTACCACAACAGTGGAAAGGGATCTCAGAGTCTTGGCCAACATAGAAATGAGCATGCATCGCCAATGTGATGAGGTAATAACTAAGGCTAATCGCAATCTTTCTTGCATTAGTAGGTGCATCACGAGCAGGTCTAGGGAGGTGCTACTTCCCCTCAATGCAGCATTGGTCAGGCCACAGTTGGAGTGCCGCATCCAGGTTTGGGCGCTGCACTTCAAGAGGGATGTGGATAACTTTGAGAGTGTTCAGAGAAGGGCTACTTGTATGGTTAAGGGCTTGCAGGTAAGATCCTATAAAGACAGGCTGAGGGACCTGAATCTCTTCAGCCTCCACAAGAGAAGGCTGAGAGGTGATCTTGTGGCTGTCTATAAACTCATCATGAGGGGTCAGCCTGGAATAGGGGATACTCTGTTTACTAGGGCGCTTCTTGGGGTTACTAGAAATAACGGCCGCAAACTAAAGGAGAGTAGATTTAGATTGGATATCGGGAAGAAATTTTTTATGGTGATGGTTGCCAAAATATGCAACGGGCTTCCAAGGGAGGTGGTGCTTTCTCCTACCTTGGAGGTGTTCAAGAAGAGATTAGACAGGCACCTACCTGGGGTTATTTAACCCCAGCGCTCTTTCCTGTCTGGAGCAGGGGGTCAGAGTCGATGATCTAAAGGTCCCTTCTGACCCATGAAATCTATGAAGCACGGGACGTTACAGTCCTCTCAGAGAAAAGAGAACTTTTAGTGGAGAAATGACAGAAAAACAACAGCACAACGAGGTTCAAGATACAGTACTGAATTCCATGATTACTAGGAATTTGAATATGGACTCAGGGCACCTAGAGCCTAAATTTGTTCAGATCTTCAAGACTCTCTTTCATAAATTAAAATCTCATCAAATTGAACAGATTATGTCATAATATACATAATATTGTATTTCTCCTGTGAAAAGCTACATCTTTGGTAAAATAAGGATGTGTTAAAGGAAGGACTTTGAAAGGGCATCAGGAGTGGATTGATGACACATTTTGGCATGCTATTTGCAGAATATACACCAAATGAAATGTCTGCATATCTTGTCAGTAGAAGTCTGTAAATATAAAAAAGCAAGCAATAGATAAGTCATGGCTAAATGTTTCTTTTATTTCCTCTATCTATTCTTTGCAGAATGGAGAGATATTTTATTTAAAACTGTTTCTTGTTCATTGTCCTTGCTGGTTATATGAAAAGCAAATAAAATTCAGAAGTAGGAAACTGTTTCTGAACTTTAGATGGAGATGAGGAGAGAAAATATTTGAAAATTGTTACAGTTGTTCAAGCTTCCTTTGCACTGCTGCTTCCATTAGAAATGTTTTTTTCCTTTTGTCTTTGTTAGTTTTTGTTAGAAGTGTAAATTTAATTGCTTTTCTCCACTGAACTTTTCTGTGAAAAATGGTCTGATAAGTTTATCATTAGATTGCAACTTTTCTTTCTGCTGAGTATCAGGCAACATATAGCCACAGCTCCAGAAATACCCTTGCCTGGAAATATGGAATCAATTCACTTAAGACTATTGATATTGTAATGGAACTTAGTACTTTTCAAGGCACAATGCAAACTGCACTCGTTTGACTTAGGCAGGTAAGGTTCTTTGGGTAGATGTGATATCTTTTATTAGACCAATTGAATAGTTGGAAAAAATGTTCTTTGCATGCTTTCAGGCACAAACGCCCTTTTTCAGGCATAGGCAGAGTCTGCTGGTGTTATGTGTTCTCCAAGGTAGAAAAGAAGCTAATTTACACAATGCAGATCTGTGAAAATGCAAATGAGTGGTAGTTTGGGAGACTTGTGATTCTATTACAAAATAAACAATCAAACATTTTAAAAAATGGAAAAAGCAAAACCAAAACTTACAAGATAAATAGTGGGCTGATACTTGATCCTTGCTTCTTCTGTTTTCGCCTTACTACAGCAAAACAGACAAAATCTAATCCTAAATGGGGCAAATGAAAAATCAATTTCCCCTTACCAAATGTAATCCTCAAATGGTTCCAAAATCACCAGCTCTGTGCTGGCTGTTCCCATCCATGATGCATGTACTGGGGCAGGATAAGATGTTATGCACCTATGGGCCTTGTTACATGTTCAGTTTAGGCATCTCTGGAAACTCTTAATCCCATTATTCTCCACACATTAACACCTGAAACTAGTTTTAAGCACACTTTAGGTGACTTAGTTATGCCACTCCAGGGCAGGTTTATCTCTGATCCATGTTACCCAGCTCATGCCCCACCAATGTGGCCACTCCCTGCAAATAGATCACCCAAATTGCAGTCCTCCAGCATCTCAGGAAGCAGTGTCCCTTACCACCCTGCATTCTGTGTGGATAAACTGAGTGCATCTACATGAGTGCTTTATAGGCCTGTGCGAAGTGGCTAGTATTAGCTTCAGATTCAGATTCGGCTGATTTGAGGGATAGTGATTCGATTCAGTGATTTGAATCGCTGTCCAGAATCAATTTGGCCAAATCTGATTCAGAGATTTGGCTGCTGCTGAATCAGCTGAATCTCTGAATCTCACAGGCCCCATCCCCCACCTGCTCTCCCAGCCCCAGCTGGCACTTTGGGGGAAAAAAAAGCCCCACCTGCCCCAGCTCTGGCCCTTAAAAAAATAAAACAGACAAAAAAAGCCCCCACTCATTGGCTCCTGCCTGGTTGTGGGGGCAATCCCCACTGCCCCCCCCACCCCCCCACTGCCTTGTGCTGCATGGGAGGCTGATGTGTCTGAAGTTTTGGGGTTTTTTTCCTTAAAGGGCTGGAGCTGGGGTGGGTGGTGGCAGCCATGGAGGATTTGGGAGAGCTGGGGGGGGCTGGGGGCCTCATGGCAGAGCCCCCCATGTAGTGGGGGAAAGTGGGGATCGCCCCCCTCCTGGGCAGCAGTTGGTGAGTGGGGGCTTTTTTTTAAAGCACCAGGAGCTGGGGCTGGGCAGGGTAGCCATGGGGAGGGGGTGGGAGAGACAGGGCCTGGGGGGGAGGGTCCCCCATGGTCCCCTTCTCCTTCCTCCAGCCTCTCCTCCCCCACCCCCTCCTTACCAGCTTGGAGTCTGGGTCCAGCTGATTCGATTCGGATTCAGAGATTCAGCCACTGAATCTGGCTGAATCTCCTCCAAATTGAATCAACACTTGAAGCTTCACACAGCCCTAATGCTTTACTGTAGAGTAGACTAATTACCTCCACAGTAAAGTGTCACCATCTACATCTCTGCCAATACTGGGTTACAGTAAACTAATTAACCCGGCCATAAGATAGTACTGTCAGGGGCAGTACTGTCTTACAACGGAGTACTTAACTGAACTGAAATACATGTGTAGAGGGTAATCAGGGGACATATTCTGCACTTGGTCAGCCCAGCCAGGTGGGGGCCTTTTCCACCTTGGCTCAAATTGCTGCTGTTAACTCTGGCTCAAATTGCTCTGGAGCGTATTGCTTTGCTTTAGTTACATGTGTAGATACACCCACTGTGTGTGACTGTGTGCGGCTTTCCCATTCCCAGGGGTGCAACCCTATATAAACAGCCTGCAGAACACATGCCAGCTAGTAAGCAGAAACTTTTCCTTGACCTCCAATTCTGTTGTCATCTCCAGCATGAGCCAAAGGATGCCACCCTTGAACCCCATCAGGTGAGCATCTAATTGAAGCTGTGGTGAGGTTCTGGACCTCATGATGATCTGGGGAGAAGAGAGGACCATTGCTACTACTGCAAAGGGGACCACAGGCAACAGGCAAAATCAGGCCATCTATGAAAGGATATGGTACAGATGGCTTCAGACCTGGACCAAAATAAAATCCCTAAAATTCCTCTATGTTATGGGCAGGGATGCCAACGTGTCTAGGGCAGCCGAGATCCTGAACCCCTTCTGTGATGAGCTCTCTGAGATCCTGGATAGGGACTATGCTGTTGCTTATTACCACATGGTGCAGTGCACAACCTTGGGCTAATCTGCTGTGATGAGTGAGAGGAGAACAATGAGGCAGCTGCCTGCTGCCCTGTACAATTCTGAGGACTTGCTTTGCTCTGTGACACTATTCTTGAGCCCCTTCACTGAATGCAGGACTCAGGAGACCCAGGAGGAGGACCAGGAATAGGATGGGGGCAGCTTCAAGATTTAACTATTTCATTCAAGGATCATCCCTATCTTTGCTCACCATCCCCTGGCCATGGTCCCATGTGGCCCAATCCCCCAACACAGCAAGCTCTGTGGACCCTGCCTCTGTCCTGCTCTGGCCCCTGATTTTGTTCCTCTTCCAACCCTCCCTAACCTACACTCCCAAGTGCTCTGTGCCCTGAGACCTGGCTGGCCAGCCTCTGTGCTGTTAGGAGGAGCTGTGATAAAATTTCAACTAACTGCTAATAATTGTGGTTCTTCTGAGCTTTACAAGGGTTTCTGGTGGTTTAGTGCTCAGGGATTGCTGATGTGGGGCTGGGACAGGGGATTCTCTGGTACCATCCAGGGCTCTCCTGTTCTCCTTGGGACAGGCTGAGAGGTGGGCAGGCAGTGAGCATTCACTGGGATGGGCTAGAGCTGCTGGGGAAATATGCCCCCATTGAATGCTGTGGCACATGTGGCTGTGTGGGGAAGTCCTGATGTTGGGCTGCCTTCTGCTCCCTGGGGCTTGGGGTAGGGCATAGTTCTACTGAGCCACTCCTGCCCTGCCCTGCCCTCCCCTCCTCCCTGCCCCACACCCTGCTCCAAACAGCCCAAGCAAGGGAAAGCTGCTGCCTGCATTTGGTAGCCAGCCCCCTTCTCTTCCCTTCCCCTCCAGCCCCTATCCCTGTCCAAAGAGCCTCTTCTCCTCCAACACCCTCCACCCCCTCCTCCATCTTCAAATATAAATGGAGCATAGTGAGGAGCAAGCAAAGAGTTTTATTTATGGACCACCTATGAAGTCCTGTGTTCCTGTCCCTTCTCATGGCCTGACTCTTCCCATGACCTGAGGCAGTCAGGTTTGGAAGCAGGGTTTGTTGTTATCTTTCTAAATGTCATCTTTCTGGCTGGCAGGTACCTCAAAAATGATGCTGTGTAATCCTATGGGGTGTCATCTTTAAGGATGGTGGGCAGGCAGGTAGATGACTCAGTGAGGGACCAGTGAAGCTTGAGTGCAAGCAGTGATGCTCTTTGGATATGACATCTGCACTGGAGCAGGCTGGTACTGCAGGCACCACCAATGTCTTCACTCCAGGTAGTCTTTTAGTGTAAGGAAGCTGTAATACAACCATAGGGAGTTTTTAAGAGCAGCCTGCAGGTTCCATGGGATTGCCAAGCATTGCAGAGAGTCCTTGTAGCAAACAGCTCCCTTCCACAGCCCCAGGACAACCCTAGGCACAATGGCTTGTGGAAGTAGCAGGGCATAGCCTGCAGCATCACCACTTGCAAGCTTAAAGAGACATGCTCTGTGCTGCCTGGACACTCTTGTCACGGAGATAGCGTGCAGAGTGCTTAGGTAGCGTGCAGAGTGCTGAGACTGTGATGGGGGGAAGAATCCTGAGGAAATGGGCTTTTCCTCATGGGCTGAGGTGGGGAAGGTGAACAACCCGACAGTAGGCAGCCAGGAGGGCACATACCATAGTCGTGTCGCATTTTGGTCTTGCTGTTCCCATGAAAAGTGTCAGGGCAGAGCAAGGCAAGCCTAATTTACCCCTCGTACTATCTTAAAGCATGTAGAAATTTCAAGGTCTGCTGTGTATACACCACTGTCTGGACACCTGTCAGCATTTTTGTGGTATTGAATGAATGGCCGAATGCGCTTAGGGTCTAGCTGGACCATTTGAAACTATCTCAAGGCCATTTCTTCTTTTTTCCTTTTGTATCAACCCCCCAGGAAATTCCATGAAGGTGGGAACTTCTTGCAGTCAGATCTCAAGGTGGACCCCTCAGGGACCATCCATGTGCCTTTAGTCTCCCAAAGGAACTCTCAACCACCATCCGGCACCTGCTGAGTTGGTAGTTAAAGTTTTCCTTCCTGGGGTCCAGTTGTCCAGACTACGGCTTCATGAGCCATGGAAGGAGCAGGTAGGCTGGGTCCCTGATGATTGGGGAGGGGGTGGGGGGAATGACAGACAGGTTAGCTAATGGCATGGTGGGAACACCAGGGGTGAGTTCTCCCTATTATGTCATCTCTGGGAACCCAGCTTTCTTAAACACATGGGCATTGTGGATCTGTCCAGACCACCTGACATTTATATTGGTGAGCTGGCCCTGGTGGTCCATGTTTGCCTGAAGGGTGACTGAAAAGAAGCCCTTCCTGTTAATATCAATTGAGGCAAGGTGAGGGGGTCACAGAATGGGGATGTGGCTCCTGTCAGTGACCCCCACACAGTTTAGGAACTCCAGATGCTTGAAGTCAGCAATCACCTCTGACAGATCCACATACTGGAGCATCAGAGGCTGCTGCAAAATTGCCTCCCATACTTTGTGCACAGTGAGTATCGCCAATGTCCACCCCACACCAAACTCGGTGGCCATGCACCAGAAGCTGTCAAGATTCATCAGCTTCCAGATTATCACCCTGACCCATGTCTCCATGGACATGGAGTGCTGAAGTCTGGCTTCCTGGTGCTGGAGCAGGGGCCGAGCTTGGAGCAAAGGTTGATGAATGTGCCATGGAACATTCTGAAACTGTCTTCTTTGCTCGTCATCCCAGGTGGCAAGCAAGAGCTATTCCCACCAGTTTGAGCTCATAGGTGGAGCCCAGCACCTCAACTGAGTACCAAAATTGAGTACAGAGTTGTCCTGTGCAGCGTGGCCAGCAGAACTCCCACAGCAATGCTGCTGTCCTTGACTTAGTGAGCCACTAGGGCCAGCAACAAACAAATAGCTTCTGTCTGAGAGGTTAGCCAGGGCAGTGACTGCTGTGACTCCATGAACCACCATCTCAAGGATCCAAAACTAGTTGGAACCATCAACTTGGTCAGGGACATTATAGTTGGACTGGATCTGTTCCTCTGCCTGATCTGGGGGGTTCAATTGCCAGCCATTGGCAATTGACCAATCAGTGCATTTTGGCTCACCACCCAGTCCTCAGCCTGCCAAACCAGGCGAAAAATTGCCCAGAGAAACTGGTGTCTGTTTCTGTCCATGAATGTTGAACTTGGCTTGACAGGGGAGAGAAAGCCCAGCAAAAAAAGATTTTGAAGACAGAAATCCAGACCAGCCAGTGACAAGGGAACTTTAATTAGCACCACAATTGACGTTTCTGAGCCATTTACCCCTGGCTCCAGGGACAGGGGTGCAGGCAACACAGCCACCAGGGAATCCCAGCCAGGAGAAAAATAGCCTATGTGAAGAGCCTGGTGGCTGTCTCCTTCTGTGAGCCTCAAAACCCGCTTGGCAGGGGAGAGACAGCACAACAAAACAAAGCTTTGAAGACGTTGTTTGATGTTTATCTCAGAGGACCCTGTCACATTGTATTGTGTATTAAACCCCATTAAATGCCAAGGCACTATTTTCTAACTGTGTTGCTTTCATTATAGAAAAATATGAGAATGGCATTTACATTTTTCTTGTAATGCTTTTCTTTCCTTTTTCCTTTAACTTTGACCTTAATTTAGAAAGAGATCACCCTTACTATCTGAGGCAGTGACTTGCTGAAGGTGCAGAGGATTTGAAGTAATTGAAGCTTCCAAACCTTCTGTCTGGCTCTGGGGACAGGGGTGAAGGCAAAACAGCCCCGAAGGAGTGGAGGCAGAGCCAGGTGGAGGGCTCAGAAACTTCAATTACTTCAAAAGTTCTGTGCCTTCAACAGGCACTACCACAAATTCTGAGGGTGATCTCTTTCTAAATGAAGGTCAAAATTCAAGTAAAAAGGAAAGGAAAGCAGTACAAGAAAAATGTAGATGCCAAGCTCAGTTCAAGCTGTAGCAGGGAGTCCAATCAGGTCCCCATGAGCTGAGGCTTCCTTCCTGGAACAAGGGGAGTAGCTCCACCAAAAGCATCTACCCTCACTGCTCCTAGGTTCCAGGCACCCCAGGAAGCATGACCAGCCATAACCAGCACCCCTCATACCCCATTCCCAAATTCCAATTTAATAAAACACAAGACCTTCTCTAATTTACTTCCTCTGTATTTCTTTTTTATTTAAAAAAAAAAAATCCTTCAGTGACTGACTTCCTTCATTTCACCACCCTTTCCCAGCCCCAGTTCCTTTCTACTTCCCCTTTCATTACCCACCCTGATCCCATTAATTCTCCACCTCCCAACTTCATGTTCCTGCCTACCCCCCTCAACCCATCTCTCTCCATGCCTCCACCTAGAAGAGGGACAGAAGCCTGTCCTGGCTCACCAAGCCTCTAGTAGCAACTCACAGCTATAGCTCATAGTCTGATTGCAGCTCACCGGCCCTCTAATGGTAAGTCACAGCTGTGCAAGTCAGGGACAGTCAGAAGATGTTTAGCTTTAGTGTATGACTTCTCCAAACTTGAGCTAGCACTAACACTGACCAACATTTGAGCAGCACAGAATGCAATGTAATAAGGCCCTTAATGATTAGTGCAGTAGTTCCTTTGGGACTGCAGTAGTCTCAGGAAAACAGGTTTTTAAAGTTATGTGAAGGACAATTTTTGGGAATCTTTCTCCCCTCCTGCTGTCCTTTGTTGCACTGTGTGTGTAATCATCTCCTAAGGCAGTAATTTTCAACCAGGGTACTGTGGCATCCTGGAGTGCTTTAAGATCCTCTCAAGGATGCCACAAGATGCAACACAATATTAGCTCTGTTTATGTGTGCAGCATAATTCAAAAGATAAACTCAGAGGCCATGTCCAGATGACCATGGATGTTTGGTTCCCTGGGGACAGCTAGCGGCAGTGCACCTTGTGCCACTGCTAGTTGTATTTTGGGAATGCCCATGCCACACCCTTGTTTTGGTGCGCAGCAGGTTACCTCAGGTGGGATAGGGGAGGCTGGAGCCAGCACTGGGCTGACCCCACCAGCCTTGCCTGGGGGCCTCCCAGGGCTGCAGCAGTGGCGATCCTGCCTCTTGGAGCCTGGCCAGCAGCCAGAGTATGGCTCTGGCCAGCCAGGCTCCTGTTTTGAGCAGTGTGCACTGCCCTGCAGTGCTGCTCTGGTTTTTTGGGGGGTTTTCTGCATGGTTTTTTTTTTTTTTTTTTTTTTTTTACCCCTGGATGTACCAAAGATACAGTTACAATGTAAATCACATGTTGCTATCTCTTATCTCAGCCGTGCAAAAAACTATTTCTAACCAAAGAGTATTTATGGTTATACTTATTGTTAGGGGTCTACCCAACTTGAGGTGGCAGCTAGCTAATTTTGCAGGCAGTTTGCGGGGCCAGCTGCCATTCTCATGGACTTATTCTGTTGCCCCCTCCATGCTTTTGATTGGCCCAGTGGCCCCATCCCTCCCTGCTGCTGATTCGTGGAGAAGGCTGTCCATCCATCATATGGCCCCAAACCTTGCTGCTGGTTAGCTGAAGGCTGTTCATCATGCAGCCCCACCCCTTACCACTGATTGGTGGACAGGGTCAGGGACACACAGCAGGCAGCCCTTTCAGCCAATCAGCAGCAAGAGGTGGGGTGACAGCCATCTTGCCTGCTCACCTTTATGCTGGCAGCCCCTTTTATGGTGGGCTGCATGGCTGAGAGGATTATTGATTTCCACTGGGGAGCCAGCATTTTATTTTTTAAGCATTAATTTTTTCCCCACATATTTTGAGATCACCCTATTTGACAATTTCCATGAAATATGAGAAATTGGGATTTAACTAGGTCCCTATTTATTGTAGTGCCAGTAATAAACAATGTTTGTCAACATTCCCTGCGTGCTCCATGGAGGTATTTCAGTGGTGGTTCTCAGGAATGGATCAATTACAGGTCCCTTTGAGCTTAAATTGGGAGTTTCATAGATTTCATAGACATTAGGGCTGGAAGGGACCTTGGAAGATCATTGAGTCCAGCCCCCTGCCCCAGCAAGAAAAACATTCAGGTTTTGAAGGCATTCAAAGTAGGTGCTTGAACCACCTCCAGTGGCAGGCTATTCTAGACCTTGGGGGCTTGGACAGTAAAGAAGTTCTTCCTTATGTCCAGCCTGAAATAGTCTTGAAGGAGTTTATAACCATTCTACCTTGTCATCCCTTGGGGTGCTCTGATGAACAAACATTCCCCCAGATCCTGGTGAACACCCCTTATAAACTTATAGGTGGCCATCAGATTGCCCTGAGCCTGCACTTTTCCTGGCTGTAGAGTCCCATAGCTCTTAGCCTCTCATCATAAAGTCTGTTTTCCTGACCTCTGATCATGCGCATGGCTCTCCTCTGGACTCTCTCAAGCTTCTTCACATCCTTTTTGAATTGTGGAGCCCAAATTGGATACAGTATTCCAGCTGTGGCTTTACCAAGGCCAAGTACAACAGGAGAATGACATCCTGGGATTTGCTTTAGAAGCATCTATGGATACAAGCCAGTGTTTTGCTTACTTTACTAGCAGCAGCATCACATTTGAAGGCTTATGTTCATCTTGTGATCAATCATGACCCCCAAGTCCCTTTTATCTGCAGTGCTAGCCAGAGTAGCACTGCCAAGCTTATAAGGATGCTGCAGGTTTTTCCTCCCAAGGTGGAGAACCTTGCATTTTTCGGTGTTAAACACCATCGGGTTCTCATCCACCCACTTACTGAGCATGTCAAGGTCAGCCTGGATTACACCCCCCCTCCTCCTCCTCATGTGTGGATGCTTTACCCCAAAGTTTGGTATCATTGGCAAACTTGGCCAGTCCAATTCTGATACCAATGTCCACATCATTAATGAAGAGATTGAATAAAATAGGTCCAAGGACAGAGCCTTGAGGGACCCCACTGGTCACAGGGCACCATAACAATTGACTTTCATCAACCACCACCCTCTGGGTCTGACCACGAAGCCATTTCCCCAGCCAGTGGATCATGGTGGACCCGAGGCCGCATTTGGCCAGTTTTGCCAAAAGGTGATCATGGGATACCAGATCAAAGGCCTTTGAAAGTCAAGATATATGACATCAATTTCTTCCCCCTTGTCCAGGTGATAGGTCACCTGGTTGTAAAAGGAAATGAGATTGGTCAAGCATGACCTACCTGCAACAAACCCATGCTGGCTCTCTCTCAGGATTTTGCCATCGGCCAGTCTGTTAAGAATGGCCTCTTTGATAATCTTTTGTAAGACCTTCCCCAGGATAGAAGTCAGGATGATGGACCTGTAGTTTGCTGGATCCACTTAACTCCCTTTCTTGAAGATAGGCACCACATTGGCCTTCTTCCAATCATTGGGCACTTCACCTGAGTGCCAGGAGCTCTCAAAGATCCATGCCAGGGGCTGAGCTATGATGCAGGCCAGCTCCTTGAGTACTCTGGAGTGTAAATTGTCAGGGCTAGCTGACTTGAAGGTATCCAGCCTCTCAAGATGTTCCTTCATGTGATCAGCATTGATGGAGGGCAAGGAACCACCTTCACTCAAGTATCCCTGTCCTGTAATGGGCAGGGACATCCCATGGGACTTGTGAAAGACTGACGCAAAGTACCCATTTAGTAAGTTGGATTTTTCCTGGGTGTCAGTCATCAGTTCTTCCTTCTGGTTTAGCAGGGTTCCAATGTTGCCCTTTCTTTTCCTCCGTCTCCCCACATATCTAAAAAAGGACTTTTTATTGTTCTTGATACTTGTAGCCAGTTGGAGTTCCATCTCAGCCTTGGCTTTCCTGGTTTGCTCCTTGCAGGTCCGGACCAGTGCAGTATATTCCTCCTTGGAGGTGGGTCCTGTCCTCCATCCTTTGTAGATCTGTCTTTTTAGATGAAGGAGGACCGTTACTTCCTTGTTGAGCCAAGGGGGCTGCTGTGCCCTCTTGCTGCCTTTCCTCTGAGATGGAATAGCCTTATCTTGTGCATCTAGGATCACTCCCTTGAGGAGCAACTGCTCTTCCTGAACTCCCCTCCCCTTGGGGTCATGGTCCCTGGGGAGACTTGTCGGTGAGGTCCTGAGATTGTCAAAATCAGCCCTCCTGAAGTTGAGGACCTCTGTACTGCTGATTGACTTGATAGCTTTTTGGTGGATGGTGAAGGTGATCAGCTCATGGTCGCTGTCACCCAGCTTCCCTTCAATTGTTAGGTCACTGATTTAGGTCATCCTGAGTTGCCAGTACCAGGTCAACCAGCACTTTGCCTCCCGTTGGCCCATAGACTTCTTAAGTCAAATAGAGCTCATCCACACATGTGAGGAAGCTTTGTGACTCTTTGGATTTGGCCGCGCACTCTTCCCATGAGATGTCTGGGTAGTTGAAGTCTCTCCCATGACTTCCATGAAGTCTCCCATGCTCCATGGACTGGGAGCAGGCGGCCTCAGCCAATTCCCTGGAGAACGCCTAGTCAATCTCTTGATTCTAGTAGGGAGGTCTGTAGTAGACTCCCACCATTGTATTCCCTGTGTCGTTTTCCCCACAGATTTTAACCCAGAGGATCTCTAGTTGTCTACCCTGGGTGCCAGTGTCGGCTTGTTAAGCAAGGCTGCAACATTGTTTCAACACTTTTATCAATATTCCTTGCCATGATGTTACATCTGACCACAAACAAGCTTCCAGCCAGAGTGGAGCT
Source organism: Alligator sinensis (assembly GCF_000455745.1). Classification (NCBI taxonomy): domain Eukaryota; kingdom Metazoa; phylum Chordata; order Crocodylia; family Alligatoridae; genus Alligator; species Alligator sinensis. Next base: position 92,730 of record NW_005842066.1, on the reverse strand, counting down.
AAACTAGCAAATAGATGGTAAGCTGTTAATCAACTCTGAGCCAAAACCAAGACCACCCTGAGCACAATATTGAGCTCCAGTACACTGATGATAGTATAGTGTACGCTTATTCTTAAGCAGACCTTCAGGCAATTGCCAACATCTTTACCGAGGTATAGAAGAAAATGGGACTGACACTTAACTTTTGGAAGACTAAGGTCCTCCACCAACAAGCTCCTAATGAACAGTCCCCAGCTCAGGTAATCCAAATCCATGTTGAGACTCTGGAGATCATTATTTCCAGTACCTCAGAAGCCATCTCTTGCAGAAGGCTGACATCGATGAAGACATCCAACATCATCTCAAATGTGCAAATGCAGCCTTTGGACACCTGAAGAAACAGGTGTTCAAAGATTGTGATATCAGATATGAAACCAAGCTCCTAGTTTATCAAGCAGCCATGATCCCCACCTTGCTATATGGAGCCAAATCATAGTCAACATGCAGGAGACATTTAAAGGTGTTGGAGAGGTACCATCAATGCTACCTGAGGAAGATCCTCTGAATCCAATGGGAAGAGAGACGCACCAATGTTAGCATCTTCCTGCAAACAAACACCATGAGTATTGAGGCAATGATTATCTGTATCAACTTCATTGGGCTGGCCATGTCATTCAGATGCCTGACTCCAGACTCCCAAAGCAAGTTTTATTCTTCCAGCTCAGCCAAGACATACACTCTAGAGGAGGGCAGAAAAAGCACTTCAGGGATATCCTCAAAGTCAACTTAAAAAAATGCAAAATTGATGTCCACTTGTGGGAGACTATTATCCAGGACTGCCCCAAATGGAGGAAAAGTCTACTGCAGGGATCTCAGTACTTTAAAAACCTGTGACAACAACAGGAAGTAGAACAGCAGAAGCAGCAGAAACAATGTGTTGCAGACGAAATAAAAAAATCTAGCACCACCCACCCCACACGGAAACACATGTCTGAGCTGTGGTAGAGTCTGTTGATCCTGGATAGGCCTCATCAGCCATCTTTGGGCAACCAGATAAGACAATCATGGAAGACAATCATTCTTGACTGTGAGGGATTGCCAAAGAAGAAGAAAGAAAAGGATAAACAATGTTTCCATTGTTTCCTGAATGCAGAAGGAAAGCACAGCTATTGCCACACATGAGCATGGTGTGTTAATGTATTTTTATTAAGTGTGTGATATAATACTGTTTATGTTGATCAGCACAGATATAAAATTCACAGGATGCACAATATGCCCAGTGAAACACTGCAGTAGGAGTCTTACTTTTGCATTTCCTGATATTTATTAATTTTACTCATGCAGTTTTTTGTAGCCAATGCATAGAGGGGCACGGGCCATTTCCTCATCTCATTTCCCACTTCCAAAGCGATCAGCCAGTGAAGTCCTTGCCAGCTCCTACACTGAAGGAAATTAAACAGTGAAATAACTGAAATTTCTTTAGTCAGTAAATGGAAAAAAACCCAATATTAAAACTGCATGAGTAAAAGAAATAAATATCAGGAAACACAAAAGTCAGACTCCTATTGCAATTTTATACATCATGTGCATTTTATTGCATGCATTGATTAACATAAACAGTATTAAATTGCACACTTAACGAAAACAGGAACAGACAACAATACATATATTCAACATGGCTAAAGGAATGCCTCTGGAAGAGCCCTGATTTTTTTCATATCCTGACTTGCTCACTTTATCTACTGGGGATCAAAGACAGGATGGCCACAATTACTTCTATTTCAATTTAGATGGGTAATGTGTTAAAGTTTTAACAAAATGTACTTTCTGTTATTCGGAAGGTAGACTCAAGTTTTCAGGTCTTGTGGAATAAAAGTTATTTGAGGAAGGACTTAATTTGAGAGAGAGAACAGCATGATGTGTGAGGATCAGGAAAGGGCTTCCAACAAGGAGCTGATCAGAAGAAAGTCCTGTAGAATAGTCTGAGAGAAGGAAATAAAGTGAATGGTCAGTTTCTGGCTCAGTTACTATAGTACTGATATGTCAGTTAATATGTGAGAATCCTATAATTTTATTTTAGGTCATTAGTTCTTGTCTTTAGAGGTGGAAAGGCCACTCAGAAGGATCTGGAATGAGCCACAATATTAAAAGAATGGTTTCCAGGTTAATGTTATTAAAATCTATAGGTTGCTTTTTTTTCTTCCTTATAATATTAATTTAACTGAGGATTTATCTTTGGGTTAATAAATGCAAAGGAAATATAATTATATAATACCATGTAAAAATTCCTACTTAATCCTTATAAGCTACAGAATTGTCTTTCATGCTGAAAAAATTAAGCCCCCAATTTTTGGCCCAACAGCTATTCAACTCAATGTGCTCAATATTTGAAATGTAATCCTTCACTAATTGTTTACCCTTTTCTTTTTTTAACACAAAATCTGAACATATTGAATATATTATTATTAAATAATAGATAAAGTATTTTCATATGTGCCAAGAACTCTTCAACTTCCGTGTACTAGTTCAACTGAATTACACAACACTGAAAAATTGGCTCTGAGCGGTAGAGGATTTTGCACACAAATGCAAGGTCAAGGCTGGTTTTCATCATGTAGCAAGCAAAAAGTATTAATGTAATGTTGTAACATTTCCTCATCCTGTCCAAATACTTTGCATGAATAAGGTGCTTGGAGGGAGCACTTAGAGAGATTGAATGTCTTCAAGTTGGCAGGACCAGATGGACTACACCTGAGAGTGCTGAGGGAATTTGTTGGAGTTATTACAGGACCATTGGCAAAGGTATTTGAAGACTTGTGGTGCTTGGTAAAGGTCCTGAAAGACTGGAAAAGGGTCAATGTGGTGACAATCTTTAAGAAGGAGAGGAGGGAGGATCTGGGAAACTATAGCCTGTTCAGTTTGACCTCAATACTGGGTAAAATTTTGGAAAAAATTATCAAGAAGTCCATTTGTGAGAGATTGGCAGTTGGGCATGATGCTGAAGGATAGCCAACATGGTTTTGTTATGGGCAGGTCATGTCTGACCAACTTCATCTCCTTCTCTAATCAGGTAACAAACCACCTGAATGTGGGAGATGTGGTTGATGTCATATACTTGGATTTTTAAAAAGGCCTTCTATATGGTTTCCCATGATGTTCTTATAAAAAAACTGGGGCATTGTGGGCTGGCAGAATCCACAGTCAGGTGGGTTGGGAACTGGCTAAGGGGTCAAATCCAGAGAATGTTAATGGATAGGTCTGAATTATCTTGGTGGAAGGTGGCCAGTGGTATCGCACAGGGTTTGTTTCTTGACCTCATAATGTTCAACATCTTTATCAATGACTTAGATGAGGATATGGAGAGCATGCTGGCCAAGTTTGTGGACATTACTAAGTTATGGGGAAAAGTGGTCATGCTAGGGATAGGATGCGGATCCAAGCAGACCTGGACAAGGTAGAAAGGTGTGGGGAGCAGAACCGGATGCAGTTCAATAGGCATAAATGCAGAGTGTTTCATCTAGGGAGAAGTAACCAGAGGCATGAATATAGGTTAGGTTGGAGATGTCCTGGCCAGGACAATGGCTGAAAGGGACCTTGGGGTATGGTTGATCACAGGATGAACAAGAGCCGCCAGTGCGATGCTGTAGTCAACAGAGCTAATAGCGTACTGGGATGCATTAGCCGATGCATTGTGAGCAGGGCTAAGGAAGTGATATTTCCTCTACCTGGCATTGGTGAGACCCTAGCTGGAGTACTGTGGCCAGTTCTGGGCACTGCACCTCAAAAAAGACATGGAGAATCCTGAAAGGGTCCAGAGAAGGCCACAAGAATGATTAAGGGCCTGGAGGACAAACCTTATGAGGAAAGACTAAGGGATCTGGGACTGTTCAGCCTGGTGAAGAGAAGAATGAGGGGGGACTTGGTGGCCATCTATAAGTATGTAAGGAGTGAATATTGGGAGCTGGGAGAAAAACTTCACTAGGGCGTCCCAGGGGAGGACAAGGAGCAATGGCCATAAACTGTTAGAGGATGGTTTCAGGTTGGATGTAAGGAAGAACTTATTTACAGTAAGGCTGAGCAGAGTCTGAAGCAGATTTCGCAAGGAGGTGGTGCAGTCCCCAGCCTTAGAATTCTTCAAGAGGAGACTAGACAGACACCTTGTTGGGATCATTTGATCTCAGCAGTATTTCTGCCCAGAGCAGTGGGGTTGGACTCGATGATCTTTTGAGGTCCTTTCTAGCCCTTAATTTCTATGATTCTATGATACCATGATAATCAGCAATTTATAAATACATGGCCTGGACAAGAGAAGGCCACTTTTTTAAATGTCTTTTATGAATCAAGTAATATTTTCCATAATATTATGGGTGCATTAACATTTCTATAGATAAAGATTAAAAAAATTATGTATGCATCGCATCTACATTATAGTTTCCAGAGGAGTCTTTGCTGTTAGTTTATAATGTTGCTGTGATGATAACAAAGCATAAAGCTAACCTGTACAGTATAGCTGGTGTTCTGAGAGTTCTTCCTTGACCTAAATGCATAGATTAATGCTAGACAGTAGAAAAGACAAAGAAAAAGTATAATAAATTAGTATGTATTTTGACATGATAGGTGGATACAAACCCTCTTTTGACAGCTTACGTGTAGATATAATGTCCCCTGAGAACTGGGAGTGGATTCAGGCAGAGACATAAAGCAAATTTGGCAAGGCAGAATAAGTACATTATAAGTCCTGGTATTTGCTTTGTTTCTATCTGGCTCCCACTGGTTTCCAAGCTGTGCCATTAGCTTCTTTGAGAGGTAGGCTGGCCTCACCATGCCTCCTCAATGAGTGAATAACCAATTGTTTTTAAAAGTAACTTTCAAGGTGAAGGGTGACTTCCATATTCTGTTGTAGGGATATTCTAGAGTTGTTCAGCCCATAGTTAAGCACGGGCAATGCAGAGGTGCATCTCCCCAGAGGGAGCTATTAGACATTCTGCCATTGTGCCCAATGGTGCAGGAAGGACAAGTCTTTTGGAAGAGCTGATGTGAGTAGAGGAAGACTCTGATAAAGCTAGCAGAAACCTTTGTGCTTGAAATCCCCCCTCAAAAATTTCCATTGGAACAGTGCTATCGTGAGCAAATCTTCATGCCCCTTTCCTTCCCCTCTCAGCTCTCCTGCAGGATTTTTCCTTCAATGCCTCTCTCATCTACTTCACCAGCCTTTTGCACATTTCATATTTTATTGCCAAAGCAGAAGGGCTGTCTTAGCTGTCTGACTGAGATATTAAGAGATCTTTCTTCACAAGTTACCATTGGTACAGTGAAGTCCCATCTGACTACTTCCTGCCATGAGGTACTTCTAGCTCCAATCTCTCTCTCCTTGGAAGGTTTCTGTTGTGTCTGCTGTCAACTAAAATGAAGTGTATGTGTAAGAGAGATAACAACACACAACCTTGCTCTGGATTAGTATTTCAGACTCTGGCTGTGAGAGGGTATCGTGCCTGGTAATTGGTCAAGATGGTTGTTCGTGCAGTTTTAAGAAGGGATTAGACCAGGGCTGTTCAACTTCTTAGTAGCTCCATGGACTACTTGGGAACCCTGCCATATGGGTTCCCCCAGCACAAAGGCTGCACAGGCTCCCTGGGCCTCTGTGGGCTGCCCCACCTCCACCCAGAGGTGAGGCAGGAGGTGGAAGCTGGAGGAAAGAGGAGGGACCCTGGTGACTCTGGGAGCAGCAGCAGGAGCAGTGGGAGAAGCAGCAGCCAGAAGGAAGCCCACTGGCCACAAATTAACCCGTCATGGGCTATAAGTTTGCCAGCCCTGAGTTGGACAACCACTTGCATAATAAGATACTTTAGATAAAGATAAGTCTGCCTTGAATGGGGAGTTGAACTACCTGAGGTCCTTTCCAGCCCCAGTTTTCTATGAACCTATGAGGGTTCTTTCACTGCAAAACTTGGTATCAGCCTAAGACAGGTTTTTTCAGTTTCCCTAGCTAGCTGTGGGAAAAAGCTAGGCAGCATTAACATTTCTGCATTAGATACTACTTGTGTTTCCCAGCTAGTGTTATGATACTTGCAGTGAGCGGTATGATGGCATTCATTCAAGTATTGAATCTGTTCAGTTACTAAAAGGATAAAAAAGTAAAACACCAACTGTTGCTTATAATGTCTCCAGCTGTCTGTCCCCAGTGACCTGTATGAGAATCAGCACTTTTTGTGTTGTGTATATTACAACCACTGTACCTAGGGTATTTGTACCCTTTTCTCTTCTGAGTCCTAATAAAATAACCTTCCACTTGACTCGGGTGTCTGAGTGGTTATCAGTACCTGCCAGTGTATGTAGCTAATGGGCCTACAAGCAGAAGCAGCTTCAGTGCTCACTTGAGCCATGATACCCACTGTGTGCTTTTAGTGCTCTTGGGGTTTGGTGTACCATAGCACTAAACCACTATCACAACTGCATACGTTTGAGAATGGACAAGTAA
>NW_005842066.1:76380-86242 GCF_000455745.1 Alligator sinensis | reverse complement strand
GGTCAAGTAAGTTATTGCCTGCCAGACAGTGTTCAGCAGAAATGAAGTGCAGCCTTCCAAGGTACTGAAGGCAATTAATCTATTACTTAGGTTCCACAAAGCTATAGGGTAGGGAGTTCAGCTGAGTGATGAGATTTTTGAGTTACATAGAATAGGAGGAATTGGAGAATTAATCAGCCACCCTCAAGAGCATTAAAGTGCTTCCTTCCAGGATAGAAATTTGAGTGACTGCAGATTTCTGGCAGGATTCATGGCCTGTAAATATAAATATATTTTTTTCATCTCCCTTAGTATCTAAACACCAAATGTAAGCTGTTTTTAGGGCTTACATGGCAGCAATACCAATGGCCACAAGCCATTCATGGCTGGAGGATGTAGCTAGACTCAAATATTTTGCTGGAGGACAAGATGAGCAGCAACAGGTCTGGCATTTTCCAGGAGTTGAGAAATGATTAATTTTTACTGATGCCAAGAAAAGGAGCCTTTTTGTTTGTTGGCTGTGCGTAAATAGAGATTTTACAGACAGAATTATCCTTAAGTCTGGAGATGCATAGCAGCATGCAAATGTAATTGTTAAGTAGATGTTGCTTTTAGTCATTAAAATCACTTTGATTCATTGCTTCATCTCTGTTATTTTAGTTTTGGTTCTTAGAACAAAGTTAATAGTGTGTGAAAGAATCAAAACTCTTAAGTCTTTCCCCAGCAGTACTATAGATAACCAATACTATCCACTGTGGTATACGTTAAAGTATTGTTTCAAAACATTGCAGTATAATGTTTTTGCAAAACAAGTGTCTGTAGGAAACAACAGAATTAAAATGAGCCCTGTTCTGTGCTCTGCAGTACCTTTTGTGGATTTCTTGGGATCGCAATTTTTTAAAACCATCATAACAATATTCTAAAGAGATGCTAAATGCCCTGGGTTTTTTTATTGTTGCTAGGATGTTTTTTCCCCTGTTTCACTGCCACAAGTAATGTGTCAGGCACAGGTAAAAGTAAAAACAGGCCAATGACATCTTCATTTAAAAAAGTATGGAAATAGAGGTAAAAAATGCAAAGACTAGTTGAAACTATTTGTTTGGCATTATAAAAGGTGAAAATGCTTTGGGGCATACGCTGATCACTGGATGGGGGCAGAAAGACACTTTTCCCTTTATGGTACACTATTGCATGATTACAGATGTTATGGAAGTAAGAATGAAATTGGGCCATAACATTTCTTTTTACATGCTGGATATGGCAAAAAAAAACATTTGCTTACTGCTGACAGTTTCTTCTATTTTTCTATGAAATAGAACATATCAACTGTAAAAAAATATATTTGTCAACATTTTTTTCTTGGTATTAAATGATGTGTTTTAGTATTAAGGCTACTGAAAAGTAATTGAATGTATTCATTTTTCTGGTGCCGTAACAAGGTTGAATGCTCTGGCCATGTTTTTCATCTTGGTTCTGAACAGTTTGTGAGATTTCAATTATTTTGATTAGAGGTGCATTGTATAAGAATAATGATAAGTTACCATATGCTGGTAAACAAAATAGCTCTCTGTCTGAGATGCATGGGCCTTTCAGCTTTAAATGAGTTTTTGCTTTCATCTCTATTCAAAGGTGACTTATCAAGAAATCTTTCGATAACAATTTTACCTTGTCAGGGACAAGATATTGTTATAGGGCTGTCTCATCTTAAGACTCTATATAGTTCTTTGTAAATACTGTCCTTGTAGCTGTTGCCTTATCTGTGGAACAACACATCATTCAAACTTAAAGGCTAAGAACAGACATTACACATAAACTGGTTTAAGTGATCAGAAACTGGTTTAACCTGTAACAGAACAGAAGTTCAGTGCATATAACCCAGTTGCAAAATGGCTGAAACTGGTTTAAGATAAACCTGGTTGAATGTAAGTGATTTGGGTCAAACTGGTTTATGCAATGTCTGTCTCAGACCCCTTCCTAGTTTATGTTAAACCAGAGTCCCCCAGCATCCCAGATGCTTTGCAGCCCTGGGCTGGGTTGTCTGCTCCAGAGAACAGGGCTGGCCCTGCCCCTCTACTCCCTAGCTGGAGCTCTGGCAAAGACTGAAGGCACAACAGGATCTACCTGCCCCCACCCCCATTGCTGCTCACTGCTCAAGCAGGGATCTTCCTTCCCATCTCCCACAGCATGGACCCCAGCCCCATGGACCCTAGGTATATGGTATGCTAGCTAATGCTGAGAGGTGTCTCTCTGTGTGTGTGCCTCCAATTTCACTGGGACAGGCAGACAATAGTGTCTGCTTAGGGCTTTTTGGAGCTAATCAGCAGGTTAGCTGGTAATGTCACTCCATTCCTTTCTTGGAAAAAAAACTGTTTCAGAAGAGCTTGAACTAATAAGAGAAGCTTTTGTTTGGTGATGGGCTGATAAACACTGTGTTATCAGCCCCCTGCTGGCTCCCTTGACTGCTAGGTTTGTAGACAGTATGAAGAAGCAGGGAGAGGGAGATTAAAAAGCTCAGTATCATCAACAGATGCATGCACTGCACTGCACAGATGCATGAACCCCCCTTAGCCTCAAGTGGTAGCTTGGGGCTGGGGTCTGGCATCACTCCTGCCCCTTGTGCAGCGAGTGGGGGAAAGCCTGGGATGGTGCAGGCAGGGTGGGAGTTTATACCCCTCCCTAGTCAGAGCATCTTGCCAGGGCCTGGCCATGTCTCCCCTCAGCTCAGCATTGTGGAACAGAAGGGAGGGCTGCTCTAGTGCCCTCTGGCTTCTTGCCTGAGCCACTGCAGGCATGTGCCTGCATTTCTTTAGTCCAGAGGGAATGTCTGTCCAGTTGCAAACTAGCTCAACCTAGGCAGGTTAGACTAACCTGCAAAGATTGAATCAGTTCAGGCTCAGGCTTTTTGAATGTCTGTCCCTGGCCAAAGGAAGAGGTTTGCAGACCAGGAGATAATGCATACATTTTTTATACCCCTTTGATATTCAGGTACCTGAGATGATCACTTCATAATAATATAGCATCATCAGGAGGCAGTATGTTTTAGCAGTTAAAATATGGGCCTGAGAGCCAAGAGATCTAGGTTCTATTTCCTGATCTGCCACTGACTTCTGCTGTGATCCTGGCTGGGATTAATCTTTTGGATAAAGTGGATTAAAAGTGTTTTTCAACTGTATAATCATTATGAACGTGAACATGAGTCAAATGTTTCTGGCATTAACTACTTCCTGCATGTTTCCCACATACAAATGTTTCTCTTTGTTTGATATTCACCCAAATCATTCTAACAAGCCAAATATCTTTTCTGTGCACGTGGCAGTTACTGAAGAATGTATATGAAACATTTTGAATATAATTTGAATAGTATTCTCAACTAAGCACAGCAAAACCAAGGGAAATATTGCAGGGCTCCTGTGGATAATTAAGACAAATTAAGTAGCAAGTGTCACTGTTTTTGCATAAATACAGCTCATTTGTGTAGGTCTTCTATAAATGTCTTCCCTAGGGAAAATGTACATCTCAAACTTGGCACAGATGCCCAATGTCCCTCCCCAAGGGATCTGCCTGGGTGTGGGAGATTAAAAGTAAGGCATAGTTGTGGACTTGACAGAAGGCTTCCTCTCCCTAGAACTCTTTTCCTAACTTCTGTGTTGTGTGAGCTCCCTCAGGATCAGAGAACTGAGGACAGATTGCCTGAAGCAAACAAAACTACTAACAACTACAATCTGCAACTTGCCTTCTTTTCATTTTCTGCTGGGAAGGCAGGAACAATTATTGTTTCTGCCACTTGAGAAACATCTATGGATTTCAGTCATTAGAAATCTGTTAAATGCATAGCCTGGGTGCACAACAAATTTCAAAAGGATTTGCTAAGTATTTTCCCTTTGGTCTCCTGCAAATTTGCAGCAGAAGGGAGAGAGACATGGTTATGTATATTGTGTACTATCTTTCTCATTAATCACACTATTGGTTCCAAAATCTGCTGTCAGAGTTTCTTCACAGAGGTAACAAACTGAAGTCTAGCTAGCAGTGAGTGAAGGTCACACCAGTCGTGAAATGCTAAATGAAGGCTCCCTGATATGTGTAATAGGAGCATATGTTTCAGGCACAAATTGCAAGGGTCTGGTTGTGCCTCACTTGTAATAGAAGTTATAAACAGTCTGAGGCTTTTTCTGAAGATTTATATAAAAGCAGAGGGAATTTGAACCTAACTTATTAAAGTATAGATATATCTTCTTTGTTTTCCCTTTTAATTGAAGAAAAGTATTTCTTTTAAATGTATAATGCATGTGACACTATAGGACAGAAAATCTTTGTAAGTGGACTCACAGGCATTACTGTGTTTATGGATTGTTTTCCAGCAGTTTCCCAAGTTAGTCCACTGATGTACTGAGACCAGTGCCTATGAGGACAGTAACATTATTGCCTCCTTGTACTTTTCCATCTGCCTGTATCCACCCGTTGTCTCTGATTTTATACTGAGATTGTTAGCTCTCTTCCTTCTTGGTCTGTACAGCACCTAGCACAGTAGGGCCCTGACCTGCACTCCTAGGAGCCACAATAATGCAAATAATAATACCAATTCCTATGGGGGAGATAGGCAAATTGCACAACATTTCTGGTTTAAATGAAAATTCCCTTCTTGGTAGATTAAACTTGCATATTTCAGATTTTCTTACTCATGCAGTCAAATTGCCTGTATTCTAATAATAATGCAGTTTATGGATTGGCCCATTGGTTTAAAATGTTTCAACTTTTAATGAAAGTGTGGTGCTTTGTAATATCTGGGCAGTGTGCTGCCGAGTCAGGGTACGCATACTTTTCAACTATAAGGAAAAGTGAGAACTTAGTCACGCAGGTACCTTATTAAAATGCATGTGATTACTCCTACAAGTGTAGACCTTTTGCCTGAGAGATTCAGAATAAGGACCTGAAGGATTTAATTTCCAGTTAATTGAGAGACTTCTGGGAAATCATTTCAAGTCCTTTCTTGTAAATAATCTTTGTTACATAGTATAGTACAATACTGTATTGTATTAATAATATACACTGTGGCTAAGTGCAGGCAGTCAAAAAGCCCAAGGAGGAATTGATTCAATCTTTGCAGCTTTCTCTAAAGTGCATAGATTGGACCATTATTGAACAGAATACACATTGCCTGCCTTGACCAACCCGTGAGTAAAATGCCTACATTGTTCAAGGGGAGTGCTCTCATGCACCTCCCAGTCCTGCTGGGCTGCAAACAACCCAGCCCCACCCCCTCACCAGCCCCCAACCTGTCAGTTAGGGGAGAGGGTGCATGGTTGCGGGGGAATGGACCCCATTCTGCCCCCCAGCTAAGGTCTGTACAGCAGGTGGGGGAAAAGTCCCTAATGTGGCAGCTTTCTCCCCTGCAGCAGGTTCAACTGAGCTGTGAATGCCTCAGTCCTGCACTTCAGCAACCCCCTAGTGCGGGGCAGATTGAGGAGGAAACGGAACCTTGCCCTGGCCAGTGGTCCCCCAGCTGGGGTCTGCACAGTGGGTGTGGAGGGGAAAGCCTCCCAAGTGGGGGCTTCCTCCCTTACCGTGCAGCTCTGCCAGGCTGCAAATGCCCCAGCCCCATCCTTTGCCAGCCCCTCTACCAGTCAGCCTTGGAGGCTTTTCTGTCCACACTGTGCAGACCTTGGTTGGGGGAATGGAGCAGGCTCCATTTACCCCTGCACCTGCCCTGGGGTTGGTGAAGAGGTGGGTTTGGGGCATTTATAGCTCAGTGGAGCCACACTGCATGGGACAAAGCTCTCACCCTGGTGGCTTTCCCCCCACCTCCTGTGCAGACCCTGGCTGGGGGCCAGGGTGGGTGTCCATTCCCTGCTGCGTGCACCTCCTCCCTTGGGTGACAGGCAGGGGGCTGGTGCGGGGGCAGGGCTGAGGCATTTGCAGTGCTATAGTAGAGCTATACCCATTGTGCAGACCCCGGCTGGCGGGCCAGGGCCAGGGGGAGCTCCATTTCTCTGCCCACCCTCATGGCTGGGTGGGGAGTGAGGGGGTAAGGCTGGGTTGGGGCAGCAGAGTCATGCTGCAGGGGGAAAGCCTCTACCTCTGGGTATATCCCCCACCCCACCACTGTGCAGACCCCACCTGGTAGAGCTGGGGCTTGGGTGGGGGTCAATTTCTCTCCTTTGCCTGCCCCCCCTGCCACCACTGCAGGGCTGGGGAGGCTGCCTAGACTCTGTGACAGCCAGGGGTGGGGATCCCCAGCTGGGCTGGAGTAGGCAAACTGGGGTGGAGGCTAGCCCACCTGACCTGCATGAGGGGTTTTAGTGGGGGCTGCCATACATCCTGGGATGCAGGGGGTCTGAGTTTGAACTTGTCAGAAAGAGATCTGGGACAGAAATTCAACATACCAGTTCAACCTAAATCTGTTAAGTTTGATACTACATCCATTCAGGTCTATCTTAAACTGGTTTCAGCCATCGTGAACCAGTCTATGTGTACTGAACTTCTGTTTTGTTACAGGTTTAAACTGGTTTCTGATCACTTATGCCCCCAAAAAAGTAGTGAGGCACCGGCCGGCCCTTCTGCTCATGTGCTCAGTTTAAAAAGGGCCTGGCAACAGCAAAACCCTCATTCCTGTCCCAGCTCTGGTGCGAGATGTGTGGGTGTAATCCCACTGTGCTCCTGTGAGCCCAGGGACCCCCAGTGAGACTCCAGGACCCCCCTATGGGCCCTGGTCTGCCCCAGGTAAGCAGGGGCCTGTGAAGGGAGGTACCTAGCCAGTTGGGAGTGGGCTAAATAGGCCGAGGAGGGTCACACCCCACCCCCAGCTCCTACTTCACCCAGCTTCCCAGGAAGCCACGTGACCAGAGCCTCACAAACAGGCCACGCAAACAGGCGTGCTCCTAGGCCCAGCGTGGGAGGGTGCATGGGAGGGCCTGAGGCCCTGCCTGTGAGCCCCACAGGGTAGACAGTCCCAGCTACAGTCAGCACACCAGCAGCATGCCACAGATGGGCATGTGCCACACCCATTGGGTCCCCTCGGGGTCTGCAGCCCCCACCTCTGGCACGTCAGAGACTGCCACCCAGACAGAGCCCATGGTTCTGGGCTCCACACAGACGGAGCCCCTGGCTCTCAGCTGCGGGGTCTGCCTGTCGCTTTTTCAGGCTCTGGGGCCCAGGAGCATGGCCACCTCCCCTTGTGAAGTCTGCTCCCTTCTGGGGCCTCTGACGCGCCAGCTGGAGGAGCTCCAGGCCACAGTCCAAAGACTGCGTGCCATCAGGGATTGTGAGCAGGAGATTGACTCCTACTGCCAGGCTCTTCTCCCCCAGGAGGCAGGGGGCGGACCATGATCTCCCTCCCAGACAAGGGAGGACTCAGGGACCTCCCTTCCTGTCCAGCCACACCAAGGCCCCCGCTCCACTGGAGCTTTGCTACAGGTACGAACCTCTTCCAGCCCCAGCAGAGCCTGCTGAGATGCCAGCTCCTGCAGGCAACACAGGCACTACTGTACCTACTGCCCTTGCTCTCCCCAAGACAAAACACAAAGTGTTTGTTGTGGGAGACTCCATCCTGAGGGGGACTGAGAGGGTAATCTGCCATCCCGATGCCTTAGCCCAGGAAGTTTGCTGCTTCCCGGGAGCCTGCATCTGAGATATTGCGGAGAAGATCCCTAAACTCCTCCAGCCCACTGACCACTATCCCATGCTTCTTATCCATGTGGGCACCAATGACATGGCTTGGAGCACTTCCAGCTGGATCATGAGGTACTACAGGGATTTGGGAGTGGGGCTTAAGGATCTGGGGGTGCAGGTGGTGTTTTGTTTGATCCTCCCAGTCTCGGGCTATGGGCTGAGGAGGTAGAGGAGGATCCAGGTGGTTAACCAAAAACTGTGGCGCTGGTGTCGTCGGGAAGGCTTTGACTTCCATGACCACAGTCCACTCTTTGGTGAGAGAGGCAGCAAGCTGCTGGGAAGGGATGGCCTCCACCTCTCTCCACTGGGGAGGAGGCTCTTCTCAGTCAGACTAGCTGACCTGCTCCACCGGGCTTTAAACTAAGCCCGCTGGGGAATGGGGGGACTACTGCCACTGTTGGCCTGCTGAGCAACCCTTGCAAAGCCAGCAGGCCAAGGCATTTAAGGGAACCCACCCCTGCCCCAGCCCTGGAACAATCTGTAGGCAAGGCAAGGGTCCCTAAGGGGACACTTGCGTGCCTATACACAAATGCCAGGAGCTTAGGGAATAAACAGGAGGAACTTGATCCCCTGCTAAACACAAACAACTAAGTGTAGGGGTGAAGCTCTCTATATCAAGGAAAGCTATGTGTTCCTGCAAGCTGACATTGGCACCCAGGGTGGATGACTTGAGACCCTCTGGGTTAAAATCAGTGGGGAACATGGCACAGGGGATACTATGGTGGGAGTCTACTACAGACCCCCTACCCAGGGTCAAGACCTTGACCAGGACTTTGCCAGGGAATTGGCTGAGGCCGTGCACTCCCAGTGCATGGTTGTCATGGGAGACTTTAACTACCCAGACATCTCATGGGAGGCGCTCTCAGTCAAATCCGAGCAGTTCCAAAGCTTTCTCTTGTGTGTGGATGACCTCTATCTGATGCAGGAAATCTACGGGCTGATGAGAGATAAAGCACTGCTCAACCTCATACTGGCAACTGGGGACAACTTAATCAGTGACCTAACAATTGAAGAGAAGCTGGGCGACAGTGACCATGAGCTGATCACCTTCTCAATCTGCCGTAAAGCTGGCAAGTCAGTCAGTAATACAGAAATCCTCAACTTCAGGAAAGCTGTCTTTGACAAACTAAGGAGGCTTGTCAGTGAGGCCCTAAAGGGCCACTACCCAAAGGGGAGGGGAGTTCAGGATGAGTGGTTGCTCCTCAAGGGAGCAATCCTGGAAGTGCAAGCAAAGCCCATCCTGTCTTGGAGGAAAGGTAGCAAAAGGGCACAGGAGCCCCCTTGGCTCTCCAGGGAACTGGTGGACCTCCTGTATCTTAAAAGAAAGACCTACAAAGGATGGAGAATTGGAACCGCCAGCAAGGAGGAATACTCTGCTCTGGTCCGGACCTGCAGAGAGCAAACCAGGAAAGCCAAGTCTGTGATAGCTACAACTGTCAAGGACAATAAAAAGTCCTTTTTTAGATATGTGGGGAGCTGGAGGGAAAGCAAGGGAAACATTGGAACCCTGCTACACCAGATGGGACAACAGACAACTGATGCCCTTGAAAAAGCAAACTTGCTAAATGGGTACTTTGTGTCAGTTTTTCACCAGTCCCATGGGATGCCCCTGCCCACTGTGGGTCAGGGAGGCCCAGGTGAGGGAGATTCCTTGCCCTCCATCCAAGCTAACCTTGTGAAGGAACACCTTGACAGGCTGGATACCTTCAAGTCAACCAGCCCTGATGATTTACACCCAAGGGTACTTAAGGAGCTGGCAAGCATCATAGCTCAGGCCCTGGCATGGATCTTTGAGAACTCCTGGTGCTCTGGTGAAGTGCCCGAAGATTGGAAGAAGGACAATGTCATGCCAATTTTCAAGAGAGGGAGGAAAGTAGATCCGGCAAACTACAGGGCCATCAGCCTGATCTCTATCCTGGGGAAGGTCTTGGAAAAGATTATCAAAGAAGCCATCCTTAACAGACTAGCTGACAGCAATATCCTGAGGAATACCCAGCATGGGTTTGTTGTGGGTAGGTCTTGCTTGACCAATCTCATTTCCTTTTATGACCAGGTGACCTATCACCTGGACAAGGGGGAAGAGATTGATGTCGTATATCTTGACTTTAAAAAATCCTGGCTAACTGCAGCAGTTAGGCAAAACTGACTAACTGCAGCCTTGACCTCACCACAATCCGGTGGCTGGGGAATTGGCTACACAGGAGGACCCAGAGGCTGG
>NW_005842066.1:64647-76196 GCF_000455745.1 Alligator sinensis | reverse complement strand
CATCCATAGATGCTTCTCAAGCAAATCCCGGGACATCATTCTCCCCTTGTACTCGGCCTTGGTAAGGCCGCAGCTGGAGTACTGTGTCCAGTTTTGGGCTCCACAATTCAAAAAGGATGTGGAGAAGCTTGAGAGAGTGCAGAGGAGAGCCACACGCATGATCAGAAGTCAGGAAAACAGACCTTATGATGAGAGGCTGAGAGCCATGGGACTCTTCAGGCTGGAAAAGCGCAGGCTCAGGGGTGATCTGGTGGCCACCTATAAATTTATCAGGGGTGCTCATCTGGATCTGGGGGAACGTCTGTTCACCAGAGCGCCCCAAGGGATGACAAGATTGAATGAATATAACCTTCACCGTGACAGATTCAGGCTGGACATTAGGAAGAACTTCTTTACTGTCCGAGCCGCCAAGGTTTGGAATAGACTGCCACCGGAGGCGGTTGAGGCACTCACTTTGAATGCCTTCAAGACACATTTGGATGCTTATCTTGCTGGGATCCTATGATCCCTGCTGACTTCCTGCCCCTGGGGTAGGGGGCTGGACTCGATGATCCTCCGGGGTCCCTTCCAGCCCAAATGTCTATGAAATCTATGCCAGTTTGTGTAATATCTGTCTCTAGGCTATAAGCTTTATTCTGTTTCTTCTTCCTTTTTCCTTTAATATGATTTAGTTGGATGTACAGAAAATATATTCAGTATGAAGCATCATCATCTATTGCAATTTCTCTTGTATTAAACATTTTTGCACTCCAAAGAAATTATGTTGTAACAGGTATAGATTTGAAAGGGCTCCCTGTATCTCTTTATATTGTGTAATATGACAGAAGGCAGGGCAGCATGGTACCTTGTAGACTGTCTCTGAGTGAGTTAGTCTACAAGGTGCCACACTGCTCTGTCTTCTGCCTAACACGGTGAACCACCTCCCTCTGTAATCTGAATTACTGTACAAGAACTGCATTCTAGTTGGAGTCAATCTTTCAGTTTGTTACATATTCTCCATAATTGTCTATTAAATGGTACTACACATGTACTCCTGAAATTTGCCTGAACTTTTCTCCCTCTACTGAGACACAATTTATGAAAGGCAGTGTCTAATTCTATTCCATTTTTTAAATTTAAATTTCCTAAATCTTTCCCATCCTTTTTTCTGACTCAGTTGCTCCAACATAATTGGCCCCAGCTCTGCTTTTTTCCTTTGGGATTTCTTAATCCCCTGGTTAAAATGTCAGGTCAATTATAGATATTATGTTATTCAGATTTTAGCGCACCATTTTTTGCATGGGTAATTTTTGGCTAACTAGTCTGAAATGCTGTATCATGCTCTGAAAGCCTTTGTTAAGCATTGTTGTCTTTCATTGCTCTCATAGGTTATGTCCACACATGCAAACATGTGTTCTTGAAGCAGCTCAAATAGAAGCGGTGCAAATTTGAGCCAGGGCTTTTTGCTTCAGCACACGTGCTCAGACATGCACTTTGTTGTGGAGCAAATTGTGCCACTTGGGGAAAAATAACCCTGCCTGGCTTCTCCTGGATCTGCAGCCAGGGGGACCTAGAGCCTGGTGCTAGTACCTGTGCTGTCCCTAGCAGTATAAAAAGCTTCCCTGTCCTGGCCCCATCCATACAAAAAGCTGCCCTGGCAAGCAGCTCAGGGCTACTCGCTCTCAGGAGCTTCTGGGGCCCAGCCAATTGGTACCTGGGGACACTACCCCTTGTGCCAGCTGGACTGCTGCAGCAGCATCCCAAATCCATTAAAAAAAATACCCCCAAATCCATGTTTTTCCACAATAAAAACAAAAGACCACTCTACACGCACACACACCTAAAGAGAGAGAGAGAGCGCAATCAGTTGGGCAGTGCTTTATTGGTATATTTACAATGTTAAAGCAATGTGGAAGCCTACCAGTGTCTCTATCATCATGATAAAATAAATTCTAAAAACCTATGCGTTGATGGGTACTTCTGGTTTTCTTCGCACATGATGGGTGTGTGACGGGGAGATATGGTGTTTGCAAGAAAGGGGTAGGAAGGGATGTGGGGGAAGGTGGGTGGATGTGTGTGGAGGGATGTGGGTTTGTGTGTGGGTAGGTGTGGGGGACGGGGGGTTTGGGGGACCTGGTGGGGGGGCTGCTTAGGAGGGGTGGGGCCCCTGGCCTCCACAGGGTGCAGCCCCCTCACATAGCACATGGAATGCCCCCCCCTCCCCACAGGGTCCCAGCTCCCCCCTGGAGGGCCATAGCCCCTATCCTCCACAGGGCCCCAGCTCCCCATGGAGGGCCACAGCACCCCCTGCCCAGGGTCCCAGCTCCCTCTGGAGGGCCACATTCCCCCCCACCTAGGGGCCATAACTTAACTTTAGCAGCAGCGGGAGTGGGGTGCTTTGAGCCATGGCAGCAGGACCCAGGGCAGCATGTGGGGCCTGTGCACTGGGCCCAGCCGGCTACTGCTGGCCCTGGGGTCTCTCTGCCACCTGGCAGGGCTGGGCCATGGTGACAGGAGCAGGATGTGGGGACTGCATGCTGGGCCCAGCTAGGCCTTGGGCTTTTCTGCCACCTGGCTGGGCCAGCCTAGAGTGGCAGGACCCAGCACGGCATGCAAGGAATGTGTGCCAGACCCAGCTGGGTCCTGCCACCCTTGGGGCCTGTCTGCCACTCAGCCGGGCTGGGCCCTTGGTAGGAGGACCTGGCGCGGCACATGGGGATGGCATGCCGGGCCCAGCTGGGTCCTGCTGCCCTTGCAGCCTCTCTGCTGCCTGGCTGGGCCATTCTCATGGCAGCAGGACCTGGTGTGGCATGAGGGGACTGTGCACCATGCCCAGATGGGTCCTGTCAGCCCTGGGGCTGCTCCTGCCACCATGGGAATGGCCTGGCCAGGTGGCAGAGGGGCCCCAGGGCTGGCAGGACCTGGCTGGGCATGGTGTGCAGTCCCTGTGCACTGCGCCAGGTCCTGCCTCTGCCCCGCTGTGCCTGTGGGGGCAGGGGCATGTGGTGGGACCTGGGCCAGTCCTGTGTGGCTCGCTAGTCCCACTTTACACCAGAGTGGGTCACATGGCTCTGGAAGGCACGGGTCCTGTGCATACCTCCTAGAGCCCTGTGACCTGCTCCGGTGCAAAGCCAGACTAACAAGCCACACGGGTCTGGGCTGGGTCCATACACCCCGTAGCCCTGGGCACATCACTCCTCACCCACCCACACCCATAAAACCGCCCCCCGCCACTCTACCTTGGACAGCGGTGGGGGCCAAGGTAGCAGGAGAATGGAAGAGATGCTCTGACTGACATGAGCATCTCTTTTGGAGAACTGACTCCCTCACATGGTCTGGGACCGTGCCTTGCTCTGCTGTTCTGCAGAGTAGTTTTTTTAGACCCCTGGCACACGGCATGTTACCCTGGGTGGGGTAGGGGAGGCTGAGGCCAGCAGTGGTAATTCTGACCAGCAGCCAGAGTGTGGCTCTGGGCAGCCTGGCTGTGCTTTTGAGTGGCATGTGCTGGCTGTGCATCCATTCCTTCATTTTTTACAGGAGGTCAAAAAAACCCATGGAGCAGTGCACGTGTGGGCAGTGTTTCCTTGCAGGGTGGAGAACATCTAAATGTTCAGTATGTGGCACCATAGGTGTGTTTGCAGTGCCACATACCACACAGCTACATTCATCTGGACACAGCCATAGTGTTAATAGTCTGCTTCAAATTCTTAATAAAGGCAATTTGAGTCACTGGGCCTCATGCTCTCATCAGGTTTATTGCTGAGACTGTACATATATAAGATGGGATCAGAACTGCAATACAGAGAAGTGCAGGGTGCTGTTAAATGCTGGGTGGATTCTGAACTGTCTGGCAGGATGATTGCTAATTGTGTGGCCATAGCCGTGGTGGAAGCAATCAGGTCTAACACAAAAAAGTGGCCAAGTGCAGGAGAATCATCCTGAATGTCCCTCTGCCACACATTCTACAAATGGTTACAAAGGGCCTGATCCTAGAAACCCTTATGCAGCTGAGTAGTTGCAGTGGACCTACGAAGTGCATTACAAGGCTGTCCTAGCAGGCTGTACATGACACTATATTTATTTCTATAGGATCAGGTTATACCACTGGAGACCCATGGGGCGGCAGCAGTGCACCAGGCAGTGATGGATACTTTTTTCCCTCTCAGTCCCCTAAAAGTGGTGTCTGGTGCTGCTTCTATGGTTGTTCCCCCTCTGTTGTGCTCCTGGGTAATATTCAGAAATATCAAGAGCAGCAAAGGATGCTGTTCTCAGGAATACCTGTGGGAAAGATGAAGACAAGTATAGTTATGCTGATAGCATGCAAGACTGGTTTGAGAAGGATTTCACCATATATTCATAGATTCACAGACATTAGGGCTGGAAGGGACCTCAGAAGATCATTGAGTCCAGCCCCCCGCCCAAAGGGCAGGAAGTCAGCTGGGGTCATAGGATCCCAGCAAGATAAGCATCCAATTTTTTCTTGAAGGTGTTCAATGTAGGTGCTTGAACCACCTCTGATGGCAGGCTATTCCAGAACTTGGGGGCTCGGACAGTAAAGAAGTACTTCCTTATGTCCAGCCTGAAATGGACTTGCAGTAGTTTGTAACCATTCAACCTTGTCATTCCTTGGGGCGCTCTGGTGAACAAACATTCCCCCAGATACTGCTGGTCACCTCTGATAAACTTGTAGGTGGCCATCAGATCACCCCTGAGCCTGTGCTTTTCCAGGCTAAAGAGCCCCATAGCTCTCAGCCTGCCATCATAAGGTCTGTTTTCCTGACCTCTCATGATGTGCATGGCTCTTCTCTGGACTCTCTCCAGCTTCTCCACATCCTTTTTGAATTGTGGAGCCCAACACTGGATGCAGTACTCCAGGTGCAGCCTCACCAAGGCCAAGTACAAGGGGAGAATGACGTCCCAGGATTTGCTTGAGAAGCATCTATAGATGCAAGCCAGCATTTTGGTCGCTTTACTAGCCACAGCATCGCACTGCAGGCTCATGTTCATCTTGTGGTCAACGATGACCCCCAAGTCTCTTTTTTCCATAGTACTAGCCAGTGTAGCACTGCTGAGCCTATAAGCATGCTGCAGGTTTTTCCTCCCAAGGTGGAGAAGCTTGTATTTTTCACTGTTAAACACAATCAGGTTCTCGTCCGCCCATTTGCTGAGCCTGTCCAGGTCAGCCTGGATCACCTTCCTGTCTTCAGGTGTGGATGCTTTGCCCCAGAGTTTGGTGTCATCGGTGAACTTGGCCAGTCTGCTTCTGACTCCAGTGTCCGCATCATTAATGAAGATGTTGAACAATATGGGTCCAAGGACAGAGCCTTGGGGGACCCCACTGGTCACAGGACACCATGATGATTGACTTCCATCAATTACCACCCTCTGGGTCCGACCACAGAGCCAATTTCCCAGCCAGCAGATCATGATGGACCCAAGGCCACAATTGGACAGTTTTGCCAAGAGGTGATCATGGGATACCATATCAAAGTCTTTTTTGAAGTCAAGATATATGATATCAATCTCTTCTCCTTGTCCAGGTGATAGGAAACCTGGCCGTAGAAGAAAATGAGAACATGACCAAGGTTTTCCCTGGGGTTGTCTAGGACTGAGATGTTTCAACAGTCATCTGTGTGCTTTTACCATGCCCCATGTCTCATGCTATTCTTTAGCCTGATGCCATCTATATTTTTATGTTCACAAATGTATGGTGATGTGCTCTGCTGTTCTCACCTAGGTAAAAAAGCCGAGCAGTCAAACCACTCAGTTAACCACAGCATCCCTTCCTACTAGCACTACTTATGACATGTTCCTATGGAGACTGCATCACTGAGGCATTTGTCTTGTGCATGTATATCTAAGGTTCCATTCCACAAGCAAAAAGATTCTAGTTGTCTATACAGCACTCAACCTTTTGCTATCATGTCAGTGTGCATAGCTATTGGATCACATCCATTGCATCCCTTTCTGTGTACTTCCATATACCTGCATGGCTTTCGTCATTTTTGCTTCAGTGAATTCTTTCCAACTCTTTCATTGCATAATTATTTCCTTTAGATCAGGTCTTAAACATTATCTGCAACAGCATCTTCACCTGGTGCAGTTTCTTTGCTGCTCAGTTGGATCTGTTGTGGTTGCATTGCTACTAAGGCTGCGTGAAGCTTTTGTCCCTGATTTGATTTGTAGAGATTCAGCCCGATTTGGTGGCTGAATCTCTGAATCTGAATTGAATCAGAGGACCCTTTAGTCTTTCCAAATTGAATCGGAACCCTCCAAATTGATTCAGAGAGATTCAGAAAGATTCGATAATTTGGACATAGGCACAGGTTTAAATATTTTTTCTACATACCTCTAGGTAGTGGGCGACTTATGAATGTTGCAATGCTGGGGCAGATGAAATGTCCCGCAGGAGCTCAGAGGGCTCCTCAGCGCACTCGGCAACAGACCTGGAAGTGGACCAGAAGCAATTCTAGTCCACTTTCGGGTCTGCCAGGGAGTGTGCTGGGGGCTCCCTGGGGCCCCCTGGCTCAGTGACTGGTGCCTCCTGGGTCTGGGGGGCACCCAGGTTCCCCCTGTGGCTGATCGCTGAGCTGGGGGTGTGTGTGGGGGGGGCCCCCAGTGTGCTCCCCAGCGGACCCAGAAGTGGACTGAAAGTACTTCTGGTCCACTTCCGGGTTTGCTGCTGAGCATGTGGGGCCCCTCCTGCACTCCTGTGGGACACTCCATCCACCCCAGAATTGTAGCATTCATGAGCCATGCCTGGTACCTCGAGGTACATTGAAAAAACATTTAAAGCTGTGTCTATGGCCGAATAGGTAATTTTCCAAATCAGCATTGAATCTTCAGATTCAGATTTGGCCGAATCGAATCAGGGACAATGAACCGAATCAGCTAATCGAATCACTGTCCCCAGTTCAGGCTGAATCCAAATCTGAATTGAACAGGGCCTGTTCTGCACACCCCTGATTACTACATATAACTTTCTATGTATGTGGTATATAGTCAAACCTACCTCTTAGCAGAGTATTGGACTACATGAGCCCTGAGGTGCCTTTCAGTCCCATGACTATAATTATCATATCACAAGTGTTAACAAGTGTAATCCACTTTAAATGGATTACAGGGGACACTTTAAACTCAGCCAAGTGACATGAATTGCTTTCTAATCTATTTTCAGAGTATATAATGTATATAATGTAACTTTTATGTAAAGAATGTGCCATAAATTCAAAAAAAATTCTTGTATTGAAATCAGACTGAATCAGTCACTGTCTAAGGTAGAAAAGTTAGCAGAATTGAAGCTCCAGGTTTTTTCTCCTGAAATGGAATATTGTTTTCACAGTACAGATGCATATCAGTTTAAAGTTTAAATTGTATTCCTTATTTGTTTTATTCAACCCCTCTGTTCAACTTTTCATAATAATTAGAATTAATTCTGCATATACTACTTTGTTATACTACTTATAATACTTAAATATTTTTATGGAAGGGAACGTGTTTTGAGGGTGAATGATAAGATGGATAGTCGTCCATTTGACATGAAGGTCTAAATTCTGAATGACTTACCTTGGAAAAACTGCCTACCATTCTAAATGAAGGTGCAAGAGTTCTTTTGCTGACGTTAGGTTCCAGGAAGCCACATGTCAAGTGGCAGGGAATGCCTATTATTCATATTAAATTAAATCTACAGGTTTGGAGTCAAAGTACCCATAAATTATGCCAGAAGAGAAAATGGCTGTTTAAACATTTCTCTGAGGCAGAAACAGTTAAGGGAGGGGAAGAAATTCTGTAGAGAACAACCACAGGAACAAGCTCTGGCAGCAAATATGTGCGTTATTTACCTGAACAATAAAGGAAGCCCCAGGGAAGGGTAAATTTGGACTTTATCTGGTGTATTGCTTTTCATCTATAAAAATAAAATCAGAAAAAGACTAGAATTATAAATAGAAATGAACAAATGGACCTGATAGAAGTGATAGTTTATATATCCTGAAAACATGATCAGGTCTGTCAAAAATAATATGCTACAAAGTGTTAGTATATTTAGAAGAAAACCTCAGATTTCTCAAAAAAAATGTTTCATACAGCTACAGATTTTCTTTTCTTCTAACTTGGCTGGAATCTGTAAGCCACTGAAGAATTAAAATAATTAGAGATCTATTCATAATAAATCCAGATTGATCATGATTCACCAAGGCATTTATTTTCTTTTTCCATCTGCTGGCTTAAGTATTTGCAATGATAATATACAATGAACTGGCCTGGAGGCTGCAATGTACAATAGGCCCTTATCAAACCTCATTTATAACATCTTCGTTAGCAGGGACTAGACAGGAAAGTGATCTGGCCATTTTAAAAATGTGTGTAATTTCCCATCTGATGGAAATAGAACGATGTCAATTATTTAATTCCTTTTATCAAACATCAACAAAGATTGTAAAAATATTTTCCCCCTCACATATCTTGTTTTACTTTGTTCTGAGCCTCTGTGGCACCAACAGAAATCTTTTCTTGTCCCCTGCATAATTTAGAGTGCAGAGTGCGTAAATGCCTTTAAAATCTATCCCTCACTCCATTTTCTCTTTAACCAGAAGAATATCGCCTCTCTGGCATCTATTTGTATGTAACACTCTTAGGGTGGGCAACTGGTGCCTCCTGAGTCTTGTGGGGCACCAGCAGGACATGACCGGGGGAGGGGTTCTGAAACTGAGGGGTGCCCAGTGGCTGGTTGCTAAGCATGCCAGCAGCACATTGGCATGCAGCATGGCACTTCTGCCACCACCGCTGTGCCACCAGCGAAGCCCATTTTTGAGGGGGGGGGGACTTCGTGCCCCATATCAGCCAGAGCGCTTACTGTCAGAGGGGGCACCAGTGCTCTCAGGGGGGCATGAGCCCCCCCATGCCCCTCCTATGCATCAGCTATGCCTCTTAGAATTGAAGGACTGATTTCTTGTCTTCTGTGTACCTCATTCACGATTATTTAAAAGATGACACAATAGAAAGATAAGAAAGAATGCTTTCAGATGTTAGATGGATTTGCTGGGAATGAAACATGATGCAGAAATAATATCACTTATTTTCATATCGATATTAATGCTGCAGGGCTGACTGCAGTAAAAGGTTTTTGATTATTAAATTGAATAAATATGGGAGTCACACACTAAAGATGTTGATGTCACAGAAAAATTCCATTTGTATAACAAGTTGTTGCATATATGAAGAATGCTTTAAGATAAATAGATGTAATATTTATGTAGTCATGCTTCAAAAGCTGCTGATAGTATATATGATAAATATCTTTAATTCTAAAAAGCTTCATGTTTTGTAGTCACTGAGAAAATAGAAAAGACCTATTTCACTTCTTTTTTCTTCTTTCTGGAATAGAAACCCAAGACAGTGAATAAATATGAACAATCATTAACAAACTGAGAACAAACAGAATATAGCATGCTTGTCCATGGACCTATCTAGGAAAGGGCAGACGTAGGTTTTTATATCCAAGCTGCGCTACAGAATTTGTAATTTTGGCTTCAGTTCTTGCCTGTAAACTACAGCTGCTTCGACTAGGCACTGAGATGTTCCTGCAGCTCCTCCTCCATGCCAGTTTTTACTGTTTCCTTGGCAAGTGTCTACAAGCCAAAGAGAGTGATGAGACATCAATTATGGGCTAACAGACAGGGAGAATTCTCTCAGGAGAGAGAGGAGAGAAAGAGAAGAAAGGGAAATTCTATAGCTAAATGCAGCAAAGGGAGATGGGATGGGTAAGAAGAATGGAATCTGAGTAAAGGGACAGGCCTTTTGGCTGATCCCATCCCACCAAGTATAGAGGATTATAAATGAATAGGAAAAACACCAAGATGTTGACAACTTGAAGTACCAGGAGCTGCTCACAGCAGGTCTATTGGAAGCTGCCTTAGCTGAACATCTATACCTTTCAACTCGGGGGAAAAAACAAGATAAACTAAGCTAAGAATTCACTAGCAAGTCTACATACAGTAAAAGCTACAGTAGCCGGCACCTTACAAGCTGGCATGCTCTGTTAACTGGCATGCCGGCTTGTAAGATAAAGTGAAACTGGAAGTGTCCACCATAGCACTTCCAATTTCTCTGAGCCCCCACGGCCTGGGGCAAAGCAGCCTGTGCTGCTGAGCTCCCACGGCCCAGGGGCATAATGAGCTGCGCAGGGCCTGTGTCCCTGTCCCGTGTTGGCGATGCTGCAGGAGGGTCGGCGATGCCCCGACCACGGCAGTGGAAGCGGCAGCCCAAACAGGCAAGGATGCCTGTTTGGGCCACTCAATTAACCAGCATATTTTGTTATCTGGCATCCCCCGTTCCCAGGGGACTGCAGATAACAGAGCTTTTACTGTATATACACATTGTGTGTCTTTTTCTGTCTCATTACAATACACATAAATTCAACGGAGAAAACAAATACAATAGAAAGGGAGCAAATACAGGAGAGAGAAATGTCAAGAAAAGGGTAATAGTATATGGCTGAATGCAGGACCCAGGCCTTTTTGCTAGAGTAGCATCTTCATAAATTAATTCTGTGTGTTTTATAAATTAATTTCTTCTCTAGCAAGATACTGCATGGATTTTTGTTACTTCCATGGATGCATTGTTTTGTATTTTGCGTTCAGTGAAGGCTTATATACATACAAAATATTTAACCTTTTACTATACTGGTAAAGTTAAAGAGTTTACAGCTACAGGTGCCAGCATAAAGGGGCCATGACACCAGTATAGCTGGTGTTCTACCAGTAGTGGGCCCTGAGTGCCCAGGTGGTGGCTGCTGCTGCAGGGGAGGGGCGGGGGTGTGTGCCATGTGGGGGGGCAGGGGACCTACCTCTCTTAAGCAGTCACCCCCACCTACAGTCCCTCCACAATCCACACCTGAACCACCCCCACAACCCTCCCACCCACTTACCCAGCAACAAACCTCACACAAGCCCCATGCTCCCCCACAAACCCTACACTTACCCAGAAACCCCCAAAAGCCCTCCTACACCTCTTCCTCCCTCCAAATCTCATGCCCTTCATGCCCAGCTGTGAGACAGGATGGGACAGGAACTGCTGGCAGGAGCCATGGCTTCAGGGACAACTGCCACACTACAGCCCTGCCACGTGCCCACACCAGTGCTTGACTATAAGGCTCTAGTCAGGGGCGGGGGTGCTCCTGGTCCCAGGAACCACTTGGGTACGTGATGGGTTGAGGGGAGGGGTGGAGGTGGCAGCAGGGGTGTGTGTGTGAAAGAGAGACAGAGAGATGGGGGTGGGGGAGTGCTGGGTAGGAGAAATCACCAGAACCAGGCTTAGAGACCCCCTGCCCCCCTAAGGCAGCCTATGCAGGGGGTGGCCGGCCTGGAAGGGAAGGGGCTGGCCCAGTAGCTAGGTCACAGGAGCCACTCAATACCTCACAGGCTGCATGCGGGCCACAGGCTACCAGTTAAATAGCTCTGTCCTAAATAATAAAGCTTCAGCTAGCTTAAAAAAACCTCATTGCAGAATACAGTGGCCTGACACACTTCTCTCTTGTTTTCATGGCAGTGAATGCCACAAATAATTAGGGA
>NW_005842066.1:34386-64629 GCF_000455745.1 Alligator sinensis | reverse complement strand
TGGCTTAACCTATACATAGAGCTTGTTTCAGTATGACTTTTGGTTCTGGATGTGAGCTTTTTTACTACTAACATAAGTAGTACAGCATATACTGGTGTAACAAAATCCCCCAGTTTTTCTTTCTTTCTTTTTTTTTAAATGCATTCCCTCCCCTTTCATAACCATTTCTAACTTTCTTTCTGACCTCTCTATCCCTTACAAGTAGTTATTAGTAGCATTAGGTAAGCTAAGTTCTTATAGTCCCTTATGACAAGCCCCCCCACACCTTTTTTTTATATTGTAAATGATGTTTTGTTAGGTTTGTATTGATTTTTACTGTTGTATATTGTATTATTATCATTTTCGTATTGATTTTTATTGTTTCATATGGATATTGTATGGTTTAGGCCTGTGTTTGTAAGTGAACCAAAGTAATGTCAAGTTTCCATTTTGTATGTCAAGCCTTCATTTTATGTCTTCTGCCCGGGCATCACCTGTGTTGTAACTGTATGACTCATGTACCCCTCCCATGTAAATTGGTTCCTGGATGAATAAGAGTGATTGGGAATGATTGAAATACAATGGTAGCAAGCCTCTACTGAATGGCCTGTAATGACCAGGCCATCACCTTGCATTGATTCATCCAGGAATTAAGGACCTCACCCAGGAACAGAAGCAAGAACCCAGCATTTGAAAGACAAAAGACCCTGCAGAACCAGCAACTCTACCATTGTACCCCACCATTACAGACACCTGAAACTGCAGATCCCTACCTGGACCAGGGGCTAACCCTTGCCTGGGCATGCCTCCTGTCACTAGGGTCACACAAGGTCTGCCCCTATAAAAAGGGGCAGTGAAGACAGACCCAGTGGGAATGCCATTTCTATCTGAACCAGACCAACTCCATGTCACCCTGCCTATCCACCCCAGAGGCCCTGCCAGCGACCCCCTCTGGACAACACCAAGTTGAAGGAGACCCCAACAGGCCATTGAGGACCAACTTTCAGCCTGGGATAGGTAGATATCACCTGCACATTTCCTCCTCCAATTTGGACTCTCTCTTTCTCTCTCCTCCCAGACTTCAGCCCCTGCACCAAGCCTCTTTAACCCCTGCTGCCATTTTGTGTGTGTATGTGTGCAAAGTAACCAATAAGATATTGTGTCACCATCTCCCCTGTTCAATAAAACCACTGTCATTTGGAACCCCGAGCTGGGTTGTATTTTACTGAGCCCTGGTCCCTTCCCCATCTTAAATTCCGGTCGCTCGCTCTCTCGCTCAGCTTCCTCCCCCTTTTCCTGCCACCTCTTAGCTCCTCTCTGTCCCTTCTCTGTTCCCCTGCTGCAGCCTCTTGTCCCTGTTGCTTTCTGCTCTCTCTCAGTCCCATTCCTGCCATCCACCGCCTTCTTCCTGTGTCTTTCTGCAGCCCTTCCCACCATTTCTGCTGCTTCTAGCCTCCTGGCCCCGTTTGTGCTGTCCACCACCTTCTTGTGTCTTTCTGCAGCTCTTCCTGCCACCTTTAGCCTCTCAGCCCTGCTCATTTCTGCCTCCTGCTGCCTCTCCCCATCTTCTGTTCCTAACCTTTCCTGCCCCTTTCCCTCTGTATTCTCCAGCTTTCCCTCACATCCTTTCTAGCCACCCCTTCTCCCCCCACAGTCATCTGGCCTGCCACCAACTTCCCCACAGCTCTTTCAGGCTGCCCTGCAGGTTTCCTGGCAGCCGGAGCCCTTCTCCAGCTCCCGGCACCGACAGCCCCTCCCCCTGTAGCTTCCTGAGCTCCCCGGCAGTCCCTCTGTAGCACTCCTGGTTCCTGGAGCCAGCCCCAAATTTCCTCCGCACCCTCTCTAGCTCCCCTGCACCCTCTGTCCCAGTTTCCCTTTTGGCTCTCCTGTAGCTCTGACTTCTCTCCGGCATCACTCCCCTGTTCTGCAGACTTTGGGCATTGTCCTTTAATCAGTTAAGGTCAATTAACCTAAAGTAACCCCCAAACCTCAATTCTTCAGTCCAGTTCTCTCTAGTCTGCCAGTTCTAATCCCAGTCCCAGTAACTTTTACTCCCAGCAACTTTCACTCCCTACACTTCCACTTCCTTACCTTAACCTTTCCCCAGGTATCCCAAGTACATCAAGCACATACATACATACACATTACAACACCCAAGTTAGGAACTCACCTGTGTGTATGTGTAGGTGAGTGGTATGTAAGTGAACTGATATACCTATATGTCACTGTGTGCATGATATATGAATTAGTGATCCGTGTGTGTGTATTGGGTGTGCAGGTATTGATAATTGATTCTGGTCTAATTTTTGGTCTGTATAGTGTGTGTTGGTGTTTGAACTGGTGACAGGTGTGCATATGCCTAAGCTGGTAATTGGCTCTGTGTGTGTATGCACCTAACTGATTTCTGTGTTTGTATATGTGCAATTGTGTCTAGCAGCACAGTTTTGAGATCCTGGGAGTTGGCCTGATCCCACAGGGCAACACTGGTAAATTCCAGTACCTAAGATGCTTTTTTTATTCCTGCACACTTAAAATGAGATGTGACCAATATGGAAATTACTGGTTTTCTAACAGTAAAATCCTGTAAAGTAACCTTAGAAACTGCTGTTAAGTTTGGTCACTGTGGTCTTTTTGAAAGGTGAATGTGAGTCTCGCATTTCAAATCAATTTAATAAACTGTTGCTCTAAAAAGAAGAGAGAAAATAGATATGTTCAACTTGTCATAGGTGTGCCTGGGATAGAGAAACTGTTTCCCTTGATATCAGGCCACACCAGAAGAAATGAAGGTACTTTGACAGAGTCTCTTGATAAAGATGTGGACAGAGTTGATTCATACCTAAGTCTCTGAAGTGTTAGGTGTAATGCAGTTATTCCTCCACAGTCCATATCATGTGTTGCTTTCTGTTACATTCATGCCTCAGTATTTTTCCAGTAAGCTTATGTTTTATGGTGACTAGTTAAAGGAGGCCAGTAAGACAGTATGTTACAAGAGGCTAAATCCTGCAGTCCTTATTTAGTCTTCAGCTTGTTAAATTTCTACCTCAACCAAGGAGAATTTGTCTGATTATGGACTATGGAATTTTGCCCTTTCTGGCCACATCCAGATATGCAGGGGCATGTGCTTGCAGTGGCACTAATACTTTGTGCCACAGCATACACCTCTGCACATGTGCTTTGGTGAGGGACAAATTGTCCCACTTTGAGTAAATTGCCCTTTCCCCACTCTTCCTGACTCCCAGTGTGCTGAAGCAGCCAGGGCACAAATAAAATAGCAGACATGCTCTGGCCACCTGCCAGAGCATCTCCATAGTGGACTGAACTTCTGTTTGTTCCAGCTTACACTATTGTAGTACTCACCGTACCGCTTTTTTATTGGCATTTTTTTTTTTTTTTGCTACTAGGAAATCCCATTAGCAAATTTTGCCCCTGTGCTGTAAATTTGCAAAGTTGCACGTGTTAATATTTTTTTAGATTGTGGTTTGTGGTGCTGCAAAGAGGCTGGTAGCAGCACAAACCACATGAGCCTGCATGTATGGACATGGCCTATGAGTTTTTTAGCTAGATGCCACCATACTGCCACATGAAAATTTCTTAACAATTTTTATGTAGATTGGAATCTTGAGCCACAACTTCAAGATTTGCCCCAAATACTTTAACTTGAAATAATTAAAGAAAGCAGTAGAATAGTAGGTATTATTCTATTCTCTTTTAATATTTTTATTTTGGTAATTGTAAATGAGAAAATAATATATTCAGTTCAACAGTGCTTCTAGTCAATGCATTCCACTTAGAATACTGCCAGGCATCCAGGAAACATATCTACAAGTCCAACCTTATTTTCAGGTGTGGAATAAAATGTTAAAGAAAGCTGGTGGCTTTGTGTGGTTACTTGTAGCTTTATACCGTAAGAACTTTTGTGCAGAATTTTCATTGAAATTAATGCAAGTTAAAGGAACAAGGCTAAGAATTCACACTTTGTAAGATGCTGAAAATTCAGCATTGAATATGTCCCACACTGCATATCATGGAGTTCCTTTATTTTAGGATATGACCAAGTATTCAGATATGGACTAGAACTGTTATGTTATGCAGTATTTGACTGCACATTGTATTGCTGAATATCTTCCTAGAAGGTATTGTTTTGGTAGAAAAAGAAAGCCTGCTATGAAAAAAAGCATAGGAATTTCAAAAACTACAGTAACAGATGGCATTTAAAAGGGGACCTAATAAGCCATGGTGTAACTGAATCCTAAAACTCATTCTAATCTAAAGGAATAGAATACTTATCAAAGTGGAAAGAAAGTTATTTTCCTCTAGCACAGATGGAACTGTAATGTTCAATGAAGTATAAAGAAATGTAAGATGTATTGAAATGGAGAAGAACCTAATGATGTTGTGTCAAGGAACTTGATACATTCTTATTTGGACAGCAGCCCACTAGGATGGAGCATTAAGTAACTGAAGTTCTTACAAAGGGCAATGAAGGCATGATTGGAGGTCATTTTAAATATAATGTGAAAACTATTAGTAATGATGTAAAGAAGAAATAATCATCTATAATTAACATAAAGGTCCATTGGATGTCTCCACTGGGCTGTTACAATAAAGAAGACACTCCTTGAATAATCAGTCTCCTGGAAATGAGCTGTTTCAAGACTTCTGCAGTTAATAACTGTTTTTATGGGAGCATCACAACAACATCAGAGAAATGTTGTAGATTTTTTTTTAAAAGCTGATGCAACATTTTTTCTTGGTTTTGCTAAGAAGGCCAAAACTTGAGCACTGTAGAATTCTAGGGACCCTTACTATAGTAACTAATGTATTGGGTGGGGGCAGGGAGGCAGGGGAACCACAGTATTCTAACTTTATGCAAGGGTATGGAAGCATCCGTGCCTCTCCCATAAGGCACATCTTAATGTGTCCACAGGGCCTTTTACAGTCTCAGCTCTTTCAGGTGTGGACAGCTTGCTTCTAGTGTCTTACAACTGGAGCTGGGATAAGGGCAACCACTCTCTCCTGCCATGACTTGATCTTTTTTTGTGTAGTTCTGGGAGGAGGTCTTATTCTCCATGGCTGCTCTCCTTAGTCAGCCCTAGTGCTGTCTTCTGGGGCTCCACCTCCCATACACCCCTCCTTACACCAACCTTTGAGATCTCCAAAAGATGTTATTGGCACATAGGCTATGCCTTTGTAACATGCCTTCTGAGGCAAGTGCCATATATAAAGCAAAACAATATGGAACTCAAATATCACTCCAGGGCTTAGTCCCTTTTTACAGCCCTCTAGCCTGGAATTGGACCACTCTGGTCCTTGCCTTGTGAAAACCCCTTTTGTATTTTATGGTTTGCCATAGGAACCATCCCCTGTAGACCACTTTGGTCCACTGTACTCATGGTTTGTCTTTATCTTCTTCTCTAGGTTGAGCTTCTCCAGTCAAGTCCCAATACCTTGTTCCCGGATGGCCAGGACCACATTGGGGGTAAGTTGTCTGGCTCCTCCAAGCCACCTCAGTGAGTTTGCTGCCAGCTGGCTGCCTTCCAGCATTCGTCCCTCCCAGGGCTTCTGGACCTCACTTCCGGTGCTCCAGTCTCTCTGGGTTGGTCTCCTTTTAATTCCAGCGTGGGATTCTGGCCCTTTAAGGGCCAGTGGCATGTGCTTATAAAGCGCGACCATGTCAACGCTGGTGTTTCTCCAGTGCTCGTCTCTTCCCCTGGCGCCGCTTTTTGCCCTGCAGGTAGGGTCCTTCTTTCTCGTCTTCTGCCCTGTCACAAAGGGTTAAATCAAGTACTCCCATTAATGCTGAGACCACTAGTAAAGTAAATAGTAGCTGGTCCCATGGTAAATGCATGATTTTGTCAGATACTTTTGCCATCTTCACTATTCAATTTTTTTTACTTTGCAGGTAGGGTCTTGTGCTTTTTAGCTAAGATTAATCTTATTTCCTTCTTTTTGAAAAAGGCTTTCTGGTGATTTTCTTATTATCATTATTGTTGTTTAACTGAAGAATTATCAACATGCAGTGCAACATGTATCTTGAGATAATGGTTTCGTCATTGCAGGAGAGGTCAAGCTACATTAGGTGATGAAAACTGCAGCTTCAATAACTATGCCTCCCCCACCCCTGCCCTCCCTTCTGAGCCCAGTTGTTGATTAGTTCAATGAAAAAATGCTTTCTTTGCAGGTTTAAAATCCATTTTTAAACTTTTAACTCTAAAAGCAAATTATGGTGATTTTCTGAATGGAAGAACTACCAAAAAAATAAAAATATTTATTTAAAAAAAAAAGTCATAAAATATTTATACTTTTCTGATTGTGCTCTTTTGGCTGAAATGATCTTTGCATAGTTTTGGTCCCCTGGAAACTGCATTTTTCCAGTGAAGCACATTGTTTGCTGGAAAAACCCCACTCACTTTTATTTCTGATATTGTTCCCAAAATGTTCTAATTAGTTCTATGATTGCATATTAGGTAGGGTTACCATATTTCCAGTTTCAAAGAAGAGGACATGGTGGGGGAGTGGAGGGGGAGGGAGGAGAAGTGGAAGGAGTATATGATGGGGAGGACAGTGATATGCCCATGCCCTGCCTCTGCCCCTAACTCCTAAGCCACAGCCCCACCCAGCCCTGTTGCTTCCCCTCACTCCTGACTCACTGTATCTTGCCCCCCAGACCATGCTTGTGCCCCTCACTTCCAACCCACAGTGCCCTATCCCTACCGATACTCTGTACTCCTGACCTGTAGCCCCCTGCCCCTTTCAGTAGGGCTCCCCTATATCTGGGTTTTCCTGGACATGGCCACTTTTGGCCCCCTGTGCTGCGTCCTAGTGGGTTTTTAAAATAAGAGTAAATGTCCAGGTTTTCTGCTCTCCCAGGCTGGTTGCCTGGAGCTGGGAGCAGCAGGCAATGTGATTGGCTGTTGGGGGTCACATGCAGGCTCCAGGGAGCGGGAGCAAGGGAGAGAGGGGGAGGGGGCAGCAGGGCTGGGGGGGGCAGGGGTCTGCATGTTGGGAGTGAGGGGCACAAACAGGGCTGGGTGGGGCATAGGCTGAGGATCCAGATTGTGGGACACTGGCAGAGCTGGAGGGCAGGGGTGGTGGGTTGGGAATGAGGGGCACAAGCAGGGCTGGGGGTGAGGAGGAGCTGCAGGTTAGGGGGTGATGGGCACTGCCAGGGATGGCAGGGAGGCAGGGGGCTGCAGATCAGGAGTGAGGGGTATGGGGGAAGCAATGGGTGACTGTGGGTTTGGTGTGTGGCCACACTGGCAGTGCCAGGGGGCTGTGGTTTGGGAGTGAGGGGCACCAGCAGGTTTGGGGATCAAGGGTCTGGGGGTCTGGAGCAAGGGACACCAGCAGGGGGGGGGGAGGGGACTGTGGATCAGGAGTGTGCAGGGCAATGGCAGTGCCAGGGGCATTTAGTTTGGGAGTGAGGGGCACCAGCAGGGAGTGGGGTCAGGGTACTGCTATTTGGGAGTGAGGGGCATTGGAGGGCTGGGGTCAGTGGGTCCAGAGTGAGGGGCAGCAGCAGGGCTGGGGGCTTGTCAATGAGGGGCAACAGAATGGGCAGGGGCATGTCATTGCTTCCTCCCACCATCATATT
The DNA here is from genome assembly GCF_000455745.1 of Alligator sinensis. Classification (NCBI taxonomy): domain Eukaryota; kingdom Metazoa; phylum Chordata; order Crocodylia; family Alligatoridae; genus Alligator; species Alligator sinensis. Next base: position 57,056 of record NW_005842066.1, on the reverse strand, counting down.
CCTCCCTGCCCTCTGCCCCACCTTGCCCCTCCACCTGTGACACGTGTCCTCTTTTTTGGACCTGGAAATGTGGTAATCTTACCCCTCAGCCCTGCCAGTGCCCCTCACTCCTGACCTGTATCCCCCTGCCCCATCTTAGCCTCGTTGCCCATGCAGTTCTCACACTCTCTCTCTCACCCACCTGCATCTGCTGTGGCCTTCACACAGAGCATATGATGCCCTGGCCTCCAATCACCTTTCCCTGCTGCCCCCAGACCCAAGCCGCTCCTTTCTCAGGGCAGATGGAAGTGCCAGGAAAAATCAGAAGCAGAGCAAAATCCTGCATATTTGCTTGCATTTGAAAAACCTGCCTGGATGTAGGACAGAGGACCAAAAAAGAGGACATGTCTGGGAAAACCTGGACTTATGGTAACTTTAATGCTAGGGTGCAGACAGATAGACTTGGACCATTCCAAGAATGTCACTGATTTGCAGCAGGTTCACAAACATCCCTGGACAGAATTGTCCACACATACACTGCTAAAGGTTCTAAGTAGAACCCTTACTTTTTAGGGATTGCATTGCTGTCAAAGTGCCACCAGGGAGTACCCAGGGTAGAGTACCTAGATCATCCAGCCTTCCAGGGGTCACTGCCCTGATTTTTTTCCCAGAATTTTTCTGATGGGGGAGAAAGTTTCAGGTTGGGGCAGAGGGCTGCCAGACATTAGGGATGTTCTTTGGTCCTATGCTTTTGGTTCCCAGGGGGCTGGGTGCTATGACCTCCCCCCTTCCCCCCCGCCCCCCAAGAACCCTCTGGCTTTTTGAACCCCTGTGTGTAGAGTGGAATCTTCAGGGTAGGGCAGGGCTGGCTGCACCAAGTGTGAGGAACAATTAACAATTAGTAAGCTAATTCCCTTCACATTGAGCATAAAATTGACAGCCATTCTGTTCTATTAAGTGCTTATTGTGCAGTGGTTCTGTTCCTCCATCCCCCGCCCAGCAACTGACAGGTGTTTACTGAGAAGTAGGGGGCCACAGACACCCCTCCACTCCCTGAACCTGTCGAACCCGCCCTCCCCCCTGACCAAATAAGCCTGAGATCTCTGTTCAGGGTCCCTAGCAGGGAAATGAAACTGATGCAGAGGCTTTTTGTGGTCTCTAGATAATAGAACATTGGGCAGTAAAGTCCAGGTTGCATCCCAGAGCACCCCATTGCCCTGCATGAATTTGGAGAGAGGGAGGATAAAGATCCATGCAGTTTGGGGTGCCTGGAGGACTGAGCAGATACTAGGCACAGAAAACTCTGTGTCCACATGTAACACTGAACCAGTTCAAGGAGGAATGGTTCAAAATAGTACTTTATTTTCCCAGTGTGCTTTTGAAACATTCCAGGAAGTTTAAACTGGTCTAAAGTGGCCTGTACATCTAGAGTCTTTGGGGTTTAAAGTGTATTTAGAACATTCTAAGCATCGCATTTCTCTATACCCTTATTAGTCACTGTGGCAGTGTTACTCACAATAACTCTGTGGTCTAGGAAGAGTTTTCCAAGAAATTAGATGATCACCTGGCACATATGAGGTAATGCCATAGTTAGTGGAAAATGCTTTTGATTCTATTTTGATTTTAGTCCACAATTTGTCCTTGTGGTTATAATGGTTTTGTAGGTACAGCTGATAGTGATGGGCATCTAAGAGTAGGATCTGGCTAATCAACTTTATTACAAAAGAGAACTAGAGAAGGAAGAATGTTGTCAGTTTATTTCAACAAGGCCAACTATTCTTTATATAGTATGAGTAGGGACCTACCAAATTCAAGGGGCCCGATGGCCTATAACATGGCCAGGGCCCCTGATTTCACACCCATATGATGACTGGGCCTGCCATTTTGAAGGCAAAGTGCACTCCCCCACCACTTCTGGGTGAGGGGCACTGTCAAGTTCCACCCCTTCCAGGCATTTATTGAAATCCCTAGCTTAGGGGTGGGCAAAATGTGCCCTACGGCTGCCCCTGTGGCACATGGGGCCGTGCCCTCCCTGCTTGCACCAGGGCAGCCTGTGCTGGGCTCCTGCCTGCACCTACTGGCCTGGGCCCTGGCCAACACACAGCTTCTGTCAGGGCTGCTCCTGGTGTGGCTGCAGCTGGGGGCTGCTCTGTGCCCCCTGCCTCCAGTTCCAGGATTTGGAGCCAGGCCTCCGCGTGCCTGCTGGGAGCAGCACAGTGTGCACTGTGGTGCAGCAGGAGTGAGAGGAGGAGCTGCTGCTATAGGTGGCGGGGGGGGGGGGCAGAGCAGCACCCAGCTGGCTGCTGCCACAGCAGGAGCCACCCACTGGAAGCTGCTTCTGCCCCTGCTGCACTGTGCCGTGCCATGCCATGCCATGCCGTGCCGTGCCATGCCATGCCATGCCATTCTGGGTGGGCGAGCAGCTTCAGCAAGGTAGCTTCTGCCATAGTGCCAGGGATCTGGCTTCAGCTCCTGGCTGCTTCCTGGGAGCTGGAGCTGGATCCTCACATGCTGGGGCAGGAGCAGCTTCCAGCAGGCTGTTCCTGGTGCAGCTGCAGCCAACCAGGTCCTGCTCTTCACACCCAGCCTCCAGCAGCAGCTCCTCCCCTCGCTCTTCTTGCTCCTGCTCCACCGCACTGCACACTGCACTGCTCCCAGCAGACACAGGGGCAGGAGGGGGTCCAGCTCCAGATCCCAAAATCCTGAAACTCTCTCTCTCTCTCTCTCTCTCTCCAGTAGAAGGGGCCTTCTGGTGGGCTTTTCTCTGCTTTCCCCTTCCCTCCTCTTCTGGAGATAGAGATATGGGAGCTTTCTCTTTCTCTCTCAACCCCCCACCCCCTTCAAGAGACAGGCAGTCTGACTTTTTTTCCCCTTTGCTCCTTTTTGCCTCCCCCAGCCCTTCTAAGAGACAGTGTTTTGCCGGCTCTTTGCCAGCTTGTTGAACATAGCTGGTTCCTGTCATATTGAATGTAATATTTGAATGCTTATAATAGTTGCCCATTAGCCAGTTTAGGAAGAAGACAAGGTTCATCTTCTTATCTAGGCCATTGTTTTGGCCTACGTGAGGAAGGTCCTGACTTTGCTCAAAGTCTTAACTCTTGAATTTTATCTTTAGAGAACTTTAACAAAGTTAACCTAAAAACGACCCTTAAGCAAACATCCCACATTCCGAGAAATCAAACCCTAGGAGCCTTTGAAAAGATTGAAAAGAAAGGAAATTCCCCAAAGTAATTAAATGATCAACAAAAGAAACTGAACCCAGCAGAATCTGTTGAGTAAGATCCGAGCCCAAATTTGGGAATAGTGACAGGTTTGGGTAGGAGGGGCCCAAGATGGCAACTCACTCAATAAAAACTGTAACCTACTGTCCCAATTTGGAGGTAACCTCACTTGCAGAGCAACGAAGGAAGAATTGCAAGTGTAGGCCGGATCAGACTGATCACCTGAACCACCCTCTCCGTGAACACGAATCTCTTAGTTCATGCTGAAGCCTCAGAGCGCCCGAAAGAGACTGAAGGAAGGGGACTTAGTCCTATCAGTATTGAGGCGAGCCCATTGAACTGTACTACTGAGGCCAACCCATTAAATTGTACTACTGAGGAATGAAAGCATATTTAGGTGTTTGGCTTCTCTAGGATTGTAAGTATATTATGAAAATAATAGTATTGATTCAAATTTAACTTTTAGTTGTAATTGTTATTGTTTTAAGGAAGTGCATTTGAAGCATTGTTTCTGATATATGTAGTTATTGTGTTCTTAATGTTTGTGGTATTTCTTAAAGCTAAGCAGTGTTATATGCGTAGCAAAGAATTTTAAAATAAAATTGTATTGTATGAATTAAGAGTGTAATCATTGTGAAATCGTGCAAGTAGCTAAAAATTTCCCCAGCCAGTGCATTAAACGAATCAGTAAGTTGTGTGGGATTTTCTCTATTCCATAACCCACTAGAGACAGTTCCCTCTGCTTTTTCATGTGGAACTGCCTATTTCAAGGGACACTGACAATTACATGATTTCCGTGAAATCCATGAAATCGTGTATTTGGTAGGTCCCTAATTATAAGATACTTAAAATGTCCACAGGTAAAGCAGGCAGCTGTTTATATGATGCAACTGGCACTTGCCATTGATCAAACCTGATTGATTTCAATAGTAATTTCTGATTTAAGAGATTTAAAACCTGCCAAGTAATTGTTGTGGAAACAGCCTTCCTTCACCTTTTTACACCTAATAAATGCTCCTTTATTGTTGCTTAGAGCATACACTCAGCCTCTGCTTAGCTGCTTGTACTACATTAAGGATAGTTACAATGGTACTCAGGGCACACACTGACTTTCCTCAGGTTGGCTTGTCAAACTTCTCTCCCAGCTATGCAGCTGGTTCAATAAGATATCACAAAAAAACCTCTTGAGTTAGATAAATTTCCTTGGACCACCCAGGGAATAGCATGGGTGAGTGGGGCATGAGCCCCAGGTGCTGCCAAGGAGGATAGGAACACCCAAATGGAGCTAGAGGGGATCCTCACCATCCTTCCCATCCCTCTCTTCACCTGTACCATCCCAGCAACAGCTCCAGATTTGGCACTGGCTTCAACTCTTGCAGAGGAGGTCACAGCAGGAAGTTTGCTACTGTGGGGGAGAGATGCCACCTCCTTTTTTGCAGTAAAAAATTAGTGTTCAAATGGGCACTCAATACATATTGGTGGTGAAAAAATAAAAAGGTGACATCTGCCTCTACAGTCACAGACCTCTAGCTGTTGCTCCTGCACTGTGCGTCACCACTGCCCAGTGCATAAAACTGGCCAGTTACACCTCTGGTAACAACACCTCTGGATACAACAATACTTCACCTCTATTTTTTCTCAGAATACCTTGCCTTTGATAGCAACTTGGAAATTAGCAGGGCATTGTCACTTTCAGGGAAGCTAATAATACATCACTGAGATTTGTTGAGATGGGCTAGATGGATTAATTACTCGTGCTCTGTTAGGCAGTGGTCTGATTGCCAAAGGAACTTGCAGTATGTAGCTTAGTCTGCACCTCAGGAATGGAATTCCTCATTTGTAATCACAATTTGTCTCTCTACAGTGAAGCTTAAAGCTTTATCTCCAAATGCTGCATGGCAGTCTCTATTTGTTTATACATGTACAGGAAGTTTCACTAGCATTATATAGGTAGCTTGGTGTACATGCCCTGGCATCAGTCATCCTCAGAGACTGCCTGTCCTTGGAGCCCTGGAAGTGTGGAGATTAGTGTAGTCACTGATCCTGAAATTTTCTAAAAGGAGAGAATGCTAGCACAGCACTCACTCTTGTCTCCCCACTTCCGGCCCCAAACACTCCAAAACAGTTAACTTTCAGGGAACTCTAAAATCCCATTATTTTGAACAGGTATTTGGGAAAGAATAATATGGGAAAGGAGACAAATTCTAGTTTAGCAGTATATGTTTGTCAAATTATGGCCAGAGATTGGGTGCTCTTTTATTATCTGGATATGACCTGTATTTTTAATCAAAGGCAGAGTAACTAGACCTCCAAGAGGGGGTCTTTATTTATTTTATTTACATTCTATCCTTTTGAAAAAGTTGCATCTAAATTGTAAATTCTTCATGTCATTGGGGACCTGGAGCTGCAATACTTTTCACACGTCTGCCCATTTTTTTTAATTAATGTTTATTTTATTCTTGATTCTAAGGAGGCAAAACTTCTGCAGCTAACTTCCTTCTCTTCAGTGGATTCTACACTTTCTCTCATCACAGAGAAGAGTCTAGTTTAATGTATCCTAAACAGATACAGGTGTTTAATGAGATCTGTTCAGAGACACTAATGACATCCGACTGACCTGAATAAGCAGCTATGCATTATGTGGCATTCTTTCAACAACACTGTCACCAAAACTAAATGGGGAAAAGAAAAATCTACATGAAGCAAATACAACTCAGTTTTGTCATAGGAAAAAATGTACTTCTAATACTTTCATACTGCTGATAGTATTTTTGAAGGAGACTACAGGATTTAAGTGCTCGATTTACATTGAAATTCAATGGGAGTGAATCATTTTTACTCATCACTTGAAAATACCAGTCCTGGTTAACAGATATCAGATTCCAAAAGAAAAGGCTAATAACAAAGAACATCCTATAGCTTGGGAATGATCAGCAGGGATCCTGGTTTTCTCTGATTAAAAAAACCAGACAAACCCCAATTTTCAGATTTTTAAAAAGTAACCGAAAATCTATATTTTTTGTGATTAAAATTAAACCACTATATCTATATATCTATATACTAGTGGTGTTTCATGTCAATCACAGAAAAATATTGATTTTTGGGTTACTTTTTTAATTAAAAAATTTAGGATTTTTTTTTAATTGGAGAAAACCAGGATCCCCGATGGTCAGCAAATAAAAGGAAAATGCACTGGTTTGTTGGAGGTCACGTTCTATATAATGCAATCATTTGCTTTATATAGGAAATGTGAATTTTAGGCTATGTGGGTGTTTGTGTTCAGTAAATCCTGATGGCAGTTTTAAAATTGTAAAGAGAATTTATAACATTGAATTTCTCTGTTCAGCAGTTCAGCCCCATGAAGTGTGGATAAATGCTGGCAGTGATAACCCCAAAGGACAAAGTCCCAGTTTCAAGAGCTGTTTGACATAAATTATCTTGAACAAGTGGCTTTGCACAAGCAATGCTACAAAGTGTTGCTAATTCTTCCCAAATCTCCAGTCTCTGGATTACAAAAATATATCAGTGTAAACTAAATGCTGAGTTAGAAGTAACTGAAATGTTCTAAAAACCCCCTGCCTTCTGTAACAGATTGTAAATATGAGTGGTGTTTATGGCTAAGTACAGATGTTCAAAAAACCCAGGGAGAAATCCATCTAACCTACATGGCTAAGTGCTGTTACCAAATTTGCCCATTACTTTGGGGTGCGCTCATTTATTAGGGATAGTTTCTAGGGTCTTGGTGATTCTGTCAATGTGCTGCTTGTGTTACTATACGGAGCTGTATTTCTCCCTTCTGCAAGCCCTCACCCCCAGTGGAGCTATCTTGCAGGACTCAATCTCAACGGGACTGGGTTCCTCCAGTCACCAAATCAGTCATACACACAAACACACACAAATTAACGTGACACGCCTGACCTGGCCGGGCTGATCAGCATCGACAGGCTGACACCCTCATATGCCAAGAATCAGTTCATAAGAGCAACAATAAAATGCAGTCAGACACAAGCACACAGGTAAACAGAATCCCTCTGAATCCGACTGGGTGTCCAGCTGACACCCTCATGGGCCAACATTCAGTTCATAAGGGCACGTCTGAGTCAAACTGGGTCAATCAGCCTGTACAAGCTGATCCCCTTATGTGTTTCAACTCAGCACGTCCCAATCTTTGGCCTCTTGATGAGCAGACCCCACAATAATTTGGGCTTCACAGGGATCTTTAGCTTAGGTAAAAGAAGCGTTGCTGCAGAGCACGGGAGGAAAAAGAAGCAGAGAAGGAAAAATATACCCAATTACTACCAGTTTGACTATAAAAGTTATTTATTGCTAAGCATATGAAATATATAATAGTACTAGTAGTAATAGACATGCAAAAGAAAAACAAACACCAACAATGACAATACTACCCTGGTTTCACTAAGTATTTGGGGAAACTTAGCTCAAGCTTAACTGATACAGTTCAGGTTCAGAAGTTTATGCCTAGAAAGAAGACAGAGAACGCTGGGATCTCACCTAGTCCACGGTACTCAGGCTGCAAAGCTGACAGGCACAGTCTGTAGCACAGTCCTTGAAGGGAGAGATGATCTGTTCTTCCAGCGTCCCAAGAACGACAGGGGATGGTGTCAGCACAGGGGTTTTCTTCTTCTCCTTCTTTCCTCCTGCTTCTACTTCTTTTCCTTCCTTTTCCTCTTCTAGCAGCACACACACTTACAGATTTTTATACCCTCAGTTCAGCTGCTTCGAAGCACCCTCAGTAGTGTAAATCATTGTCTTTTCTATTGACAAGGGGTTATCTGGTTTGGACCATCTCAGGAAACTGATTGATAATCAGGAAACACTTAAGATTAGGGAGTAACCCAAATACTTGGGAGCCAGCTTGAAATTCCTATGGGTGGCAGATATACTGATGGGATATCTCATGGTTTCTTCAGGAACAATAGATAGCTTGCAGCATCAGGATTTTGGATTTTTACTTGTTGTGCACAAGCCTCAGCTTAGCATGACTTTTCCAGATCTTACTATAGTCTTTTAACAGACTTAAAACAATTATTGGGGTGCTCATAACCTTTTGTGGAGAGGACTCCCACCAGTCGTCTCGGGAAAGATATGACAACACCTGGGATTAGGGCTCCAGCAGGCTGGATGCTGTGATGAACCCTTAACCATTGTTCAAATGTTGCCCATACCCCCTCTGACTCGGTCTCTTGCCTCAGCATTCCCTAACCCGGCAACCGAGTTTTAGTCAATCAAGTTTAAATAGGCCTTTGATTAACATTTGAAGCACAGATTCCCCATCATGCAGTGTTCCCCTGCTTCTCTGGTCCCAGAATTCACTGCAGTCTCTGCTTCAAGCTTTCTGTTCTCCATCTCTCATGTAAATGAATGGTCATCTGGTTCCATCTCGGATGTAAATGAGACCTAGGGCAGTTGTTCACTCTTTATCTGGAGAGTTTTAGGTGTGTCTCTCACTGCATCTTAATCAGTTTCGTTTAGGTAGAGGAGGGGAGGGAGCGGGGGTGAGTCCTTTGTGAGTCAGACAGACTGCATCCTGTGCCAGGGTTGCCCAAGAACACAGAGCTGAGACGTAACAGTGCAGACAGTCAAAATGTCTGAGGCTGAATTGATTCAGTCTTTGCAGGTTAGTCTAAACTGTAGAGATTAAATTGAAACAGAAGTGGACAGACATTTACCTTTGATTCAGGAAATGCAGCCACATGCCTGCAGTGGCTTAGGCCAGAAGCCAGGGGGCACTAGAGAACGACTCTCTGGCATGTAGCCAGCATGAACTGTGTGTTCACTTCCTCTTCCTGCTGCTGCCAAGGTTGCTGTGATTTGCAGTCCAAAATCATAGGAGTAGGACTCTGCAGGGTTGCTCATCACTTCCTTTTCCTGTTTCCAGCTGCCTCTGGGATTTGTAGTCCACAGTCACAGCCAGCAGTAAGCTTGAGTGGGGGAAGGAGTGTTTAACCCCCCTCCCTGGCCCTTGCTTGGGGGGGGCAGCCCCCCCACCCCCAGACTAGGCTGTATCCCCAGCCAGCCTTACCCTCGCACTCGCTTGTCAACCGGCCCTCACTGCTCCAGCTACAGAGCAGAGTAGCGTGGCCAGCCCTGCTCTCTGGAGCAGACAGCATTGCCCCGTCCAGGGCTGCAAAATGCTGGGATGCTGGGGACTCTGATTTAATTTGAAGCAGTAAGGGGTCTGGGACAGAAGTTTTATAAACCAGTTTGACCCAGATCAGTTAAGTCTGATACTACATTCAACCAGGTTTATCTTAAACCAGTTTCAGCCATTTTCAAACTGGTTTATGTACATGAAGTGTCTGTTCTGTTACAGGTTTAAACCAGTTTCTGATGACTTAAACTGGTTTATGTGTAACATCTGCCCCTAGCCTGTGGGTTTCTGTAAGTGGCCTAGGTTAGACTGGGAGTGAACAGAACACATGTTCACCCTTGGTGGGTGTTCGCACAGGCTGCCTGCACTGGTTGAGGCCAGAATATTTGGGACACTCCTGCACATCTCCCAGCAGGCCCCACAGGCTCCCTAGGCAGCTGAGCACCCGGGCCACCCTGATTGGGTGGCAGGTATGGGCCACCATGCCCCCAACCCTCTGTCATGTCACTGTGGTCTTTCCACTATGCCCAGCCCTAGGCTTCCAGGAGAGTCCCAGAATGGGTCACCATGGCGCACACGGCACCCTAATCAGCAGTGGCAGGGAGGAGGTATGTGAAGGGAGAAGCACTGGATGCAGAGGAGGTCCCGGGAATTACAATCACCTCACACTTACCTAAGGTGGGAGAAGGAGTACAGCTGAAGCCTGGAATGCCTCACTGCATTTTCACAGCAAGTGCTCCATCTGGATTGGTGGCCAGGAAGCTTGAAGCAGTACTTCTGGCCCCAGAGAGGGGCAGCCAGGGAGAGATCACAGCATCCTACCAGGGAAGACACTGGAGGACTCTCCTGGCTACACCAGCCTGCAGCTAGCTACGGTGAAGCAGCGCATGGCAACAGGCACAAGTGGTCAGAGAACCATCAACAAGCCAGAAGAGTGGTGACGGAATGCTGGGTGTGGTATGCCTAGAGAAGGTATGAAGCCCTGAATCAAAGTAGGTGCCCAAGGAGATAGGTGGTGTGTGGGACTTCAGCTGATGCACCTTCTGTGAGGGCTGAAGAACTAGTGAATTGATTTAAGTTTATTTATGTTTGAAAGTTGTTAGTCACTTATTGAAAGAGGATTAACCCTGATTTGAATGGTGGACCAAAAATAGGATTGACCTGCTGGGTGGCTTCATCTGAACCAATTAGCAGGGCCTGACCAGGATCCTGGAAGTCTAGGAAAGATTGCTATACTTGTTACAAGGGGTCCCTCAAAAGGAGAATTTAGGATAATATCTAGGATGCGGCAAGGGTGGGGTGTAAGAGGAGGCAGAGCCCCATGAAGAAATTCCTTCAACAGGCCTGGACCTATCAGCCAGCATAACCGTCTCCCAACTTGACAGAAGATCAAAGACATGGCAGGCAAGAAATACAACACCGGAGAATGGCTGTGATAGTGTCAATCCCCCACCCTGACATCATCCTCCAGTATTTTGGGCTGGAGAGGGTCTAGGCCATACAGCACCTACCCCTGAGAGGGGGTGCTCTGCAGAAGGAAGGACTGGACCCTTTGGAGATCTGGCATGAGCAGCAGCCAAGGAGACTCCCACTGGGCAGCATGGAAAGGAGTTCCCCAGCCTCCTGCCACCACCAGCCATTTGCTGCAGCTCCAAGGAGCCCAATCCTTCCCTAGGTGGAACCCCCCTCCCCACTCTGCTCCCTGCTGCTGCTGGCCAGGTTGCCATGCAGCTCCTGCTGCTGCCTGCCATTCACTGGAGCTCTGAGGAGCCCCCCTTTGACTGCTGCCAGATGCATCCTACTGCTGGCTGCTGCTCATGCTAAATCTCTGAGGGGCTTGATCATTCCTTCTGCGGAGAGCCCCCGCTCCTTGCTGCTGCCAGTTGGGTTGCTGGGGTCACTGAAGCAACCACAAATCATCCTACCTCCCAGTAATAAGTTTGAGTATGTTTTAAGACATTCCAGCAGTAAAATGTAAATGTAGTTTGTCCACAAATACTCAGATGAATACGTATCACTTCCTACTTTCTAACATATGAACATACCACACAACATAGAAATGAATGTAAATGTTAGAACAAATTAATTATGAATGAATTATCTTTATTTTCTACTCGTTTGCACTGCATTATTGAACAGCACGCTCTCCAGACAAAAACTTAGGCATTAACACAGTTAAATTAACAGTAGAGAATATTTTACAGATATTTTGTGCATGATGCTATTTGTTCCATAATTTTGTGGGACCACGGGTATTCCTGGCTGGGTGTGCAGGTGCCAGGGTTGGGATCTGTGGGGCTGTGCTATGCATGAGGGTGCTTGGGGGCGGTCCCTGAGTGGCTGTTTAGGAGCCAGGGTTGCAGTCTGTGGGGCTGCGTCCATGCATGGGGGTTCTCTTGTGTTCAGTGTCAGTTCTGTGTGTGCACTGTGGAGTGCTTCATGACAGGGTGTGGGGGCACAGCTTGGGAACATGAGTGTCCAGGTTCTGGGACTCATGCAGAAAACACAGGCATCTCCCTCTCCCACCCCCCAACCTGCTGCTTGCTTGTGGCTGACAGATGGCCAGAGGCAGGAGGCAGGGCTAGGGAGAGGCCCTGTGCTGGCTCAGCTCTGGGAAAGCTTGGAGACGAGGCCCACTGGGTGCTCAGCTGGAGCTGCCAAGTAGAGGTCGAGTGTCAATGTGCCTCCTCACCAGGGGGAAGTAGCGGGGAGTTGCAAAGGAGACTGGGATGCCAGAGGACAGTGACCTAACTTGAATCAATAGGGGATCTGGTTTGATGCACTGGTTTAACCTAAATAGATTAGATTTGAGTGCACATTGATCCATGTCTATTTTATACCAAATTTCACCATTTTTCAACTAGTCTGTGCACATTTAACTTTTGTTCTGTTATGGCTTTAGATTGGTTTTTGATGACTTAGACCGGTAAAAGTGTAATGTCTGTACCTGGCCAATGCAGCCAGATTTGCTGGAGCATCAATATAAATAGGGAAATAAAGCTGTATACAGTAGGGACATCACTTTCACAAAAAGATGCCAAATAAGGGACTATTATGAGAAGGACAAGCTACATTGTGCCAAAAGTTCATGTCTTCTCTTGGAACTCAGCCAGCTGCTGATTTATTCTCCTCTTTTCCTTAAAACTGGAAACCTCAAGTGGTAGCCCTAAACCAGCTCTCAGTACCTGAGAAGCTTTTCAGGTGGCACAAAGGATAGTAGGGAGCTGGAAAAATAAGTCACAAGTCAAGAGCCCTTGTGGACTGCTTCCTCTTTCAGCCTGATGTTGTGCTTAGATGGCTTATGCATTATACAAGGTACGTCCTTCAAATAATTTTTTTTGGATGTGATCAAAAGTGTGTGTTGGTTCTGCCTCCATGATCCTCCCTCCTGCCTCTGACTGAGTCAGTCTCCTCTAATACTCATCCCTTCTCAGATTATTTTCTATTTTAGAACAAAAGGTTGAAGAACATGGATGTTTCTATGCATTAGGGAGAGACAGTTCAATCTATTCACTCCCGGCCTGAGAAAAGGAAGATCTGTTACAACTGCTCATGCCTGCAACTCTCTCACCTTGTCTGTCCTTAATGATGAACAGACCATGTATATCCACTGACTGAAAAAGCTGGAAACTTGAGTCAGAATTGTTCTGAATCTCTGAAAGCACAGGGGAGCAGAGAGTTTGTGTGAATAAGGTTTCCCACTGCCAGGAAAGTCTTTGAATTCTGCAGTCCACAGAGGGAGCTTGTGGGTGTTGTGGTCGTGCCTCTTATTTTTAGTAACCTTGTATTGTAGTAGTAAAAGGAGGAGCTCTGGGGAAAAAAAACACCTTGTAAACTTACAGCTAACTACACACACAGTCAGCACTTCACAAAGAATGCACTTAATGCACTTAATGTGAGATGTTAATAGCAGATATTTTTCTTACAGAACCAGCTCGGAGAACAAGCTCTACAGAAAGAGAAGTTGCAGCTGAAGTTGACTATCGACTTGTTCGCAACTCTTGGCTTCTTTTTCCAGCTCTCTAGTCTCCCTTGGATCCACCTTGTACCATTTGATACATTCTGGAAGTGAAGACCTTGGACACTGTTTTATACTAACAGAAGCAAAAATGGACCTAACTAATATGCTCCATAGAATATACAAGCAAGTGATGAGGATGGAGAATGAGGGTGAGAGTTCAGCTAAATTCTTAAGTACTTAAACAATATGTTGGTGGACAGTCCAGAATACTCTAAAATATTTACTACCTCCTCTCCTTGCACCAATTATGTGGCTTTTTATGAATGTCACCCTTCCCACCCTCCCATTTGATACTTTTGATTATATAAACTAATGCACTCTAAACACAACTGGGTTGGATTTTTCAGTTCAAACTAATTCATGCCCTGTGTATGGGAGCTTAGAGAGTGGATGCATTTATAAAGCTTTGACCATTTTCAAAGATGTTACGGTGACTATTATGTAGTTATATAATTTGTTTTGATGTTCCTCGTTGAAAGTATTTTAGTTAGTATGTTTTGAACCCTTATTTTATATTCTGCCCTCCCCAGCTGTGTTGTCGCATTTTTCTCAAACTATTCATGTTGGTCTCTCTCATCTTTAAAATGTGGCTGTCCTTTTAATTGGGTATCTCACCTCAGGGGAAGTTTGTATCTTCATGGCCATGGCTGACAGAGTCCTGTCAAAGTTACCAATTTGAAAGATATTCCCTATACTTCAACTTGGTTATTAGTTGTAAAATCTGCATAAACCTGATAGCAGCCTGTTCAAGAATGTTCTCTATATAACTACTCTTATCTTTCCATTCAGGGCTTTAGGTACTTGACTTTCTATGAAACATACAGGAAAATTAAAGTGATTCTTCTTTGGCTTAATTCTAGAGGGAACAGTGACAGAAATGCCACCTGCTCTTATATCTTCCTCTGGTTGCAGTTGTCTTTGCAGAGGAAGAATGACATATTTAGCACTCTGTGGTATCTGTGTGGCTGAACCTAACTCATTGTCTGTGCTCCAGAACATGCCTTTGTAGCATGCAAAGGAAATAAAAATAACATAGACTGTGAGCCAGCACAGAGCTGTAACCTGGTACCTTCAAAAGTTAGAGGAAAAAATGCCTCTTACTGAAGCAGCTCTGGTGATCCTATAACATATAAAAAAGAGATGACTTGGGAATTTGCGTATGCAATATACTTGAGCAGATGGTTGAACAAAATTCTATCTAACATTGCAAATCACTTGAAGACAGCGGTGAAATTGAGGATTTAAAAAATGTATATGAACCCAGCCGCCAAAACCACTGAGTGAATGGTACTGAGAGGAAAGATGAAAGGGAAATATAATCTGCTGATTATAAAGGATTTTAAATTTCCCTCTTTAACTGAAACTACGGAAGCTCAGTTTATTTCCCACTTGTATCCAAAAGAGCCGGCCATCTCTATTTGTATGACCCTTATTGTTTTTCCCTTCCAAAGAGGAAGCCTCTCCCTCCCAAGTAATTATAATTAAAAATATCAGTTATCTCCTCCTTATCAACTTGTACAATAAATAGCTGTGTTAGTTTGATATGAAAAAAACTCTATTGAGGGAGAGCCAGGTCAGAAACCATACATATAGCTCCAAATGCATTAAAGAATGTGGTCATTGTCATTTCTTGCTGGACAGAACTGGAAAGTTGAGGTCAAGTTCTGTGAGTTTGGTCTTCAGTACTTATGTGTCCCCCAATGTTGATTGCTGACAGTTCTAGGCAAGGGACACAGTAACTCAGGTTTGAAGTTTGAATCCTATGAAGAGTTGAATGTCAGGACAGAGACTTTGATTTAGATACTCTCAGCGGAGAGTTAGATCAGAGTGCAGTGATGAACTCTGTATTGTTAAGCACCTGTATTGTTAAGCAGCTGGGTTTCTGTCCCAGCTGGAGCTTTCTCAGGGAATGTGCCTTCATTTTTACAGAAGCTACTCTCTCCAAGCTTGGAAATCATCAGTGGATGAATGATGGTGGTCAGGTCTTAGAACAGTAAAAGGTACACAGTCTGATGACCAACCTGAATTTGAAGTAGGCAGGATTTTGCCATCATGGCTATCTGGGGGCTATGTTACAGAGGAGTGTGAAACATTTTGAAGGCTATAGATTGACACAACATTCTGAAGCCCACAGACTGATATAACAGTTTGATGGCAGATGTTACCAGGAGTGGCAATAAATCAGAGGAAATATTTTTTTTCGGTGAGCTGCTTTGGTCTTCCTACCAGTAATGTCTTATTCTTTTCTGGTTTCACTGTTATCCAGCTGCGCTTCATTCAGCACTTGATTTATCTGTGTATTGACAGCATTTCAGACTGCATTCTTGTCATTTTCATTCTCAGTTGCTCCAAACAGATGCTGAATAATCTCTGGGAGATAATTGGGCTTTGTGGAATCCTGAATGTGAGGGCTTTGGAGGTGAGGGAACAACTGCTTGCTATGTGTTGAGCCATTCCAGAGGGTTACCATTCATCCATGCAGGGTCATGAAAGCACGACAAGAATCTTTTGTGCTCATTAGTAGGAAATGCCTCTTGAGATGTTTAGTAGAATGAGTATGCATGCACTTTACCTCAATTTGCACAGAGTGAGAGGAACTAATGTGGACTTTATATTTTATTTAATCTTAAAGCCTGGCTGAGAGGGACAGAAAACACTGGTAGCTGACAGATGATAATGGAGACTGTGTTTTGGCTAGCTTCTGAAATGACATGTTTCTTCACCATTTTGGGGCAGTTCTATTCCTTCCTACTCTTTGGGCATGTCTATACATGCAAATGCTGCTAGATGGTTTTACTTCAGAGTAATTTACTCTGGAGTAAACCCCGCCCCGGGCAGGCATCTACATGTGACCACATTTGGGGGCAGATTTGCTCCTAATGGGAGCAGCCCAGAGAGGGCTGCTCCCACCCTACTTTGCCCTCTGGAAGCATCCAGGGAGAGATGCAGGCTCCCCCTGGGTGCTAGTTCAGGGGCTGGTAGGGAGCATAGGGGTGGGGGCAGGCAGGCAGGTCCCAGCCCCCTTTTCTTATCCACTGGTGAGGCAGCTAGCAATGAGCCCCAGTGATCACGGAGTGGGGGCTAGGTGCTCCCTGCTGCTGGGGTATGGGCACATTTTCCCCACCTGGGCTCCACCACCAAAACCTGGCCCAGCAGCTGGCAGTTCCCAGGGGTAGGGAGCAATCTACCAGCCCCCAATCTGATTGTAGAATGGGGATCAGGAGCTCCCTGCTGCTGGGGCAGGGGGACCTCATCCTTGCCCAGGCTCTGGTGGCAGAGCCTGGCCCAGCAGCAGGCAGCTTCTGGGAGCAGGGAGCAATCTCCTGCCCTCTGTTGCCTCGCTGATTGGGAGCAAATTTGCTCCTGGTCGGCCATATTCATGTGTTACTGCATAGTAACTACTAGACACATGTAAGTAGAAAATTAACTGCCGAGTAGAACAAATTGCTGTGCAGTGAGGGTCTGCATGTGTTGACAATGATGCTTACTGAGCTGTAATTTGCTCTACTGCTCAGTAAAGCATCTCGTGTAGATGCATCCTTTGTGTCAATTTTTTTCTTCTTAGAAATAATCTGCTTCCATTGTGTGTTCTCTAATGAGGAACCCACATTCTTCATTATGTGGACAAAACTGATTTTGATGCTGAAGGAGGAAAATGGTTCACCAGTTAAGGAATGGGAAATGTGCTCAACTCTTTGTATTCATCGTTATCTGAGCGTGGGTATGGTGAAGGGGGAAAACTACATAAGCAGTCACATTCTTGTCATATTGGCCAAACTGGTTTGGAAATGTGACTTTTTCATTTGCATAAGAATTAAACTGTTATCTTTCACAAATCTGCAATATGCTAATTAGTTGTTATTGTGACATTCTTGAAAGCCTTCTTCCATAACCACAGTCACTTGCCTACTCAAGAATACGTGTTTTCCTAGAGGAAGATTAGAGTAAGGAGTTGGGTTTAATTATCTCATAATATATCTGGGACAGTAGGTGCCATGGTAAATACTATATACAACAGGACTATGGGCCATTGTTATAATGGCTGAAACTAGCTTTTAAAATTAAAATCACAGATCTATAATAGTCAAGAATTTAATAAAGAATAAAATAATACAAAAGTGTTTTGCTTTGCTGGTTAGTACTCTGCAGGACAATTATTCAGCACCATTTTGTTTAATCAAAAAGAAGAAAGAGCTCCATAGCAGGCCAGAAGCCTGCAAGAAAATAATCTGACTTTAGCCTGCAAGAAAATAATCTGACTTTAGCTCTGTGGGAAGCAATGTGTGCTATGATAGATAAAGCACAATATTCTGTTTCAGGTTGTGAGAACAAACTAGCAAGCATATCTATGGAACTAACTAATTTGGACTGTAATGTCAATGCTACTGAAAAGCAAATTTGAAGCTAATGGAACTAAAGTACGAACTAATGAGCAGCAAATCCTTAAATTAACAAAAAAAAAGTATTTTCTGACTTCTAAGGAAAAAGTAGAAATGATCTGAGCGTCACTTTTTTGGGAATAAAAGGGTTTTACAGAGCTTATAATTGGGTAATATTCAAGCATGATCAAACACAAATGCATTTGGGCTGTTATAAGAAAGAAAATAAAACAAGTGAGTATTGTTAAATAAACTCATCTAGTATAAGTCTGTAGTTCTGCATACCATGAAATTACAGATTACTTAAAGAACAAGTCATGCTTTTTAGGGCACAATGCATGGGAGAAAAAAAATCTGAAAAGACAGACCTATGAGTTATCTTCATCGTAAGGGATCTAGAAGGCATTATTTCAAGAACCACAGCATTTTTTGAACAGGTTAGATCTTTGTATGCCTTATTGGTCTGCAGCCTGATTTTCAAAAACACTGACTACCCACCAAGATGGTGACAGTTTTAGATTAACTCAACAGAAATTGTTGGTGATTATCACTTCAAGAGTGCAGCCCTCTGATGTATACTTCTTACTGTTGATAATGAAGAAGTTTTTCTTAAATTTGTAGAATGTTGTTGTAAAAAAATTAAAGGAGAAACTAAAAATGTTTGGTGGGTACCAGCTATTTCCAGTACAATAGAATTGTATAATTCACAGAACTGGGTTCTTTAGTTCTTCTGAAAATAAGAGTTTACAAATTAACTGAGAATGTATACAAAGCCAAATGGTGATTGTTTCACTTTGAGTTGAATTTTCCATTTGAAAGGATTTACCAATCATTGTCAGAAGATAATTACTTGTAATGCATGGAAGGTGGAGTGTTAATTTACTGAGCTGCTATCACAAAATACATTAATGCCAAGGTGCTCCAGCTGCCTGGAAAAATGGCACTCTTAGGGTGGGAGTTGCATTACACAAACACTGTTAGGAAAGCTAAGGCAGATACGGAACTAGGGCTAGGATAGGATCAAGGATAACTAAAAGTCCTTTTTTAAATACATAGGGAGAATGAAGAAGGCCCCGACTAGTGTGGGGCTCCTGCAGGATATGCTTGGCAATCTGGTGGTCGCACCAGAGGAGAAAGCAGACCTCTTTAACAATTTCTTTGGCTCTATTTTCTTGTGCAGGGACCGGGACTCCCCTACCGAGATTCAGGATGGACTCGGGAGAAACTCCGCCAAGCTTAGGGCCAGGGAGGATCAGGTTAGAGAACTTCTGGTGGGGCTGGATGTGTTCAGATCAGCAGGTCCAGATGCTCTCCACCCCAGGGTGTTGAGGGAATTGGCAGGGGTTATCGCAGGGCCCCGGCACAGCTTTACGAGCACTTGTGGTGCTCTGGCTAGAAGCTGGATGACTGGAAGAGGGCCAATGTGGTCCCCATCTTTAAAAAAGGGAAGAGGGAGGACCCGAGCAACTATAGGCCCATTAGTCTTACTTCAATCCTGGGGAAGCTCTTTGAGAAGATAATCAAGGAGCACATCTGTGATAGGCCAGCAGCAGGGATGATGCTCAAGGGCAACCAACATGGTTTCATTAGGGGCAGGTCCTGTCAGACCAACCTGATTGCCTTCTACGATCAGGTCACAAAATCACTGTATGCAGGTGTTGCGGTGGATGTAGTCTTTCTGGACTTCAGGAAGGCCTTTGACACTGTCTCCCACCCCATTCTCATTAAAAAGCTAGGTGACTGTGGCATTGATGCCTACACAGTAGATGGATTGCAAATTGGCTGAGGGATCGCACTCAGGGAGTGGTGGTGGATGGGTCATTTTTGACCTGGAGGGAAATGGGCAGTGGGGTCCCCCAGGGCTCGGTCCTTGGGCCCACACTGTTCAATTTCTTTATTAGCGACTTGGATGATGGGGTGAAGAGCAGCCTGTTTAAATTCACAGACAGCACCAAGATTTGGGGTGAGGTGGGCACGCCAGTAGGGAAGGACAGATTATAGCAGGACCTGGACAGGTTACAGGGGTGGGCAAATGAAAATAGGATGGGATTCAATACTGACAAGTGCAGGGTGCTGCACTTGGGCAGTAGGAACCAGCAGCATACCTATAGGCTGGGGAACTCCCTTCTCGAAAGCATGGTGACAGAAAGAGGTCTTGGAGTCATTATTGACTCCAAGAAGAACGTGGGCCGGCAATGCAAGAACACGGTCATTAGGGCTAATCGTATGTTGTCCTGCATCCACAGATGCATCACAAGCAGGGCCAAGGAGGTGATCCTTCCCCTCTATGCGACACTGGCCAGGCCGCAGATGGAGTACTGCATCCAGTTCGGAATGCTGCACTTCAGGAGGGATGTGGACAGCATTGAGAGGGTCCAAAGGAGGGCCACTTGCATGATCCGGGGACAGCAGGGCAGACCCTATGAGGAGAGGCTATGGGACCTTAACCTGTTCAGCCTTCACAAGAGAAGGCTGAGGGGGGACCTGGTGGCCATCTATAAACTTACTAGTGGGACCAGCAGGGTTTGGGAGAGACCTTGTTCTCCCGAGCACCTCCCGGAGTAACAAGGAATAACGGCCATAATTTGCTAGAGAGTAGGTTTAGACTAGACTTTAGAAGGCATGACTTCACAGTCATGGCAGCTAGCATCTGGAACCAACTTCCAAGGGAAGGGGTGATGGCTCCCCTCCTGAGGGTCTTTAAGAGGAGGCTCAATGTTTACCTGGCTAGGGTCATTTGAGCCCAGTTTTCTCTCCTGCCCATGGCAGGGCATCAGACTAGAAGATCTACAAGGTCCCTTCCAGCCCTACATCTATGAATCTATGAAACACAAAATGGATTTGTAAATATTGTATATAATTCATAAATGTTATGTACATTAACAGCCACTTGATTTGGGCTTGAGAACTATTCTAATCTTCTTCTGGTGTTAACAGTCATATATCTTTTATGGGTTGATCCTAAGACAGGGGTGGGAAATTATTTTGGGCGGAGTGCTGCTTACCGAGTTTTGGCAAGCTGGTGGGTAGCCCCACCTCTTGATAGGTGTCCGCCCCCTTCCCCCCCATTTGCCATCCTGTGATGAGAAGTTCTGCCCCCTAACCCCTGACCTTTGCCACCTGATGTCCCTTCCCTTGCCACCGGAAGTACTCTTTTCAGCAAGGGGTTTTGCAATCTTGGAACCAGAAAAATACCAAATTATATTCTAAAAAGTGAACATCTACAGCATTCATTAATTTGATTTTGAAAAATATTTTTGTCCTGATATACATGTGTTTGTGTAGTGTACACAGAGGTGATTGCACTATAGCTTAAAATGAAGTCTTACTCTTGTATATTGTGTGGGGTGTGTATAGGTTTGTTGGGGGCTGTGAGTGTGTAGGTATATGGGGTGTGGGTGGGTATGTGGTTTGTGGGGGGCTGTGTGTGTGGGGAGGGTGGCTGGAAAGTGTGTGAGAGGAATGGGTGTCTGTGTGTATGGTTGTGCACATGGGGGTGTGGTTGCATATATATGGTGGTGTGTGTATGTGGGACTCACCCTATGAACACACACACATGCATGCGCTGCCGTTGTCTGCACACACACACGCTGCCCCTGCCTGCACACGCACATACATTGACCCTGCCTGTGTGTACACACACACACACACACACACACACACACACACACACACACACACACACGGGCAGGAAGAGAGTGAAATTGCTGGGGGTGAGGTGGGGCTGGGCTACTCAGTTCTTCTGAGGGCTCCCCCTAGGTCGTACTGCCCCTGCCTCCTTTTGGCTTTGATAGGCAGCCAGGAGCAAATAAATATTAATTTACTAATTTTTGAGGGGCCTTGTGGGCCAGATAGAATGGCCTAGTGGGCTGCATCCAGCCTGCAAGACATATTTCGCCCGCCCCTGTTCTAAGGCAACTATGTATTTGGGAGTGGCTTCACTTTGTGCAGGATCTGGGTCATACTCCTAAATCATCTGCATTAGTTTAGAAATTGTAATAATTATTTTAGCTAAATCAGACAGTTGGAGCATTTTTGAAGCATCTGCACTGCTTCCTTGCTCTGTTTCAACATTTTCTGTTTCTGTTTCTGCCACTGCTCAATGCGAGAATTCCTGACAGTGTTCTTCCAAAATTTCTTCCATGTTATCTTCCTCTACTTCCAAGTCCTTCACTGAAACTTTGATTTGCTTAGTCCTTTGCCCTGCAATATTGTATCCAACCCAAATTCCCATGTTGACAGCAATGTCTACTCATAATCTGCCCCATGCTGCTTTCAAGCTTACAAGAGTTCCAGGGGTGTGAAAAGTCTGGCTCACAGCAGAATCCATTTTCCAGCAGCCCCTGTGGTGACAGCTCCTTCTGGCTGCCACTGATGGACCCAGCCCTGCTTCTGGGTATTCCAGCCCATCCACCCTGCACCCATTGCTGGGGGTGGGACCTATATGGGCAGGGCACACAGCTGGGTGGCTGGGATGGGACTGCATCTGGAAATGAGGTGGGTGGGTGGGGTTGGGGAGACCCTAGGATCTTGTGGGGCAGCTGGAGCTGGGGTAGAGCCAGGATCCTCTGCCCTCACACCTTTGTGATGAGTATGGGCTCTGTGGGTAGGGGCTTGAAGGGAGTGGATTGCAGCTCTGCTGTGGCCCCAAACTGTCACTGCCTTAAGAACCCAGCCCCAGAGTAGCTCCCCACCCAGCCATGCACCCTGTCTGAATGACTGCTGCCTGGATGGTCTCCATAGATTCATAGTTGTTAGGGTCGGAAGGGACCTCAATAGATCATTGAGTCCGACCCCCTGCATAGACAGGAAAGAGTACTGGGTTCAGATGACCCCAGCCAGATGCCTATCTAACCTCCTCTGGAAGACCGCCAGAGTAGGGGAGAGCACCACCTCCCTTGGGAGCCCGTTCCAGACCTTGGCCACTCGAACTGTGAAGAAGTTCTTCCTAATGTCCA
>NW_005842066.1:26635-33905 GCF_000455745.1 Alligator sinensis | reverse complement strand
TGTCCACTTCTCCCCATAGCTTTGTGTCATCTGCAAACTTGGACAGAGTACATTTCACTCCCTCGTCCAAGTCGCTGATGAAGACATTAAAGAGTATCGGTCCCAGGACCGAGCCCTGCGGGACCCCACTGCCCACACCCTTCCAGGTCGAAACCGACCCATCCACCACGACTCTCTGGGTGTGACCCTCTAGCCCATTTGCCACCCACCGGACTGTGTAGTCATTCAAGTCACAGCCTCTTAACTTGTTCACCAGTATGGGGTGGGATATCGTATCGAAGGCCTTCCTGAAGTCTAAGTACATGACATCCACCCCTCCTCCTGTATCCAGGCATTTCGTAACCTGGTCATAAAAAGAGACTAGATTGGTCAGGCACGATCTGCCTGCTACGACCCCGTGCTGGTTTCCCCTCAGCATAATTTGTCCTGCCGGGCTCTCGCAAATGTGAGCCTTGATAATTTTTTCAAAGATTTTGCCGAGGATGGAGGTGAGACTGACTGGCCTATAGTTGCCCGGGTCCTCCTTCCTCCCCTTCTTGAAAATGGGCACCACATTGTCCCTTTTCCAGTTGTCCGGGACTTGGCCCGTGTGCCACGAGCATTCAAATATTCCCGCCAGTGGCTCTGCTATGATGTCGGCCAGTGCCTTCCGCACCCCCGGATGGATGATCCGGGCCTGCCGACTTAAAGGCATCCAGTTCTTCCAAGTGACTCTGCACCATCTCAGGGTCTACACATGGAAGTCTGGCGCCTTGCTGCTGCCTCTCTACAAACCCAGTGTGAGATTTGTCGTGCCCCTCGCTTAGGAACACTGAGGCAAAGAACTCGTTGAGGAGTTCAGAACTCGTTGAGGAGTTCCATGGAGACCCTGGGAGCATTGGGCCGTGACAGCCTGCTGTCATGGTCTCATGCTCCTTAGGTCTCCATGGAGATCGACTGGGCAGGAACTGTGCAAGTTGCGCGGCTGGGTGGGGAGCTACTCTGGGGCAGGATTCTTAGGGCAGTGACAGTTTGGGGCCACAGCAGAGCTGGAATTCACTCCCTTCAGCAAAACCCCCAGTTTTTTCTTTTTCTTTTCTTTTTCTTTTCTTTTCTTTTTTTTTAAATGTATTCCCTCCCCTTCCCCAACCATTTCTGACTTTGTCTCTCCATCTCTATTCCCTATAGATAAGTATAAGTGAGCTAAGACATAAGATAAGCTTCAGCATTTTATTTTGGTAGCAAGTTGTATTTGTTTTGTTTTTTTTCCTTCTTTATATTGTATAATTATTATGTTTATATTGATTTTTACTGTTCTATATTACTGTTTTACTGGTACTATATGATTTAGACCTACATATGTAAGTTAGCATAAGTCATGTGAAGTTTCCATTTTGTTTGTCAAGTCTCCATCCTGTCCCCAGGCCTGGTTATGTAACCCATGACTCACACCTACCCCTCCTATGTAACTTGGTTCCTGAATGAATGGGGATTAATGAGGGTGCTTGAGAAACAATGGCAGTGGGTCTAAACATAGCTCCCTCTGAATGACCAAACCATCAACACCAATACCTGGACCAATGATCCAGCCCTTGGAACCACCCTCAGCATTCAAGAAACAAAAGATGAGGCAACCCACCATTGTGCCAGGCTGTACATGCTCAGTAAGAATACCTGGAGCCCTCTGGAACAGGACTGACATTGTCTGGACAGGCCCTCCCCATAAGAGATCAGAGGTAGTCTGCCCCATAAAAGGGGTAGTGAAGACTGACTCCTTGGGACGCCCTCTCCATCTGGACCAGCACCATGCCACACCACCTATTCACCCAGAGGCCCTGCTGATGACCCCCCTCTGGACCACACCTACTGGACAAAGACCCCTTTCCAACCTGGATAGGTACTTATCACCCCCCCCACCCTCTCTTCAACCAAGGACTTGGACTCTGTTTCTGTTCCCTACCTTGACTCCAACCCTTCCACTGAGTCTCTTTCTCCTGCTGTCATTGTGTGTGTGCGTGTGTGCGTGTGAACCAATAACTTCACGGGGCTGTGTAGCGTGTTGTTTGTTTAATAAACCTGTTATTTGGATCCCTGAGTTGGGTTTTGCTTTACTGTGGCTCAGCCCTGCTTCAATCTCTGCTCCTTGCCCCTCTAACTTCTGTCTCATTTCTCCCTCTCCTGCTTGATGCTCATTGCCACCTCCAACACCTGTCCTGAGCTCCTCTCTGCCTCCAAACCCCCTGTTTTTTTGCCACTGTCTTATCCCCACTGCCTTTTCCTTTTCCCCTGAGCAACCAGGTTTCTGCCTCAGTTTTTACCTCTCCCCCCCCCCCAGTATCTCAGCTGTCTGCATCAGTTTCCAGCCCCCAAGCTCCCAGGTTTCTGTCTCTCTCTCTTTCCTGGCTGTCTCCCCCTTGCCACCAGGCTTCTTTTTTTTCCCCCTTCCCATGCACCAGTGACCTCAAGTAACCCTGGGGCACTTGATCTTAAGTAAACCCAAGCCTCAGTTCCTCAGTCAGCTTCTCTTTAGTCCACTGGTTCTAATCTTAGTTCTGGCAACTTTCACTCCCTACACTTTAACTCTCTCTCTCTCACCTTAACCTTCCCCCAAGTATTCCAGGTACCCCAAGCGCACACATACATACTGTACCATCCAAGTTAGGAACTTACCTATGTGTAGGTGGGTTGTATGTGTGTGAACTGGTGAGTGTGCGCATGATATATGAATTAGTGATCTGTGTATGTGTACTGGGTGTGGGTATTGACACTTGATTTTTGTCTAATTTTTAGTGTGTAGTGTGTATGTGCTTGAATTGGTGATAGGTATGCATGTGCCTAGGCTGGTTTGGATGTGTATGTGCCTGAGCTGGTAGTGTATGTGTGTGCATGCACCTAATTGATTTGTGTGTTTGTATATGTGCAATTGGGTCACACTCTCCTGTCTAACAGTGCAATATTGAGATACTGAGAGTTGGTGTGACCCCACAGGGCAACACAGCTATCCTAGTGCAAAAATGAGATTCGTGCTTAACCCAGTCATTAATAGTTCTAGTAGGACTCCATAATCTTGACATACCTTTGCTCTCAATTCACCTCTCTATACATGATGAATTGCTGAAGTTTTTTCCTAACAGGTTCTTCTTGTAAAATATGTTTTCTTAACAACTCTAGTTGAAAACTTCAAATTAGTATTTCAACAAGAACTTGTAGAAATGCAACACAAATTTGCCAGGGAGGTTACTGCTTTCTGATGGCTTTGTGCAGCTTATCACAGAACACATGTGAGTAAACAATGAGATACAGCCACATGGCTTATCCTTGACATGAAAACCCACTAGTTCAGTTCACACTCACAGCTGCTCATTCAGAACTAACAGCAATGGTACAGTACTGAGAATGAATGTGTTGCAAACCATCGGAGTACAGACTATCCAGATTCTGTTGTACCACTTGTTTAAGTACTTTGAATAAGTTCCCTGTGAATAGGTTACAGTTTTCCCATTTCTTATCTTTTTTACAAACTCTGTCTTGCTAATGAATGCTAATAACTCCGTCCCCCCCTCTCCCCTCCATCTAAACAAAGAAGCTTTCAGCTGTGGACCATCCAGTAAATATACGGTAGTAGAAGTCTTTGGCTGATTCTTATTCTTGTCTTGTACAAGTTTTCATTAATTTTTTAGGAGTAGTAGTACAAATCTTCAATTTTACTGCCAAAATAATCCATATTCTTGGTGTTCTTTTTGACTGACAATTTGAAAGGCTGAAATCCTTCTTAGGCAGAAGTGTTTATATTACCCTGGTTTCTCTCTAAAGGCCAAATAGAATCATTAGCCTTGAATGATTTCATCACTCATTCATAAAGATGTGAAATGATAAAATATAATGGGTTTCTGGTAAATTATATATACTGTCAATATTCTTCTTCAATACTGTAATGACTGAATTGCTGACAAGGGGCTGGTTTCCAATAAAGAACTGTCAACAAAAAGTCAAACCTTAGAGTAAGACTCAGCTTTATGAGATGTTACTTCAAGTTTGTTTCATGCTCACACACAAAAGTGCAAGATCCCAGGAGCTTATCTTTCAATCTACAATTGGCTTTCAAGCATTTTTAGTTTTTAATGGTAATAACTGGCACTTTGTCATAACCACCATATTGATTTTTATGGCATGTTGTGACCTGTCATTAGAACAATTTATCAAGAAACTGTCAATTATGACTTTTAATGATTACCAAAGATTACTACACTTGATTTAAGCCTTTTCTAAGAATTTTTATGAGTCATAGATTTCAGACTTCTGGCTACTTGAGGACTTTCAGCTCTTTAAACAAATATTACTGTTTTCACTGAAATATTGTAGCTCTTCACGTCTAAATTTCTGAGAGAAGGGTAAGAAGATCAACAGGAAAAAACGTATAAATTCTTTGGACAGTTAGGCCAGCCATTCATTGCTACCTCTAGGAAATCATGCTTTTATTTATCCAGTAAGGATATTTTCACTGAATATTGCAGTAAATATTCAGTATACTTAGACCACATTGACTTTTTTGGCACACCCACACAAGCAGCCACATGCACTTGCAGCAGCTTAACTAGGAGTGGCACAAACTTGTGCCGGAGATTTTTGCCTCAGCGCACATGCCTGAACATGCACTTTGGTGTGGGGCAAATTGTGCCACTTGGGGCAAACTGATCCTGCCCATCTCCTCCTGGATCTGCAGCCAGGGGGAGCTAGAGCCTGGGGCCAGCAACAGAGCCCCCTGTGGTACAGTGTGGCTTCAGCTGCCTCAGACCTGGTGCTGTCTGTGTTGCTCGTTGTGAGTGCGGCACAGCCCTGTCCAGGGCTGTGTGCCTTTGGGGGCCTGGCACTGCTTGGAGGGGTTGCAGATTGCACCAAGCTGAGTCCTGCTGCCATGTGCCCTGGGCTGGCTCTGTGGAGGCAGGAACCAGCCCAGCCCAATGTGTAGCCCCTGAGTACGGTATTAGGCCCCTGGGCGACAGCTTGAGAGGTCCAGTTTTGCTTGAAGGTGCATGGCCCCATGCCGGGCTGGGCCAGGTCGGGCCATGCTCATGACAAGTGGCACAGGTGAGGCGACCGGGGCTGTGCTGGGGTGGGGGGGAGGGGCGCTCGGGCAGCAGCAGGCCCTGAAGGCCGACAGCTGTTGCTGCTGTGGTGGGGGACGGAACTTTGGCCCTGTAGGGGACCCATAGCCCCCAAGCAGCCTCCTGCACTCCCATAGCAGCCTCCTCCACACCCACAGTCCCCCCATACATCCACAGCCCGCCCAACCCACACTATCCCCTCTCCCCCCACACCCAGTCCTTACTTACCAGGGATAGTGCCTGGTTCTCACTGAAGCCTTGCACTGCTCCTGTTTGCCCCCCTGCATACTAACATAGTGTGCTAGGGTGGCAGAAGCACCATAGAGACACTGGCCAGATGCCAAAGTGTCTCTGGAGGACCCAAAGCAACTTGACCCTGGGCACGGTTCAGGACCATGTCTTGCCCCACTTTTTCTCTGTGGGTTTTTTTTTTTTTTTGATACCTGGATTTCCAGGTATGAAATTTAGAGCCTGTGTTGCAAATATGCAGCATGGGGGATATTTTTCCATTTGTAGTGTTCAGCATTTGACCCTGGGGAGTGCTAAGCACATCTGAATTTTCTCCCAGAAGTTCACCAGTGAGGTTCCTCCAGGCTTGTCCTTCCTTGGGCCAGAAAATGTACAATGAGGTCAAGCCCAAAGTAGTTTTAATGGTAAACTTCCAGGTCCTGAACACAGCATTATATATTTATGGTGGGGTGTGCTTAGTCTCATCATCTCTAGTGCCAGCCTCTAATACAGTATAGGTAAGTTCTATGGATGAATTTTGGCTTAATGAAGTGGTCAAAAAATTTGTGGCTGTAAAATGTATTTGATTTCCACTCATTTTTGCATTATGAGAACCTGGTAAGTACGAATTTCTAATTTACTTTCCACAGGCAATTAATTAGTTCCTTACCATACAAAATCTCTCCAAGTCTGTTTCTGTTTTTATCTGGTAATATTATCAAAAGCACCTAATTGATTTAGGAGTCTAAGCCACATTTTAAAATGGATTTAAGGCAGGGATCCTCAAAGGTATTTGAAATCAATAGATGATAGGTAACTTGATCCCAGTTTTGACCTAAAGCATCTAAAGCATTAAGTGGCCAAGACATATTTTTAAATGGCTCTTCAGTTATTAGTTCTTTTTGAATATTTTACCCATGAGCTATCTCTGAATCTTAATTCTCCTGTATCTTTCATGAAATTGTGGCTGCGTGCAGATGTTTAACCCCCCCGCCCAAAACAAACAAAAACTGTGCTTTACTGGAAGAAGTAGTGTGTTAGTTTGATCCAATTCCGCAATGTCTGTATAGACATTCATCTAATAGTCTATTAGATAAAAATGCCAAAAAAGCCCCACTAAAGTGCCTGATCTTATACAGATGTTCGGTGAGCCCAGTCCAATTAACACCATGCCTGTTCTGGGCCTGCACTAGGCTCAACACAAGAGTGTGCAGAGTTTAAAGCACCATTTTTTAAAATGGCTGTAAGCAGCCTGGTTGATCATAGTACTCTTACTGATTTATATAATATTCTTTGTATTATTACTATCCAATTCTTAATGTGTTTCATAGATTTCATAGACATCAGGGCTGGAAGGGACCTCGGAAGATCATCGAGTCCAGCCCCCCGCCCAAAGGGCAGGAAGTCAGCTGGGGGTCATAGGATCCCAGCAAGATAAGCATCCAGTTTCATCCTGAAGGTGTTCAATGAAGGCACTTGAACCACCTCCGGTGGCAGGCTGTTCCAGACCTTGGGGGCTCAGACAGTAAAGAAGTTCTTCCTTATGTCCAGCCTGAAACGATCTTGAAGTAGTTTGTGAACATTCGACCTCGTCATCCCTTGGGGCGCTCTGGTGAACAAACGTTCCCCCAGATGCTGGTGGTCGCCCCTGATAAACTTGTAGGTGGCCATCAGATCACCCCTGAGCCTGCGCTTTTTCAGGCTAAAGAGCCCCAGGGCTCTCAGCCTGTCATCGTAGGGTCTGCTTCCCTGACCTCTGATCATGCGCGTGGCTCTTCTCTGGACTCTCTCAAGCTTCTCCACATCCTTTTTGAATTGTGGAGCCCAAAACTGGACACAGTACTCCAGCTGCGGCCTCACTAAGGCCGAGTACAGGGGGAGAATGACGTCCCGGGATTTGCTTGAGAAGCATCTATGGATGCAAGCCAGCATTTTGGTCGCTTTACTAGCCGCCGCAT
>NW_005842066.1:7784-25725 GCF_000455745.1 Alligator sinensis | reverse complement strand
TTATTGTCCTTGATGCTCAAAGCTAGCTGGAGTTCAGTTGCAGCCTTGGCTTTCCTGGTCTGCTCCCTACAGGACCGGACCAGTGCAGAATAATCCTCCTTGGAGGTGACTCCCATCCTCCACCCTTTGTAGGCCTTTCTTTTTAGCCTCAGGAGATCTGCTAGGTCCCTGGAGAGCCAGGGGGGCTGCTGTGCCCTCTTGCTGCCTTTCCTCCGAGATGGAATACCCTTAGTTTGTGCATTGAGGATCGCTCCCTTGAGGAGCAACCACTTCTCTTGAACTCCCCTCTCCCTGTGGTGACGGTCCCTTAGGGCCTCACTGACAAGCCTCCTGAGCTTGTCAAAGTCGGCTTTCCTGAAGTCAAGGACTTGCATGTTGCTGACCGACTTGCCAGCTTTTCGGCGGATGGTGAAGGTGATCAGCTCATGGTCGCTTTCACCCAGCTTCCCATCGATCACTAGGTCGCCGACTAGGTCATCCCCAGTAGCCAGTACCAGGTCGAGCAGCGCTTTGCCTCTCGTTGGCCCATAGACTTCTTGAGTCAGGTAGAGGTCATCCACGCATGTTCTTTATACCTAGCTTAACTCTTTGATTGATCTTTGACTGCTACGCCCATTTCCATGCATTCAGCAAAGTGCTAGAGAGGGCATGTCAGCATGTGCACTTTGATGCGCATTAACCTATTTTAATGTGCATTAGAGTGTCACCAAAAAAAATGTTCTTTAGCTAATGTGCATTAAATGGGCTTATGTGCATTTTTCTAGTACCTAACAATGGAAGTACTAGATTTAACGTGCATTACCTAAAGCACATTCATGAATGCCTGGGATGCATGAAGGAAATAGGGGTAGCATAGCATAGAATGTAAATTACTTTACTAACTAAAATAAAAAATGAAATGTATACAAACAGAACAGCTGTACTGGTGAAACCTTTACCATATAGGCCCAAACCAAAGCTGATCAAATAGCAAAAACTTAGGGAATATTTCTATCCAGACTCAAATTTTGTAGGTAAACCTTTCTGTTTTGGAAATAATAAAAGCTCTGGATCTAAACAGTCCAGAAAATCTGAATCCAGTTTTGAATCAATATGTGTAGCTTAAATTTGTTATTATCTCTTCTGTGGTCTTAAAATTAAAGCCAAAGGCTGCCTTTTTACTTCCTTTCTTTGAACTTAACTGTTCTGTCTTTATTGTCTTCCCTCTGTCTGAAATTTCAGGATCTGGTTGCTTCAAATCCAACTGACATTTCACTATACATAAGTTAATTTGTAGAATGCCAGTTTTCAGCTGTTCTGAAAAGAGAAAGAATCTAAAAATGCTCATTAAAGTTACCTGACACTTACTTTTTTCTGTTGTTTTGTTTCTGTTTTGTGTTAAGGGCTGTTAAATGTTAATTCACCAACTATCTCTGTTTGTTAAATCAGGTCTAGCCAGTCTACCCTCCCAGACATTTTCCTTTTGCATGCAGTTATTTTAATAGGGTATTTTTTGGGTTGTATTCTGTCTCCATGCAGTGAAAGCACAATATGTTTACTTTGCTTTTCTCTAAGCACATTGCAGAATTGACTGTATTTGGATACGTTTCCATTATGTTTTTACCTTAATATTATCATTATTCACTCCTGCATTTTGGAGATATTTGGACCAAGATTTCCTGCAACAAACCAGAAAAACCAACAGTTTATGAAACTATTCCTTAAATGTTATATTCTTCAGATAATTTTTCTAGTAAGAAAAATGACTCCAGACAAATGTTAGGTTTTGAAAATGAGTAAGTATACATCTCCTCTTTCAGAAATCCTTTTCTGTGTCTTAGTTGACTGATATTTTTAGTTGTAGCCTGTTCCAAACATAGTGTTGTTTCAAGTCATAAGTTAGCACTTACTGGGCATACCTACACAAGAAGTTTACTGGGGAGTTGCCTAATTAGCTCTGTAATAAACATCTCGGTGTCTATACATGTAGCCCTATTAGGCTGCAGGAAACTAAAAAACTCTGCAGCAGCTTAGTACTTGTGAATACAAGCACTATCCTGCTGTGGAATTTTTTCATGGATAGCACTGCATGTGTAGCCAGGGGCTGCCTGCTGGCTAGCTCTGCACTGGAGCACCCTCGTGCCCCAGCCAGTCCCTCCACAGCATGTTGAGCTGGGTCAGAGCAGGCCCAGAGTGGTGGGCTGACCCCTGGGCACCCTGCCAGATGGAGCTGCTCTGACCCAGTTCAATGCCCTGCAGTCCCAGTGCACCTGTAAATACAGTGCCTGGGAACAATAAACTCTGGTGCAGTATCTGCCAGAGTTTAATGCTGCACATTAATATGCATGTGTAGATGTGACTACTGTTTGTCAAGATGGAGAAACACTAAGTCTGTATTTTATATTTGGTAGCTCTAGTTTCTGTGTTTAAATATATTGGATCTATACTCAGTACTTATAATTAAATCAGCAGTGCAGTTTGAAAATAATTGATGACTTAATTTAAGTCAGTTTAAGATTCATTTTCTGGAAACTTTAATTGTATTTAAATTCCACCGTGCACAAATGTTCATAGAAAGCAAACTCAAGAGGATTATTAGCTTGGTGAAAACATTCTTTTAAATGTGCTAACAAGAATAGATGGAGAAAATTTCAGCTCAGCTGTTGAACAGACAATTACTTGAAACCTACCCTAGCCAAGCTTGCAGTGATAACTGTTCTGGCATACTTGTTTCTGACTGTCGGAGAAATAGTAGCAGGTAGTTCAATGACAAAAAAAACAAAAAACAAACATACATAACACTGATTATCCAGTGGTATTGTGGGAGAAAGTGAAGGTCAGTAAAACTCAAGGTTCTGGAACACAAAAATGAGTATTAAAGGTACGTTCCCATTCAGTCTTATGCCCGCCTTCCCTGATATGGCAACAATCAATGAGAATTATCTTCAGGCACTCCAGGTATGAAAACTGTGCTGTGTTTAATGGTGGAGGGATTAGCTGTAGCAGCTTAGCAGAGCTAGGTAACTAGCCATCTGGATGAGGGGCCAGGTAACTAGCCATCTGGATGAGGGACACAAGGTTGAGGTGATTTACTTAAACTTCAGTAAAGCCTATGCTTCTGTGTCCCATGGGATACTCTCAGACAAACTGGAGGTTGCTGGATTGGACCAGTCTACAGTGAGGTGGGTGAAAATTGGCTCAGAGGCTGTTCCTAGAGTGTGGTGATTGATGTGATGGCCTTATCTTGGAGGGCCGTCTCCAGTGGTGTCCACTAGGGATTGGTGCTTAGACCCATGCTCTTCAGTATATTCATTAATGACTTGGATGATAGGGTGGAGAGCTCAATGATTAAGTTTTTAGATGACACCAAGGTGTGGGGAAATGCACATTGGAGGATAGGTCCAGGATGACCTTGATGAATTGGAATCTTGGGTGGAACAATATTGGATGAATGCAAGGTCCTTCACCTGGGTAGGAAGAATCCTTACCACAACTACATGAAAGGTGGTGATCCACTGGCTGGCACAGCATCTGAATGAGACCTGGGGGTCATGCTCGACCGAAAGATGAATATGAGCCAGCAGTGCGATGAGGTTGCCAGAATGGCAAATAGAGCTCTGGTGTGCATTGTGCGGGCCGCCTCCCGATCCCGTCCATGTCGCCATGTGCGAACCAGGAGCGATATGCGGACCCGTCTTTGTGCACACGGGCTGTGGCCAGCAACCCAGGCACGCGGGGTCAGAAGGGACCACGGGGTGGCAAGGCACGCACGGGCTAGAATTAGTCACAGAGGCGTAGTGGTTGATTCAAAGATTATTTACTTACACCCAAGATGGTCGCGGTGTAGGCTGGACAGTTTCCAGGTTCAGCTCCGCTTAAATCCTCGTTGGAGGACCACGACAAATTCGGTTCTTGGGCCCCGGAGTTGTTAAGGCTCTGCGGGTTCGGCAATTTCTTTCCCACGGAGTTGTCAAAGCTCCGTGGGTTTGGTTCGGCTCTCTGGCCCCGGAGTTGTTAAGGCTCCGTGGGTTCGGCAATTGAGTATATAGGATAGGGATACATCTAGGATTGCGCTCGGGGATGTGGAGAGGCCAGAGGCTGTTTAGACCTCTGTTGCCTTCTTAAGAAATGCGTTGGGTTCGTAGGGATCCGCAGCGCTTAGAGATCTTTACGCTCTCCCTCTCGGACTCCAATTGCTTTCTCTCCAACTTGGGCGGAAACCACCCAAGCTCTTTATATGGCTAGCAAGCCAATTGCTAGCCCCCATGTGTACATAATTTAACACAAGCCAATAATGGGGCTCAAATTAAAATACAAATGGCAGGAACTCCTTTGCACCGTGCATTTCTGAGATGCAAAAGAAATGCACCATGCAAAGAAAGCTATAAATTGGCAGGAAAATTCTCCGTTGCACCGGAGTTCTCCTTTGCAGCAGAGAACTCCACCGTGCAAAGAAGCTGCAATTTGGCGGGAAAATAATTTAGCAGTGCCAAAGCACACACAAAACAAAAATCACAACTTTGGGTTGTGACATGCATGAGCCGATGTGTGGCCAATAGATCCAGGGAGGTGCTCCTCCCTCTCTATTTGGCACTGGTGAGGCCTCAGCTAGAGTACTGTTTCAGTTCTGGGCACTGCACTTCAAGAAGGACATGGATAAGCTTGAGAGAGTACAAAGAAGGGCCATCCAGAGGAGAAGGACATGGAGGATAGGCCCTACGAGGGGAGACTCTGGGAACTGGGCCTGTTCACTCTGAGTAAGAGAAGGCTGAGAGGTGACTTGATAGCTTCCTATAAGTATGTCAGAGGTGAGCACCAGGATTTGGAGAGCAACTCTTCAGGAAGGCAGCCCAAGGGAGGATGAGGACCAATGGGCATAAGCTAATAGAGGGTAAATTCAGGCTAGATATAAGAAAAAAACTTCTCTGTAAGGGTCACCAGAATCTGGAACACACTCCCAGCAGAGGTGGTGCAATCACCCTCCCTGGAGGTGTTCAAGATGAAGCTGGATAGGCACTTTGTTGAGCTCATCTGAGCCCAATAACTTCCTGCCCATGGCAGGGGACCAGACATGATGATCTTGCAGGTCCCTTCCAATTCTATGTTGCTATGTTATTGAGCTGTGTAGTGGCACAGAAGGAAAGACTACAGGATAGTACAGACACTGTGGAAGGCTAAGTGGGCTGGTTAGGTTAATAATATTGCCGTTCATTGTGGGGTTGTTGTTAGTGTGTGTAAGTTTGTAGGTGTTTGGCATAGGCTTTGTGGCAGGATGCAGAGCTCTCATCCTGGTTAACTGTTGTTGTGTCTGGGTGGTTTGTATGCTACTAAATTACTAAGCATATGCTCAGATACGTGAGCATGACTGAATAAGTTTCTTGTGTAGACTGACTGCAGTCCATTTTATTCAGAAGCATGTTACCTTTCATGAGTAGTGAGGTCCAGTCCTTTCATAGCATCTGACAAAGGAGGATGTAGTCTATGAAAGATCATGCCTTTCTGAAGCAGTTAATCTTTATTGTGCCACACTGCCCTACCTTCTGCTTGGGTTCAGAATAATATGACTAACCACCACTTTATTGTATGTTAAGCTACAAGTTGCATACAGAAACTGATGCTAAGACACAAATTACTACAGACCTATTATGAGAGTGTAATAAGCCACACAGGAATATACTTACACAAATGAGAACCTCATTCCAAACAAATACTTCTGTAAACATTCAGTTTGGAGCAAAGATGAGGGATAAAGCAGAAAACCAGATAGCCAGTCTTAGGAAACTTTATACGTTTGTCAACAAGCAAAACACTTGAAGTCTGCTAGAAATGTTTAAAGTATCCACTATCAGTTTTCTTTGAAACCTAATGGTATATATTAAAACATCTAATTTTCCATTAGATAGGATGAGAAGAGAACAAGGACCTTTCATCATAACAGAGAGAGAACTCAGATAAACAAGGCTTAGATGTGGGCATAGCCAGAAAAGAACAGTTTGAATTAATAGGAGGCTCAGAGGCAGTATAAGAACCTTGGAGAATCACTCTGGTATCTGTGTGTTTGAAAGCTGCAAGTAGGAAGAAAGTAAAAGAAGTTAGTTCATATTTTGTTTGGAATGACTAAGATCAAGGGAAAATGTTATTTAGTAAAAGCTCATTGTATATGTCAAATAGAATATGTCTGTCACCTAGAGGTTGCCTCAGCCTTAGATGAGCATTGGTTTAATTCTCAAACACAGGGTAATAGAGAGTGATTTTCTTTTGTTTTTTCACTCATGACCTTGTGAAAATGATTGTGGTGTTCTATTAGTTGACACTGCTTCTGGGTCTCTGAGGCAAGGAGGACACTAAAGATTCAGTGGAATTTTCCACTATGTGGCTATTTCTGTCAGCACAACAAATAAATGGGCAAGCAGATAAGATGTGCTGAGTTTCAATTCCTTAACGAGTCTCCTGCAGTTCTGGTTTTGAACTATTAGGCATTCTGCAAAAAAAGTCATGTTTAACTGTGTGTGTGTGTGTTTATCTAGGCAAGCTACTGTTGCCCCATCTCTCCTCAGTACTGTATCTCCAAGTACCATGGAGGTAGGGGCATCATTCCAAGCAGATGGCCTGCTCAACTGATGGCACATCTATTAGGGAAACTGGAACCGAATATTCTCCACCGCTAACCTGCAGATGCTGCCTGCAGCACTTCACCCAACTCTAAGGTGGCATTGTAGGCTACAGCCCCATGAGTGGGAATGCATGGTTTCCATGTCTAGAATCTAATTTTTGGGGTTGTCTTAAATTTGTCCCCCTGCTGCTGCAGCAGGACAAGCAATGGCAGGTTGGTAGGGGCTAGGCTATAAGGGAATCAATTGGCCTGACCCCTGACCTTTGTCCCCCTGCTGCCTGTCCATCTGACACCTGGCCTCACACAGTTGCTCACCCAGTTACCCCCTCCTATTGCCTTTGGCCCCTGCAGCATCTGTTCCCTGCCTGCTCCTGCTACTTCCACCTCCCCCATTTGTTCCCCTACTGCCACTAACTCTCCAGGTCCAGCCCTGCTCTGGTCCTGCTCCTGCCCAGGGCGTGGAGTATATGTTTGCTCTGGCCCTAGCTTTGCCAGGCAGCAGCAGCAACAATAGCTGCTCCATTCTTGGTCCTGACTGCTGTGTGGCTGGGCTGGAGTTGGGGCGATCATGTGCCCCACACCCTGGGCTACAGCAGTGTCACAGCTGGGTTAGAGCTGAACTTAGAGTCTGAGG
This sequence comes from Alligator sinensis, assembly GCF_000455745.1. NCBI lineage: Eukaryota > Metazoa > Chordata > Crocodylia > Alligatoridae > Alligator > Alligator sinensis. The sequence goes on along the minus strand of NW_005842066.1, from coordinate 18,499 downwards.
GTAAGTGGCAGTGAGGGGGAGGCACTGGGAGAGGGAAGAGGCAGTGTTGGGGTGATAACAGGGTGGGGCGGTGGAAAATGGTGGGGAAGGTTGTAGTTTTGAATCCAACCCTGGATCAGGGCAGGAGTTGGAGCCTTAGCAACCATCATCCCTCTCCCAAATGTACTCAAATCCAAGTTGAAGAGCTGCTTTTTCCCACGTTAAAATTGGGGGGAAAACCCCCTCATCTTAGATTTGAGTAAATATAGTATTTGTGTTTGTGAGCATCCTCTTTTCTGCATTTAGCCATCCACACCCCACAAATGAAGTTTGTACTTTTTATATGTTAATTATCCATTTATTTTTCCTTTCTTATTAATTTCAGTTCCATTGATTTCATTGCTGCACTTATTAATTCTATTACTTCCCTCGTTTAAACCCAGGATCTAAAAAAAGTTGTTATTTATTATGCCTTTCTTGCATAACTTATTTTAAAACATACTTAGTTATTGGAAAAGGGCAAATACAATGCTCATCTTTAAGAAAGATAGATCCAGGGAACCACAGACCAGGAAGATCCAGAGAATTACAGACCAGTAAGCCTTACCTCAGTCCCTGGAAAAATCATTGGGCAGGCCCTCAAGGAATCATTTTCTAAGCACTTGGAGAAGACAGTGATCAGGAACAGTCAGCATGGCTTCACCAATGGCAAGTCATACCTGATCAACCTGGTTGCCTGTTATGATGAGGTAACTGGCTCTGTGGATGCAGGAAAAGTAGTGGATGTGATATAGGTTGTCTTTAGCAAGGTTTTTGATACGGGATCCTGCAACATTCTTGTAGGTAAGCTAAGGAAGTACAGGTTGGATGAATGGACTGTAAGGTGTTCAATATTTTCATCAGTGATCAGGAAGATGCGACAGAGTGCACCCTTAGCAAATTTTCAGATACCACCAAGTTTTGGGGAGTAGCAGATATGCTGGAGGGCAGGGCTAGGATTCAGAGCGATCTCAACAAATTGGAGGGTTGGACCAAAAGAAATCTCATGAGGTTCAACAAGGACAAGTGCACAATCCTGCACATAGGATGAAACAATCCCATGCACAAATACAGGCTAGGGGGCTGACTAGCTGGGCATCAGCTTTGCAGAGAAAGACCTGGGGGTTACAGTGGACAATAAGCTGAATATGAGTCCACAATGTGTCCTTGTTGCGAAAAAGGCTAATGTCATATTGGGCTCCATTAGTAGGAGCATTGCCAGCAGATTGAGAGACGTGATTCTTCCCCTTGATTTGGCACTAGTGAGACCACATCTGGAGTACTGTGTCCAGTTTTCTGCCCCCCACTACAGAAACGATGTGGACAAGTTGGAGAGAGTCCAACAAAAGGCAACAAAAATGGTTAGGGGGCACTTGGCTTCTGAGGAGAGGTTGAGGGAACTGGGCTTATTGGGTGTTTTTACACATGCAAGTGCCACAGTGCTAGGTGTTTTGAAAAGCTGGTGCTGTGTTGCCAGCAGTTGTATAAGCAGCGAAATGCACATCAGTGCTGAGAAAATGGTGGTGGTGTGCTTTTGAACTAAAACACAATGGGGGTGCTTTAGTTCAAAAGTGCACTGCCACCATTTTCTGCATGCTGACGTGCATTTTGCTCCTTATAGAACAGGAAGCGGTGCAGCACAGTTCACCTCAGCTCACATCGATTAATCGAGTTTGCTCTGATGTGGCGGATCTCTGGTGTGTCACAGGACAGAAAAGCATGTGTATAAATGCCCATTTAGTTTAGAGAAGAGAAGACTGAGGGGGGGATTTAATAGTGGCCTTCAACTACCTGAAGGGTGGTTTTAAAGAGGATGGAACTAGAGTGTTCTTAGCAGTGTCAGATGAGAAGGAGCAATAGTCTCAAGTTGCAGCATGGGAAGTTTGGTTTAGATATTAGGAAAAATTTTCTCATGAGGAGGGTATAAAGCACTGGAACAGGTTACCCAGCAAATTTGTGGAATCTCTGTCTTTGGAGCTTTTAAAGCTCCAGATATACAGAGCCTTGGCTGGGATGATCTAGTTCGAGATGGTCCTTCTTTGATCAGGGGGTTGGACTAGCTGACCTCCTGAAGTCATATCCAACCCTAATTTTCTGTGATTCTATGTATTAAAGTTTACTTATAGGTTAGTCATGCATGGCACAGGCCTTTCTTAGGTCAACCTTTTATATCTAGACCGCAGGCCCTAAATGCCCCCTGCTTGTATAACTACCTTACTTTTCTATTATTCTGTTAAATTTGAAGCTATATATATGACTGTATGTGTGTGGGGGGTGGGTGGTATAAGTAAACCAAATGATTATATTTATATATAGCATGGGCAAATTAAGGTAAATTGATTTAACTTGAGTTAATGAAGGGAATTGGGTGGATGAAGGGAATGCTGTGGATATAACATATCTGGACTTCAGCAAGGCTTTTGACAAGGTCCTGCACAACCTTACCATAAACACATTGGAAAAATATGGGCTACATAAAACTACTATAACATGGGTAGAAAACTGGCTCAATAGCCATAAGCAAAGGGTAATTATTAACGGGTCCATATCAGAATGGCAGGAGATTTTGAGTGGAGTACCACAAAGGTCTGTTGTGGTCCAGGTGTTGTTCAACATCTTTATTAACGATTTGGATGCTGGCATAGGAAGCTTCTTGAGTAAGTTTGCAGATGACATGAAACTGGTAAGGGCTGCAAACATGTTGGTGGATGTGAGTGCAATTCATAAGGATCTTGACAGATTGGAAAGTTGGGCTAGAGCTAACAGGATGGAATTCAATATGGGCAAATGAAAGGCATTACAACTTGGGAGGAATAATCAAAAACACAAACATGAAACGTGTGGTCCCTGGCTGGATGGCAGCACTATGAAAAAGGACTTGGGAGTCTTGGTAGACCACAGACTCAGTATGAGTCTGCAGTGTGATGCAGCTGCACAAAAGGCGAGTGTGGTTTTAGGATGCATCAATAGAAGCATTAGGTGCAAGATACGGGAGGTGATAGTGCACTGGTTAGGCCTCATTTGGAGTACTATATGTAGTTCTGGGCCCAACATTTTAAAAAGGACATGGAAAAGTTAGAGAGGGTCCAGAGTCAGGCAACAAAGATGATAAATCACTGTGGGAGCTAGGCAAGTTCAGCTTGTGGAAAAGGTGCTTAGAGGGGACATGATTGCATTTTTCAAATACTTGAATGACTGCCATAAAGAAGAGGAAAAGCACCTTTTTTCTTGTTGTGGGGAGAAAGACACAGATCAATGGTGTGAAGTTGCAGCAAAGTCAGTTTCGATAGGATAGCACGAAAAACTTTACTGTTAGAACAGTGAAGTAATGGAATAGACTGCCTAGGGAAGTAGTGCGTTTCCACGTGTTTAGGAAGAGTTTGGACAGCCACTGGTCAGGGATGATCTAGACCAGGGGTGGGCAAAGTCTGGCCCATGGGCCAAATGCAGCTGGCAGTGGACTCCATTTCCCATCCACCTGCCTGCGTGGCTCAGGCGGGTCTCTATGGAGACCCCAGCTGCAGCTGTGTTGTGATAGTGCAAAGCTGGGATTGCCATAGAGACTGGCCCCAGCCATGCTGGCAGGGCATGTGGCAGGGCAGGGGGTTGGTCTGGAGCCACTGGGATCTTGTGGCAGGGGCAGTTTGGTCTGGGACCTGCACGCTCTGGGTAGGGTTGTGCAGGCAGCGGACTGTGGCTCTGCCCTGGCTCAGGACCATGCAGCAAGGAGTCAGGGCACAGCTGTGATCTTCAGCCTGCATGTCCCTGCACAGAGCATGCAGGCTGCAGATTGTGGCTGTGCCCTGGCCTCAGACCAAGCTGTCCCTGCTGCAAGATCCCAGTGGCTCCAGAGAGCCCTGCCACATGCCCTGCCAGTGTGGCTGGGTCTGGTCTCCACGGCAACCCCTGCCTTGCACTGTCACAGTGCAGCTGCAGCTGGGGTCTCCATGGAGACCAGCCCCAGCCACGCAGGCAGAGCTGCTGGGAAATGGGGTTGCCAGCAGGATCTGTCATTTTGCACACCCCTGATCTAGGCATAGCTACCCCTATGCTTTACTATTATTTCCGATACTTCTGGGCTTTGCTGGTTGCTCCTGCCCCTCCCCCCCACACTTTCTGCTACATGTGTTAAGGTGTTTTTAAGCCTTCCTCAGATTCGTTGGATGTTGGCTACAGCCAACGCTGGATACTTCAACTGAGGTGTTCCAATGCTCTTGCTGGGACCAAAGCTGAAGGTTCCAGGTTAGGGAGTCTTGCCCCTCCACTCAGGGTCTGGCTGATCCCCATGCTTGCGATCAGGAAAGAATTTTACTCCATGTTCAGGTAGGTATGGACCGTGAGTGTTTTTGCCTTCCTCTGTAGCCTACTACCTGAGATCTCTTGACTATATATGGACAATATTTCATAGAAGTACGACATTGGCTACCATAGTTCTCCTGCTGTTAGGTCTGTGTTGTGTCAGGGTTGATGGTAGTTTTATCTTAGAAAATGGATTGTTAGGATGGTTTGGATAGGGATGATCCTGCCTTAGGCAGGAGATTGGACTAGACAACATCTGGAGGTCCCTTCTAGTTCTACTTTTCTATGATTCTAGTTTCTATTCTGTACCTTACTGGGATTTGTGTCACTATACCTAAATAATTTTTCAAAAAACACCCTGTATTTTAACTGTGGCAGACATTGATTTTTTTTAAAGTTATGCATACAATATATTGCAATCTATGCTAATCTAATTATAGGGAGCATTCATTTTTCAATCTCATACCAATGTATATATTATAGAGGATATTGGGGATCTGATATCACTGAATTTCCTGAATTCTTTTGTCATTTTTATAAAATAATTTGTTATATTTTTGTAACACTAACCTACCCAGTCCTGCTCTATCTGATTCTTTTGAACACTGCTACCTTCATTATCATGAAAATATGTGTGTGTGTGCAGGTACAACTACAACTTTTCATTCCATCCAGGAAGAGCACACACCAACTGCTGAAACTTCCTTAGCATGACGAAGGGTTTTTGAACCCGTAAGCTTGCTTAATAACTTTTTGCCAACTATTTGGGTTGGTCTAATAAAAGATATCAAATTCACCCAAGGAACCTTGTCTGCCTATGTCCTTAGACCAACACGGCTACAACCTAAACCCCCAGATACAACTACCGTATTTCATATTTACCAGTCTTGATAGAGAGTAATTCAAAGCTCACTGAAGTCCATAGAAAGAGTCCCATTGGCTTTTAGAGTACCCATGTTGAAAATCTAGGCAGAAAAAGTAATAAGGCTATATCTAATAAAGAGAAATAAACCACCCTTCTGATTTTGAATATTTATACTTCTAAATGGGGATGTAAAAGTAAGCCCTGTCTTTGTGATCTTCTTTAAGTACTATCAGAAAGCAGTTAAAAAACCATGTATAAGCATCAAGCCACTGAAGTTGGAATGTATATATTCATATTCAGGCTAAGCTATACAACTGTGTAATAAAGAATAGTTCAAGTGAAACACAGAGATGTGAATAGAAGGTATTTCAGAATGAATTAATTGGAATTAGGGGTAAGAAGAGTGCAAACATCATTCAGTCAGTCTCTTATAATTAAAATGAAATGAGATTCATTGAGCTTTAGGTAAATAATCAAAAGGGAGAGCTAATACTGTTTAATGGGAGACTTGAAATTGTTTGGAAATTATTCTTGAAATGGTGTTTTACTTTCTTGATGCTAGTTTAATTACAAATGAAATACTTCTAGCATAATGACAACATTGGAGCATGACAGTTGCAAATGACTTCTGGTAGTGTTCTAAAAACAATGAAACCAGGACAAGGTAGTCCTAAGTGTTTCTGCACTCTACCACTTGTCATGTGTGAGTTGTGACATTTTAGTATTTGAACAGAAAAAGAACATTGAGATAAAACACCATGTTCAGGAGCACTAGTCAGTCAATTTCAGGCAATCCAACGTCTGTTAATAAGAAAATGGTAATGTTGAAAACAAATGGACACATCTTTCACAGTCAGCCAAGACAAGATAGCCTGTGTGAAGCTAATTTTTTTGAATCATGAAGCAACAGCACAATCTGGAAAGAGTTAAGATTTTAATCCCAGACAGGTACATTTTTTAAAGAAGAGTAGGCATAAATATGGACACTTGCAGTGGGTATTTTTCTTCCTGTATTTACATGCAAAGGTATTTGCATGAGAAGTCCTGAAAAATGTGGCTATACCTGTATTCACAAGGGGGTTTCTGTATCATGCCATGTTATCCCTAAACTGTACTAAGTGTTACTATACCTATTGCCATAAGTGGGCTTGTACTCAGGATGAATTTGTCCAGATGGTCCCAATGCATGAGGAACTGATAAAAAAAAATGCAATTAATGTGATGCATTGTGCTTCTCATGCAGAAAGTACAATTGTACTATGGCCTCCTATTTGTTATATAATATAAGGTCATCTGTTGACATTGATTCTTTGGTATCTCTTAATCTTTACAGCTGCACAGTGCAAATTTAATATCCTAAAATTGCATTTTACAGATCTGCTTGTTCATGTTAGAATACATTGTGCAATTTTTTTATGGATTGGTGAGGTGTTTGAAAAAGAATATCTTTCTGTTTTCTGAAACATTAAAATTAACACTTGCTCCTGAGCATTATTTAATAACAACCATTTAGGCATTGGCTTTATTGTTGTATCTACCTCAGTCATGAAGCAGAACTTCTAAGTTTAAATAATGCATTTCATCATGATATTAGGGCATACAAACTGCAAGCCTGTTTTGATATCAAAGCTACTAAAGTGGGCTAAATGGACTTAGCAAGACCCTAGGGCCTTATGGGGAACTGATTTAAGAGAAAACAATTTTGAAAAATAAAGATAAAAAATTTGGAAAGATGAAAAAATTATTTGTGATTCATGTGTTGTGAAAATTGTTACAGTAGTGCTATATTTTGGATTGACAAAACCAGGAATGGCTAAAGGCATGATGCATGCCTGGAATCTTTACAGTCGCAGACTGGGGTGGGGATCTTGATGCTTTATGAATATAATTTTGAGTCTGGTTAGAGAGACAGTAGGGAATGTTGAAGGTGAGAAAAGACAGAGTTTATCTTGGTGACCCAAACTTTCCCCATTGGATAGCAGGCTGCCTACATGGAAATTTGGTGGTGAGATGTCATTGTACCACTTCTCAGAAAGTTGTAGCAGGAGCCTAGCTCTTTTGGAGATGGAGGGTATTTAGAGGAAACAGGGGGAAAGGCCAGACTTCTGGGTTTGTATGGAAGCTGTTTTAGATCAGTTTGACTGAAATTTTTGCTTGCCATTGGCAGGCCAGAGCTTCAAATGAAACTTAAGGGACATAAGGCCATACTGACTGGCAAAACACAGAATATCTCTATTTCATATGTATGAGTTTTAGTTTTAGTTCTAAAACCTGAATAATTAGAAGTTTTGATACCTATTTTTAGAAATAGCATTCCAAAGCTCTTCCATAGATCTAAATAATTTTATTTAAAGCCAAACTTCTGTTTAGAACAGTCATTTTTGGATCTCCTTTTATACTTTTCCTTCATGATTGCTGTACCTACTTAACAACAATGCTTGAAAAAGTCTCCGTTATTTGTCTGTAGCACTGAGATAACTAAAACATTAATCTAACTTGTTACATTTATAATTTCACTTGCAGTAATTAGCATTAGTAATTATATTAATCTGAAATTACCTGGAAATCTTTCCCAGGATGATTTCAGGCAAAGCAGATGCTTCCAGCAGCAGACAGCTTGTTCAGTATAAGAGAAAATAACTTCTCTTGTAGACTAGACATAAACACTAATTTCAAAATATGTTGGTGGTAATTCCATTCTTTCTGTACCTTTGCAGGCACACAGAAACTTGTAGAATCAAGCTTTATGTGACTAGACTTCCAGGCCTTGCACAGGCAAAACTCCCACAAAAAATTGGTATATGAGGAAGTAAAGATAACAAGCTGGATCATTCCAATAAGGCACAACCCAGTCCCCAATACATGTCCTGAATAGCCAGTTTGTGCAGTAGGAATCCATGCTTCAGCCAAGAGAAGAACAAATGCTCTCTTGCATTCTGTGTAGAAATCTAGATTTTAGAGTATGTAAGAAGGAGACAGAATTTTTTAATTTTATTTTGATTCTACCTCTAACTTTTTGAGAGGCCTTAGACAAGTCTGATTGTCACAGGGCACCTCAGTGCCCTGCTCCTAGGGAGTGGAAACGGCCAGGGAGAGAGAGGGAGAGCCCTGGCAGGATATAACGAGCCCAGCTGAGGGTTGCCAGGGTAACGAGCACAGCTGCGAGTTGCCAGGGCAACTAAGGAGAGCCAGCTGCCTGTAGGAGGCAGGGCCTGGCCCTTATAAAGCCCAGGGCTGAGGCTAGGCTGGCAGTTCCCTGCCAGCAGCCAGAGGGGCAGGAGCTCCTGGAGCTAGGAGGCGAGAATCATAGGAACTGCTCTAGCTGGGTGAGGGATGGCAGCTCGGAGAGGTTTGAGCACCATGGTTCTGCCAGGAGGCTTTATGTTTGAGTTATTGCCAGGAGGCTCGAGTTTATGTTTGGCTTTGGTATTACACCGGTGGTTTGGGTGAGGCTATAGGGGTTGGAGGAGGCCTCATAGGGACCCACAGGGGGTGGGACCCTAGCACCAGTGAGGGTGCAGTATTCTCAGGGAGAACCCCAGTGGTATGGGAACCCCGACGCCAGTGAAGGCGTAGTGCCAGTGAGGGCGCAGCTTGCGGGGTACGTAGACCCCAGCTCCGGAGAGGGGCGGCTTTGAGAAGCCCCAGCACGGGCACGACGAGCCCCAGAGAGGGGGCAGTGTTATTAGGAAGACCAGTAGGGGCACAGCAAGCCCTAGAGAGGGGCGGTGAGCCTCTGAAGAAGGGCTTAGCGCTGCAGTAAACCCCGGAGAAAGGTGAAGTGCTGCGGTGAACCCCGGCGAGAGGGGGTAGTGGTGTAGTGAGCCCTGGGAGAAGGGGGTAGCAGCGTGGTGGGCCCGAGAATCAGGCGGTGTTGCCGAGAAGTCCCCAGAGTGGGCGCAGAGAGCTCCAGATGGGGGGCTGTTTTTTAGAAGCCCGAGTTTGGGCGACATTGCACGGGGAGCCCCAGGAGGGGGCACTAGTGTAAGCGGGCGAGAGTATGTAGAGGAGGCCCGAGAGATGGGCAGTATATCTATAGAGAGACATACCAGCGTCTATCCCATCAGCGAGGCTTGGGGTGTGGTATTAGGGGTTGGTAGAAGCCACGCGTAGCCCATAAGGCTAGGGTGCCTGGGAAGCACCCATCATACTGGGAGACCCCCAGGGGGTCTGGGAACACACGGGGACAGATGTCCCTGCTAACCGTGCCCAAGGAGACGTGAGGCAGCCTCCCAAACTTACTGAACATCAAAGACGTGGCGGGCGAGAATAAGAGGGTGCCCTTGGGCTGACTTGGCACGGAGAGGGGGCCGTAAGGAGATCACGGCCCTCCTGAAGGACCCCGCCGTGACACTGAGCCTTGGTTCAACTTGTTGAGATCCTTGAACAGAAGGCAGAGTGTAACTGCAAAGTATCAATCTTATCATTGTTATTAGGTGTACTTCATGTACCCAAACTAGAAAATGTGGATCTAAATTGGGATCTAGTTTCATAGTTGGTCAGGTCAGAAGGGACCTAAGCAGATCATCAAGTCTGACCCCCTGCCATGGGCAGGAAAGAATGCTGGGTTCAAATGACCCCGGCTAGGTGATTATCTAGCCTCCTTTTGAAGACGCCCAGGGTAGGAGTGAGCACCACTTCCCTTGGAAGTTGGTTCCACATCCTAGTCACCCTGACTGTGAAGTAGTGCTTCCTGATGTCTAGCCTGAACCTACTCTCAGTCAACTTGTGGCCGTTATTCCTAGTTAATCCTGGTAGCACTCGGGGGAACAGGGACTCCCCCATTCCCTGCTGGTCCCCTTGGTAAGTTTATAGATGGCCACCAGATCCCCTCTCAGCCTTCTCTTGTGGAGGCTGAACAGGTTCAGGTCCCATAGTCTTTCCTCGTAGGGCCTGCCCTGCTGCCCCCTGACCATGCAAGTGGCCCTCCTTTGGACCGTCTCAATGCTTTCCACATCCCGGCTGAAGTGTGGTGCCCAGAAATGGACGCAGTACTCCAACTGTGGCCTGACCAATAGAGGGTGAGGATGGACCTGCTTGGACCTCCTTCGACCTGCTTGTAATGCATCTGTGGATGCATGACAAGGTGCAGTTAGCCTTACTGACGCGTCCTCACATTGGCGGCCCATGTTCATCTTGGAATCAATAATGACTCCAAGATCCTTCTCTGCCTCTGCACTGATGAGAAGGGAGTTCCCCAGCTTGTAGGTATGCTGCTGGTTCTTCCTCCCTAGGTACAGTACCCTGCACTTGTTGGTATTGAATCCCATCCTAGTCTTATTCTCCCACCCCTGTAACTTGTCCAGATCTAGTTGTAGTCTGTCCCTCCCTTCTATCATGCCCACTTCTCCCCACATCTTAGTGTCATCTGTAAATTTGAATAAGGTGCTTTTCACCCCCTCATCCAAGTTGCTGATGAAGATGTTGAACGGTGTGGGACTGAGCCCTGGGGGACCCCACTGCCCACATCCCTCCAGGTTGAAAATGACCTGTCCACCACCACTGTCTGGGTGCGGCCCTCCAGCCAATTTGT
>NW_005842066.1:0-6809 GCF_000455745.1 Alligator sinensis | reverse complement strand
TGGAGGTCCTGTATCTCAGCTAGGAACCTACATCAGAGAGGTCAACTTGTGGCTTCAGAAATGGTGTCTCGAGGTGGGCTTCGGCTTCCTAGACAATGAATCGCACATCAGGACAAGAGACATGCTTGATTGGAATGGGCTTCACCTTTCCCCCAAAGGTAAGCGTGTGTTCTCTTCTAGGTTGGCAGATCTCCTCCGGTGGGCTTTAAACTAGGCTCATTGGGGGAAGGGGAAGATGAGTGCAGAGGAAGCCTTGGACCACTAAACCAAGCGTCATGCACAAGAACAGCCCAGCCTAGACTGACAACGAGCAGAACAATTAAGCAGCAGGGGCCCAGATAGTACTGAGATTAGGGAGCCAGTGTGCACATCTTTAGGAGGCCTCAAATGCCTCTACACAAATGCTTGTAGTATGGGGAGCAAGCAGAAGGAACTTACTCTCCTGCTAGCTGACACCAACCCTGACACAGTGGGGTTCACTGAAACGTGGTGGGACCCAATGCATGACTGGGTGGTGAATATCAAGGGCTATAGGCTGTACAGGAGGGGTAGGACAGGGAGGAAAGGTGGGGGTGTGGCGCTCTATGTCAAGGAGAAATACACATCCTTAATGAGTACCATGGGGTCAGAGGATGGGCACACTGAAGTGCTCTGGGTTAGAATACAAGGAAGTCAAGGGGAAAGGGACTTAACAGTGGGGGTCTACTACAGACCACCCAGCCAAGGAGAGGAGCTAGACTGGATGGTCAAACTATTCATCTACTTTCAGTCTGGGAAAAAGTCTTCCTCTGGTGATGCTGGCAGGGATTGGGGTTTTCAACTTTTTGTGTGGCCTGGGGCTAGATTGTCTGTTATGCACAGATGAATATATCTGATCTAGAACTTCACCACTGTTTCACAACAGGATTTCTTGCTGTTGTAGGGGATTCAGGCATTGGTGGCACATATCAATTTAGTCTCCTGAGGACTGAAATGCATTAATTTAACTATTCACCATCCAGCGCAAGGTGGCAAAGGCCTACAGCAGGGCAGCAGCCCTGGACTTCAGGAGGGCAGATTTCAATGAGGTGAGGAGAATAGTCGGGGAGGCACTGAGGCCCCAGAGGGGAGAGGAATCAGGTCTCCAAGAAGAGTAGTTGTTCCTTAAGGAGATGATCCTCCAAGCTCAAAGGCAGGTTATCCCAACATGATTCAAAGGGGGCAAGAGGGTGTAAAAGCCCCCATGGCTCACCAAAAGCATACAGGAATGTCTCCTAGATAAAAAGGAGGTGTACACCCAATGGAAAGGAGGGGCCACCACCAGGGAGGACTATACCTCAGTTGCTCAGGGCTGTAGGGGGTCGGTCAGGAAGGCCAAGGAGGAGATGGAACGGGGACTAGCTACCCAGATCAAGGACAACGCAAAGTCCTTTTTAAATACATAGGGTGTAAAAAGAAGGTACCGAGTAATGTGGGGCCTCTGCACAACATGCTAGGAAATCTGGTTGTTGCACCAGACAATAAAGCTAGCCTATATAACAATTTCTTTGCCTCCATTTTTCTGAGCAGGCACCAGGTCACCCCCCCCACCGGGACCACCGTAGGCCTTAGGGGAGGCGCACCCAGGCCTAGGGTCAGTGAAGACCTAGTCAGGGAACTTCTGGAGGGACTGGATGCATTTAAATCAGCTGGTCCTGATGATCTCCAACCCAGAGTGCTGAGGGAATTAGCAGAGGTTATCGTGAGACCTCTGGCACAGCTTTATGAGCATTCATGGTGCTCTGGCGTGGTGCCAGAGGACTGGAAAAGGGCCAATGTGGTTCCCATTTTCAAAAAAAGGAGGAAGGAGGACCCAGGAAACTATAGGCCCTTTAGTCTTACCTCGATCCTGGGTAAGCTTTTTGAGAGAATTATACTGGCTCATGTCCATGAGGGGCCGGCAGGGGAGACTATGCTTAGGGGCAACCAACACGGGTTCATTAGAGGCATGTCCTGTCAGACAAACCTGGTGGCCTTCTATGACCAGGTCACAAAATCCTTAGATGCAGGGGTACCATTGGACGTAGTCTTTCTGGACTTTAGGAAGGCCTTCAACACTGTCTCTCACCCCATTCTCATTAAAAAAAAAAACTAGGGGACTGTGAATGGGGCACTAACTGGCTGGCTGCCAGTGGTGGTGGATGGGTCTTATTCAACCTGGAGGGATGTGGGCAGTGGGGTTCCGCAGGGCTCGGTTCTCGGGCCTGCACTGTTCAACATCTTCATCAGTGACTTGGACAAGGGGGTAAAAAACACCCTGTTCAAATTCACAGATGACACTAAGATGTGGGGGGAAGTGGGCACACTAGCAGGGAAGAATAGGCTGTAAATGGACCTAGACAGGTTACAGGGGTGGGCGGATGAGAACAGGATGGGTTTCAACACTGACAAGTGCAAGGTACTGCACCTGGGGGGAAAGAACCAGTAGTATGCCTACAGGTTGGAGAACTCCCTTCTTGTCAGTGCAGAGGCAGAAAAGGATCTTGGAGTCATTATTGATGCCAAAATGAACATGGGCCAACACTGGGGACACGGACACCAAGGCAGGTCCAAGGAGGTGATCCTCCCCCTCTATGGGACACCAGTCAGGCCACAGTTGGAGTACTGTGTCCAGTTCTGGGTGCTGCACTTCAGGATGGACGTGGACAACACGGAGAGGGTTCAGAGGAGGGCCACCCACGTGATCACGGGGCAGAAGGGCAGGCCCTATGAGGAGAGGCTAAGGGACGTGAACCTGTTCATCCTCCACAAGAGAAGGCTGAGGGGGGATCTAGTGGCCATTTACAAACTAATGAGCGGGGACCAGCAGGCATTGGGGGAGTCCCTGTTCCCCTGAGCACTACCAGGAGTGACTAGAAATAATGGTCACAAGCTGGCAGAGGCTAGATTCAGGCTAGACATCAGGAGGCGCTACTTCCCTGTCAGGGCGGCTAGGATCTGGAACCACCTTCCAAGAGAAGTGGAGTTGGCTCCTACCCTGGGGGTCTTTAAGAGGAGGCTAGAAGAACATGTTGCCAGGGTCATTTGACCCCAGTTCTCTTTCCTGCCATGGCAGGGGGTTGGACTTGATGATCTGCTCAGGTCCCTTCCAACCCTACCAACTATGAAAGTATGTGAGCGGTCAAACCTGGCTGACTGCTCCACCCAGCAGATGTCCAGGTAGTTTAGGTCACCCATGATGACCATGTCCCTTGACTTAACTGCCTCCGCAAGCTGACCTGAGAATTCCTGGTCTAGCTCTTCCCCCTGGTTGGGTGGTCAATAGTAGACACCCACCATTAAGTCCCTTTCCCCCTGACCTGCTTGTATTCTAACCCAGAGCACTTCAGTCTGCCCCTCCTCTGATCCAGTGCTGTTTGTTGAGGACGTGTATTGCTCTTTGACATAGAGCATCACACCCCTGCCTTTCCTCCCCATTCTATCCTGCCTGTACAGTCTGTAGCCCTTGATATTTACCACCCAATCACGGGTTTAATCCCACCAGGTTTCAGTGAGCCCCACTATGTCTGGGTTTGTATTAGCTTCCAGGAGGGCAAGTTCCTCCTGCTTGTTCCCCATGCTACGAGCATTAGTGTAGAGGCATTTAAGGCCTGCTATGGATGCATGCACCATCTCCCTGATCTCAAGACTATCCTGACCCCTGTCACTTACCTGGGTACTTCTTGTGCTCATCACCTGTCTTGGCTGAGAAGTGTCCTTGTGTCCCCCTATGGCCCCATCCCCCAGTGAAGATAGTTTAAAGCGCACCATACGAGATCAGCCAACCTGGAAGAGAAGACATGTTTGCCTTTAGGGGAGAGGTGAAGCCCATCCCACTCGAGCATGGCCCCTGCGTGAAAATGCGGATCGTTGCCAAGGAACCCAAGGCTTGCCTGGTGGCACCAACTTCGAAGCTGCCAGCTGACCTGTCCAATGCAGGCCTCATGGTGCCATCTGCATCTACTTACTGGGAGAATAGAGGAGAATATCACCTGCACCCCTGTCTCCTTGAGCTTGGCCCCCAGGGCCTCGTAGTCCTTCATGATGAGGTCTGGACTGCTCCCCACCATGTCATTTGTTCCCACATGGATTAGGACCATTAGGTACTGGTCTGAGGGTTGAATGAGGGCCGGGATTATGTCAGTAACAGGCAGGCAGCAGAACTCATGTGCCATGGGGTTGAGACAGCAAATGGAACCCTCCGTTCCCCTCGGGATGGGGTCGGGGTCTTTGATGATGAGGACTCGGTGTTTCTTCCTCATGGTGTTCCATCCTTGCTCAGACCGTGCCATGCGTAGAGTGGCATTGCCCCCCCCGCCAACCCGGAGGCATCCACTTCTGAAATTTCTTGCATGTTCTAACCCAGGGTTTTAGTTTGGATTTACATCTGATGTTTATCTAATGATGCAAAAACTAACCCAATGATGCCTAAAAATATAGTTTGGTCATTCACTTCATTTTTAATGAAGATACTTAACTCATGTCCTACATGGATAAAGTGGAGGTAATATTTTTAAACATACTATTTTTTCTGAATAAAATAAGATATATGTTAGTTTAACAGAATGCATCTACTTTTGTATGTTTTATATATTTTTATGTTCAGTTTAGGCCTGACTTCACTAAGTTTTTTAAAGAAATCAAATAAAAATATTTAGAAATAGAAACATTCTCATGTTAACTTCTCCTTAATAATGTTATAATAACAAGAAAATTTTGTCAGATGAATTTTCAATAGGTAACTTAGGCTATAACACAAAGCACTGATAGATGCGATTAAACTTTCCAGACATGTAGAACTTAATAATAGCCAGGCAAGCCAGAATTATGAGCAAAATGATTTAACTGGCCTGGGAATAGAACTCCCAACTTTTCCCACCTTGTATATGCAAATGCAATGAAGGATAATCCTCAGGATTCTAAATTTTATTCAAGCTACTCAAATGTATTACTGAAATCAAAGCCAATGCAGCTGCACAAGAAGCTTATAATATTGGTTTCAAGTGTAACTGGATTCCTGCTGCCTCCAACTAATTAAGGTTAGGACTAAGGCTAAGGAGCTAGCTAGATTAGGAGCTCACAAAGTTCCAGGCACAGTTTTGTTCACTGGAGTGCATGCTCCAGAGAAAGAACACATTAACAGTAAAAGCGGCCTTCCAGCTGCTACTGGTTGCATTAAAACTAAATAATAATAATAATCCTTTTAATGGAGGATTTTGTGTTTCTGAGCTATGTATCTAAAATGACAGAAGTAAGCTTCCAGCAACTTTCCCTTCAGCACAAATGTACTGCTTAAAACAAAAGTCCTGAAGAGCAAAGTATTGAAAGGAAGTTCAATTTCTGAGTGAAAAGTTCATCACCCAAAAGGTCTGTCTCACAGAGGACATGGTCTTTTGTCTTACTGGAGTGCTTAGACTAGTTATTATCATAAGGTTGACAAAAATATATTAACCTCATGAGCCTAGGAGTTGCATCCTTGCATGACAGCTCATTTGCAAGATGATGTGGCCATTTATATATAAAAGTGCCTTTTCCTGTTTCCACATAATGGTTTAGACAGGACAAACAAAGACTATTCAAGCAAAATTTGCGGTCCATCCATCCCTGTCTGCCCCTTACATAAATGTACACATCCCCAAAGGCAATATTTAATTGATAATAGTTGCTGATTAGCCAGAAGTAAAAGAACAGAAATGGTGAAAAAGAGAAACTGGAAAAAGAAGGTGAGACGAGACAGAACTGGAACAGAATTATTTATTAAAGACTTTCAAAAAAAATGTTTGGAACGCTGAGGAAGACAAAGTGGTTCACCCTCACCAACCCGCTTAAGCTGAGAACGGTATATTGTAAAAGCAATATGACTTAGAAAATGTAGTGTTAGGCCTTCCCTCACTGTCTTCTTCATCAGCCTATCCTCAAAATATTTCTTCTTAAAAATGAGCAACTATTATCAATTAAATATTGCCTTTGGGGATGTGTACATTTATGTAAAGGGCACACAGGGATGGATGGACCGCACCTTTTGCTTGAATAGCCCTTGTTTGTCCTGTCTAAACCATTATGTGGAAACAGGAAAAGGCACTTTTATATATAAATGGCCACATCATCTTGCAAATGAGCTGTCATGCAAGGATGCAACTCCTAGGCTCATGAGGTTAATATATTTTTGTCAACCTTATGATAATAACTAGTCTAAGCACTCCAGTAAGACAAAAGACCATGTCCTCTGTGAGACAGACCTTTTGGGTGATGAACTTTTCACTCAGAAATTGAACTTCCTTTCAATACTTTGCTCTTCAGGACTTTTGTTTTAAGCAGTACATTTGTGCTGAAGGGAAAGTTGCTGGAAGCTTACTTCTGTCATTTTAGATACATAGCTCAGAAACATAAAATCCTCCATTAAAAAGATTATTATTATTATTTAGTTTTAATGCAACCAGTATCTGTTCATCTACTTGACCTCAAAACTCTTTGCCCCTTCTGCTGCTTTTATTTCTTTCTTTCAGCCTGGCCAACTTCCTGCTGGGCCAGGCCAAGATGGCCACCCTGAAGAGCCGGCAAAACCAGCTCGCCGGGACCGGGATGGTCGACGGGATGGTCGCCGCCCTGCAGCCCTTCTGCCTGCTGGTGGGGCCCCGCCTCTCGCTCGAGTTTGAGCACGCGGTCCTGCGGCGGACGGTGCCCACCTTTGAGGAACGCTGGACCCTTGAGGGGGCGCTCTGTCGAGTCGAGGCGGGGCGCCTGCTCCTCGCCCTGTAACACCCCCGGCTGCGGCGATGTGTCCAGTGGGCCGAGGCCTTGGACTTTGTTTC
>NW_005842065.1:2606045-2612977 GCF_000455745.1 Alligator sinensis | reverse complement strand
ACACTGCCAGTGGCACCTGCGGGCAGTCGCCGCTTGCCACCCCCACCACCAACACTGCCAGTGGCATCTGCAGGCGGGCCTGGTACACCTGCTGGCCGCTGCCACCACTGCTGGCGGCGTCTGCAGGTGGTCACTGACCGCCGGTCGGCACTTGCCACTCCCTCCCCACCCTCCCACCACTGACAGCACTGTGGCCGCCTGCGGGAGCTCCCTGCTTGCCGCCACCACGCTCCTCCTACCAATAGCACTGCCTACCGCTGCTGCCACTTGCGGGAGCTCACTGTGTCCCCCCAGCCTCTGGGGGCACGCAGCGTTCATGGTCCTGATTGGGAGTTAAGATGCTCCAGCTACACGTATACCAGCTAGAAGACTGGAATATAGAGACTCCCCAGCAAATACCAGCTGCCTTCAGCTCTAAGGCAGTCACTTTCAGAGCATGACTTTGTATTTATAGATAATTGTATTCCCACAAAAATCTCAGGATTTCTGTGGCAGCTGTAGGATCTACCTTCTACTATCACTGGTAACATTACACAGCTTTAAGTTTAACTTCTAGGATTAACTCATTTCAGTGCTACTGGTCAGACGGCTTCATCACCATTTTTTATGCTCATTGATGCACTCCATTATCCTAGATGTTATGCACAGATTATGTAAAACTGTGGCTAACTATAATTCATTATTCGCTAACCTCTATTGCCATCTCCTGGAAGTAAGTGACAATTGTGGAGAAACCTACCTATATCATGGTTACAAACAAGGCTCTGGCTCTCACTTCACAGTAATTTCAGCAAATTTCAATAATGTCTTTTAAGTTTTTTCTGCTAGCTACAACCTTAAAACTTAAGTGCATCATCATCATGGTTTAATGGGGGGATTTGAAATAAAGAGCCAGTTCCATTTCCTTTAGTCCCTGATGTAACAAGGCATAATCTGAATGAAGCCTGCTTTGAGGAATCCTTGGCTTCTTTCTTCTTTCTAAACTAATCCCTGGCTGCTGTTATTCATTAACTGCACTGACTGAATTTAACGAGTTTTGCATGAGAACACACTGCTAATTCTTGAAAGGCTAAGCTGATGAATAGCCCAGTCCCTGTTATCTCACAAGACTTTAGCACTTGGGTCTGCAGAGAGAAAACATATGACTCCAGTCCAGCAATTCTTGTTTCCCCCTAATCCCATTATTCAACACATCTGGAGGTCAAACCACTTACATAGTTGCCTAAAAATTTAGATGCCTAAATGTGTGCCGTGACCTGACTAACGTAAGAGCAGAGAGTCATTCTGCCTGAGACTGTAAAGAGCCTACGTGAATTACTGGAAGAACTAAAAGGAGGTGTCTGTTTTTGGTGAAAAGGAGACAGGCACAAGGCAAGACCAGCCTGTTCAACTTGTTTACCCACTTGATCCTCCTTCACTTTACCCTGGAGCTGTCTGGCAGGTAGAAGAAAGCAGGAAAAAGAGGAAAATGACTTATTGGGAGGGGCTCAATGCTACCCACAGCTGCGACGATGTGAGTACAACCATAGCCAGCTCAGCTTACGAAAGGAGTGTATCTGAAGACTTAGAACACTTCTGACATGCTAGGACACAATCAGAAAAGTAACAAACTGCAGAATAGCTTGCTTTTTTTTTTTTAAGATTAAGAATGTGAAGTGACCTGTTGCATTTTATTCTTCTTCAGCAGCCTGGACATTAGTCCAGAATGGATCACCTGACATCCTGTGTCTATTTTTGTGATTTTACAATCACATTTTTTGATATTTTAAATGCTTTCACTTCCCTGTTACTACGTGAAAGATCCACACATACAGAAAGGGAAAAAAGCTGAGCTACACACAAAAGTGCTGTCACACTGATAAGCAGAGATGTCATTAATTTTCATTAAATGCTTTCAATGACAAGCATCTGAGGAGTTAGTTATAACAATGGTAGGAATATAGTTTTCACACAGATCTGTAATTTAAGTGAACAGTGCATATCTCACTTGTGAATCTCACAAAGCCTCCGGAGCAGAGCCACCTTCAAATCAACCTGTAGTAATCATGTACAGAATTAAGGACAAGGGCATAAGACTGCAGCTGCTCCGCCTAGTGAGTAAACATGCAATTGCATCTTGTGCTCCCTAAAAGCAGTTGACAAACCCTGCTAGAAATCCCAATGAAAGGGAATTAGAGCCTCGTGGGCATGAGCATGTTGTTGTTCGAGGCCATCTCAGGATAATAAGGACACAGCACAGCCTATGCAAGTTATGTAACTGGCAAATCCGCTTTCATGTACTGTCCAGCTTATGTTGTGACCTCTTCAGGGAAAAGGTGTAGCTAAATTGGACATCAGCATTGTCACTTGGAAACTCACTTAAACTACCCAGTATCCAGAGATAACACGTGTACAGAATGTGTGTGAACAAAGTTACCAATTGTATGCAGAAATCGGACCCAGTGCTGCCCACTTCTACATTCACTGGTAGGCCACAAAGTAGCTTGTGTCCTAACCTCACTGGTTACTGAGAGTTCAACATTTTAAACCCCCAGTGGGAAAGTTCAAGTCATCCTATTTAAAAGGACTTTTATTATGGTTGGTAATATACATAATGAAGCACACAATGTGTAATAATTATGGATTTAAGAGGGAACAGCCGTAAGTTAAGTCCTTCACCACAACATAATTCTGAATGGCAATGACTATAGATAGGTCTGAAGATCTGAATTTATAAAAGACATCCTAGACACTTAGTGGTATGATGATAAAGGAAACAGTGAGGTAGAAAGGAAGTATACAAGTACAAAAATGAGCGTGCTTGGTACCTCGATACGGTGATTATTCTAAGTATATTGTTACAGAACCATATTGGTTGAACAGCATATAACCTGCACACTGTGTATAAGTATTCTATTAGACCGAGGTTTGCTTATTAGCCCAAGCACAGAAATAGAAGCTGGGAGCTCCTTTGTTTTAATTCTGCTTTGGTTAATTGTTCCAGTTGTGGCCTTGGGCAAATCATTTAATTTCTCTGCATCTCAGGCACCATCTAGATGATAATACTGATGTTGACCCAATTTACAGGGTGTTGTAAGAGTTAATTTGCTAATGTCTGCAAATCTCTTTGAATTTAAAAGCACAATATAACATTCTGAGAATATTACAAATGTATATATTAATTCACAACTAAACTTTTTATTATATGTGCATACAGCAAAGAAAGAAAGGGCTCTAATCCCTTAGGGAATCTAAGCTCTGATATAGCACAGTACAAATAGTTAGTTTATATAAGCAATTTTATTTTCCAAATTCTCCACCTTCTGGCTTGTCTGCTGAACTCTTCTTTTTAATTATACATTAATTATACATATAACAGCTTGCTATGCTTTGCAGTTCCATTTCCTAATGACTTTGAAGTCCATTTAGAAGTTCAGTTAGAAAAAGGGTTAACAAGACTGGTAGGAGGATAAGTTTGGTATTATACATGGTATCTATAATACCAAATCACTCTGGGAAGTGAATGATTTCATAACTCCTGGCAGGAATGTGGAAAATCCACATAGCTTGACACTTGTCTGAAGTTTCAGATTCATCCCACACAGACGGCACATAGTGAGACTTACACGGCTGGTGCCCTCTGAATGGGTTCAAAATTAAAGGTGTATCAGGAGAATTCAGAAACTGACTGCGGCCATCGGGAGCTGCTGCTGACAAGAGGGCATAGAATCAGGACGACTACTAAGTTTTCGAGTTTAATCATCAGCAAAGAGCAAGGTGGCTGTGCACTTAGGATATTCAGCAACCTATTTTTTCAAACAGGTCGTCAGGTTTTCTCCTCCATAACTTCAATGGAGAAAGAGAATGAAGGAGACTCAAAATATTCCACGCATTTCCTCTGAACAAAGACTTTCACTTTTAAAGAATTTTGCATTAAGTGAGAGACCCCTTATGAAAACCCAGCTGGTAAGGATATTTTGATTTCACTTTGACATGAAAGTCTCTCTCAGGAAAACTCACTTCCTCAGCCTGAAGAAGAGTGTTTGTACCCAAAAGCTTACAAAGAAGAATTTTTCCAACTATTTTAGTTGGTCTATTAAAAGATTTTGGATTTACCCAAAGAATCTTGTTAGGAAAACTTGAGCATTTGTTGAACTTGTGTCTCCATTTGCTGGAATGTGCGGGCGGTAATATATCCGGAGGAATATCCTGATGGTGTTTACTGCAGGTTTTAAGTGATTAAAGCCTAGTTTCTGGATTCTTGGAAGGTAGCAATGACAATTCCACAGAATTAGTGTTATTTGAATAAATGCTGGGAGCAACAACTTCAGAATTAACCTCAAACCCTCTTGTTTTTCCCAGAATTTTGTATTTCTCATAAGATCTTTTATAGAATGTTGGTTCTTTTTGCTTCAGAGACAGCAAGCCTCGGGGAAGTCTCTAATACTGTAGAACAGTGCACCAAAAAAGAACGTTTGTAACAGAGAGCTTCAGCTCCAACAGAGACTCTGGGAACAGTAAGTGCTTCTGAGTGCTCTCTAATACACCTTGACATTAATATGACTGGGACCGGACACCGCAATAATGCCCATTACATTGAGATTGGCGGCAAATCACCAAACAATGGCATTTTCACTGATGATCATGAATCAGACTCTGGGTTTCTGACCGCTGTCTGGGCTTCAATCCAGACTCCCACCTCTGGTGACTGCATCAGCCACCCGGACCTCTGTGCCAATGAAGTGCTCCATATCACAAGACATCTCAGAAACATTGATGGGAAATTCAGGAATTTCCGGGAGCTTTTTCAAAAAGAAGGTAAGTGTCTAAAAATGTATTTCCTACATGAGAGGCTGGCATGAGAGTTAATGCCATTCTAAATCTGGAGAGGCAGCTCTGGTCTAGTGAGAGCTGCCTGCCTTCATTGTTTTATGTAAACCGAGTAGTAAATGCTCTTTACTACCCAGCTTACATAAAACAATAAAGATAGGCAGCCCTCACAACGCTTGAGCCAAGTTTTTATTCCCTGCTTTCCTTGTTTATGCAGTTGCTTAATTCAACATCTTGATTTTGCATGTAATTAACTACACACACTATCAGGAGACAGCTGATGAAGATCTGTACCTACTTTACTAACAAGTAGGATTCCCTGATCCCACCCTACATGGGGATGGATAGTACCAGACAAAACACTTTTTTTTTTTGCTAAGTGGCAAAATGACTGTTTAATGGCTCATGACATCAACATCTTTGACATCAACATCCCTCCTCCTCCTGATGTCATCACTGTGACAAGACTTTCTTTTTCTGGAGCTGCCTTGATGTCCAAAGCCCTTCTTTTCTATGTCTTTCGCTCACTGTCTTGCATTTGAAAACTTGTCTAACTTTATCTCAACTACATGGTTGGTCCAATAAAAAATATTACCCCAAGAAATTCTTACCTTTCACTGCCAAAGAAATAGAGTGTTTCACAGTAATTCAATGGGAAGGAGGTAGCATATCCACATTCTGCTGCTGAATGCAATTTCCATAGGGAAAAAAAAAGGTGACCCCTGTGAACTACACAAAACTGGGGAGCAACTTAAGATTGTTTCTGTACTGGTTCTGGCATAGCTGAAGGGAATGCCCCTCTCCATCTGGTTTTGTCCTGGATGGGCTTTTCAATGAGAGAGTTGAGATGCATCAGTGGAGAAAAGTCCCAGGAGTGAGAGCCAAAGGCCTGTGAGGAATGGTATCAATGGTAGAGTTCAATGCTGTTTAAATAAAATCCTGTCATTACATTGCACATAAAGCTGTATAGAGATATGTTTTGGACTGCCACATTCCTGTGGCAGAGAGAAGGAAGATTCACCACTTGTATCAACAAGATAGAAGATTAATGTAGAAAGTACAGGTATGGGCAAGAATGCAGCAACAAGTCTTTAAAAAAAATAAGCCCCTGAAATTCTACCACAAATAACTACGGTCAAATGGGAGAAACAGAGCAGATATATGAACAAGTAGGAAAAGCTGGTTTAAATGGCCTGTGGGCATTTCCTGGCTCCATCCCAGTAGTGCATGTGGGTTTTGCATGTAGAAGAAATGCTTCAGTCTGAGATCCTAATTTGCTTCTGTTTTGCATGCCACTTGTGTGCCAGTTTCCTGTCATAGAGACTGCAGCTCAGCCTGGTTGGTAGGGGATGCTTAAGAGGATGAGAAAGAATGTTATTTCATGTGGTCAAACACCAGAGGTCCATTTTTTCCTTTTTTCTTTTAATTTTAGGACCAGTTGTTTCAGGTCCTGTTGAAGCCAAACTGGTAGACTTACTACAAGCTATCTCTTCCCTCCTATACAAGTATCCTGCTTTGAACGGTGAAATCATCCAGCCTGCCACAGCAGCCCTCATCAACAGTGTGAACGGTAAATCCCTAAATATCGTTTGTTGTCTGGGCTGTGGCCGCAAAACCACTCAAAATAAGCCACTCATTACACAGAGCTCTGCACAGGCAGAGGCAGGTATCAGTGCCTAATACTGCAGATGTTGTAAAGCAGGAAATAAGTGAATGTAATGAATGTTTATTTATATGAAAAAGCTTGTGTTTAAGGGAGACCTTACTGCTAAACCTTCTAAAAATAGGACTGTTCAGAGCAAAGGCATGTGCTCTCTGTTTAATTTGGCTGTTATCCTGCAATTGTCGCTATCTTCCAAAATCAAAGAGGTATTATGATTAAACCCAGGAAACTGGCAACCTCCTCAGTGTCCTGGCCCAAACTCTGACTTGCAAGCTCTTCTAGGAGTGGCCGATACCCAATATTAGCACCAGTTGTGATGGATTCTGTGTCCTAACAGATATTCACTGCACCCCACATGATTCAGTTCAGTTTAGATCATGGCAGCTCAGGCTACTGTTGGTATGTAGTAATTTCTGTATCGAGTAGGAATGGAATCCAAACCCCAGCCTTCTATGCTATA
>NW_005842065.1:2576669-2606014 GCF_000455745.1 Alligator sinensis | reverse complement strand
GGGAAAGAGCCAGATCACCATTTCATTTCAGGCAAATATGCTTTCCTTGAAATATAAAGATGTAAAAATCTAATTGAAGACAAAGAACCCATCATTCTTCTATATCCTAGCTGAAAAAAAACCCAGAGTTCAGGAAAACGTGTGGAAGAACATGCCAGTGCTGTTAATGGTGCCATACCTAGACTCCTGGCAGTCCCAGGCAAACTTTTAGTATCAGGCCCCACTTCGCCAGAGATAATGATTTTTTTGTTGCAAGTCTTTATCAAATCTGTGGTATCAATGTCTTTAAATAGTTCACTCTCAATTGATAACATTGCCAGTCCTTTATATTCCTAATATTAAAACTTTTTTTTGCAATTGGAATTTTTTTTTTTTCATTTTCGGGGTCCCTTTCTGTCTGGGCCCTGGGCAGCCACCTGGTTCACCCATGCCTGTGTCCGGGTCTGGTTCCTAAGGAGCAAAGGCTACTCATAGCAGTTCTAAGAAGGGAAAGTCTAGTAACTAAATAACAGCTTTGAGTGGTGGCTGTTCTTCCCTACCACATCCAAAAAGGACTGCCCCCTTGGAAAACATGCCAAGGAAAGTTATGTGATAATTTTGCCCCACCCACAAAATGAGGAATAAGGTGTTTATCTCAAGACCTTAAATACCCAAGGGGCATGGATGAGTCTCTACCAAAATCTCTAGCATATTGTATTGTGAAAGGAGAAGCTTGTCCATTTCTAAAGAATTCCTGTACTTCCCTTTTGTGATGCTTTGGGCTCAAAGGAATTCTAGGACTTTATTTTCTGTGCTTTTATAAATATAAATTGAGAGATTGAAATATAAAACAAGAAAGTCTCAATGAGCATTTAGAAGCATGGGGCTGGGGTAATGATTTTCAACCAAGGTGCAACACCCTAGGGTCCTTGAGATCCTTTCAAGGGTTCTGTGGGATGCCACACAATGTTAGCACTGTTAGGTTCTAAGAGTGATAAATTCACAAGATAAACTCAGAGATTTCAAATAGGAATCCACAGTATTAAAGATATTCTGGTCTGATGTAGTCTTTCTTATTCTTTGCAGTAGAAGAATTGCTCTATTATTTTTCTCCAGTCAAAAAACAAGTGAAAACTAAGAGCTGTCATTTTCCAGTCTAACAAGGGTTCCTCAAGTCTAAAAAGTTTGAGAACCACTGGGTTGGGGAGTCAGGACTTTTGGGTTCTATGCCAGGTTGAAGTAATGGATAGCTCGCTTTCCTATTCTGATGTACTTTAGCCACTTCCTGCAGAATTCATTGCTTCTGGACAGTTTAGATGTCTCATGGGAATACTCCCTGATTCATTTTACATACTTCAGAGTTGACCTGTACTGAGAATGAAAATCCAGTAGTCAGTCACAGTCTCTCCTCTCATTTGTGCTGCTCTTCCTGGAACACTGTTCCTCCTTTCTGAAGAGCAAATGACTGTAAAGGGCTGTTCTTGATAGTCACTCCCTGCTTCTATCTGGTAACTGCCATGTAGAAGTTAATCAAAAGCTGAAGAGCCTGTCAGCTCAGAATGGATGTACCGAGTCCAGCTGCTTCTGCAGTCCTGTAGATATTAGGGATATGCCTGATTTGCAAGTTTAATTTCAATCTTTACTGAAGCTCAGTACATGTGGATCCAGGGTTTTGGTTTAGACTCACCTATATAGTAATGCAAGCTCAGAAATAGCACCTTGATCCAGACACATCATGTTCAGTTTCTTTGGCATCTGTATCCACTAGTTTGTATGTTTTAAAGAATTTATTTGGAAAAATCTTATCAGTCAGTGAGTCTAAGACTGACATTGAAATGGGGAAGTACGCAGAAACTGCTAGGTGTGGAAGACGGAAATAAGCTGACAGCAAGTGAGTCAGTGCACTGACTTCTCCCACTGAGTGTATGAGATAGGAGAGGAAATCAGGGATTTCAGATCCTATGGAATGACATGTCTGATGAGTAATTAATGAACATCAATTGGGATGGGTACAATGGACCGTGATCAAGTAAAGTTAGAATCATAGAAATTCAACTAATAATCCAAATAACAGTCCACATTTGGATCCAGTGAAGTCCAAGACTCTAAACTGAATAATTTACAGGAGACTGAACTGTGGGAAATCATCACATTCAAAGAATGAGGAGCAAGAGATGTGATGTTTAACTCAGATTACAAATTCTGTATAAACTTGTATTGTGCACTGTCTTACATGGTATGATGCAATTTAATTGGATACATGAGCATCCTAACTCCTAAATTACATATTTCTATAACACAAAGAGCTCCCTATGGGTTACAGCCCATATAGTGCCTAAGGTTTGTTTGCATTTATCTGTTATATCACACTGCAACCAGATGATTATAAACATCTCTACACAGCATAAAACACTTCTATGGCACTTTCTATCTGTTAGTATTGAACTCCAATACAAAGCTGGTAGGGGTAATTATCTTCATTTAGTAAACGGGAACTGAGGCACAGAGAGGTTTAATGAAGTCATACAGAATTTCAGAGGCAACATTGGAAATGTATCTCAGTTCTATACTTCCACCATACTGTACTACCTCTGTCTGAAGTCAAAAGACTTTCAAAGCAGCAACTCAGAACTTAGAACATTAACAGAATGTGAATACTACTCAATTTTCTCTGTTTCTTTGCTTTATTTACTGGGGGAAAATGGACAATGGGTCTAAAACTAGTTAGTTCTGGATTTTAATCTGAATAAGCACAGGATTTATTGCCACCAAAAACAGAAAGTGGAATCGCACCATTGTGGCTGCTCTTGCAGCTGTGCTGTTGTTTTGAGGCAGAGAAAGGAGAAAACATGTTCCGTAAAAGAAAGGTCACTCTCCATTAATAAGTGAAAATAAGAACAAAGGGAAAGTGAAAATAACCTCCAGGCTGCTTGGCAACAATGCATCTCTGAGCAAGCTACCATCCTTGAGAGGACAGCAGGAGAAGGGAAGAGGGAAGCCAGCAGCATAGGGTCCAAGGGTCCTAGAAGGGAAAGAAATGAGCCATTTCAATTAGAGGTGGTGCAAGCTCCAATTCCAAACACTCTCCCAATGCAGAGAGTGTCTGAATATGCATGCAGAGGTTTGTGCCTGTCTGGGAAGATGATGCTTAATGAGTGATGCACACACATCCCACAAGGCACCTCCTAACTTGTCAACTAGCTCTACATTTTTTAGCTGGAGAGAGCTGTTCTCCTTCTCTTATATGCAGTGGTCTAAATCCAGTGTCTCTGGCATAGAAGCGGTGTTACTGAGAGGAAGTGTAGGCCCAAAACATCACCAGAGAATGTATCTTTCAATACTAGTGTAAAACCTATCCCCAAGCCCAAATAAACACATCAGACACTTGCCTCCCTGTGTAATGGACACAAAACCATTCTTTCCATCTGATTTTCCACACCTCCTGATGACATTCACAAACAATAATTTGGAAACTTTGAGTGCCTGTACACAAAAGCTGGGAGGCTGCTCTGATGCACTGTAATTACAGTGCATTGAAGCAGACTTAATTAATTGAGTGTGCTGGAGCATGGTTCCTTAAGGACACAATCCTCGGTGCACAGAGGTTGCCCATACCTGTAGGCAAAAAAGGTGGCACAGGGGCTGGGAGGCCATCTTGGCTCAATAGGGAAGTCCCAGATCTTCTGAAAAAGAAAAGGGAGGCTTACCAATGATAGAAGCTAGGAATAGGCCCCAAGGAGAGCTACATAAGATTGGCCCACACCTGTAGGAAGCAGATTAGAAAAGCAAAGGCAGTGACCGAATTCAGGTTAGCAACCAAAATCAAGGACAATAAGAAGTCCTTTTATAGGTACGTAGGTAACAGGAGGAAAACCAGTGGAAACACGGGACCACTGCTCAATGCATCTGGACATCTGATCATTGACACCAAGGAGGAAACTGAACTCGTAAATGAGTACTTTGCATCTGTATTCCACCAGTCTAAGAGTGATAGCCTGCGAAATGCAAATTATGACACAGAATAGTCACAGTAGGGATGATCACCTACCAACAGTCAATGCAGAGCTGGTGGAAGAACAGTTAGAGAGGCTGGTTATCTATAAGTCAGCAGGACTGCATGAACTCCATCCAAGAGTGCTGAAGGAACTAGCCAAAGTCATCACAAGACCGCTGGCAAACCTCTTTGAGAATTCATGGCGCTCAGGAGAGATCCCAGAAGACTGGAAGAGGGCCAATGTTGTGTCCATCTTCAAGAAGGGGAGGAGAGAGGACCCAGGGAATTACAATCTGATCAGCCTGACCTCAATCCCAGGAAAAATCCTCAAAACATTTTTCAAGGAGTTCATATGCGATAATAGAAGGCAAAATTCTGAATGACAGCCACCACAGTTTTGTCACAAGTAGGTCATGTCTGACTAACCTCATCTCCTTCTACAACCAGGTTGCTTACCACCTAGATAAGCGAGATGAGGTCAACATCATTTACTTGGACTTTAGGAAGGCCTTTGGCCTGGTGTCCCATGAGGCTCTCAAGGTAAATCTAGGGGACTACAGGCTCAACAATTCAACGGTCAGATGGATGGGAAACTGGCTGCAGGGTCAAACCCAGAGTATACTAATAAATGGGTCTGAGTCAACCTGGCAGAAGGTAGCCAGTGGGGTCCCCCAGGGTTCAGTACTTGGACCGGTGCTTTTCAACATCTTCACCAATGATCTGGATGTGGGGGTGAAAAACACACTAGCAAAGTTTACCGATGACACTAAGCTGTGGGGAAGTGCGGCCATACCTCAAGGTCAGCTGATGATCCAGGCAGACCTAGAGAGATTAATTAGATAGGTGGACCAGAACCAGATGCTGTTCAATGCTGAGGAGTATAAAGTCCTCCATCTGGGGAGGAAAAATCCACAACAAACTTACAGGCTCAATGGTGCTACGCTAGCTAGCGCCACGTCCAAAAGGGACCTGGGGGTCATAATTGCCCATAAAATGAATATGAGCCACCAGTGTGATGCTACAGTTAGCTGAGCAAACAATACACTGGCACGCATCAGCTGATGCATCTCAAGGAAAACTAAGGAAGTTATTCTCCTGCTCTGCTCGGCATTGGTGAGGCCACAGCTGGAGTACTGCATCCCATTCTGAGTGCCACACTTCAAGAAGGATGCCTGAGAGAGCCCAGAGAAGAGCCACTCGTATGATTAGAGGCCTGAAGAGCAAGCCATGTGAGGATAGGCTGACAGATATGGGACTGTTCAGCTTAGGAAAGAGAAGACTTTGGGGGGATTTGGTGGCTGTGGCAGCTTACAAATATATCGGGGGAGCATCAGGGGCTAGGCGAACAACTATTCACCAAAGCACCCCAGGGGAAAACCAGGAGCAACGGTCATAAAGTCCTAGAAGATTTCAGACTGGATATAAGGAAAAACTTCTTCACGGTTTATGTGACCACTCTGGAATAGACTACCAGAGGGGTTGGTGCAGGCATCTACCCTGGAGATCTTCAAAAGGAGACTGGACGTACACCTTGCTGGGGTTATTTGACTCCAGCAGTCTTTCCTGCCCAGAGCAGGGGGGCTGAACCCGATAATCTCATGCAGTCCCTTCTACCCTAAACTTCTGTGAATCTGTGGTAATTACTGCGCTCCAGCCAACCTCTGTGTCTTGTGTATCAGCATCCCCGTGCTTCTAAATGGCAGTTTGATGATCTTTAGTTAAAGCACCGCTACCACCATTTTGAAGTGCAGGGACACTGATACACAAGACACTTCAGGTTCTTTAATTAAAGTGGCTCCCAGAGCACGTGTACTTTGGGCCTTAGTCTGTCTGTGGTAATTACCGCACTCCCGCTAGGCTTCCCTTGGAGTCTACCTGGTGTACTCTGGTGATCCAATAATGTTTTACACTCTCTTTGCACTATGTAAATGGTGCCATGAGAAGCAGGGCAATGGAACAGGATACCATTTGGAATACTGGGCCAAACCAATCCCTGATGTAACTGTAATTTAATTGTTCTCAGTGGTATTACAACATGGCTTACTTTGGTCCAGAGCAATTTCTGTTCATCTTTTCTTTCTTTTAAAACACTTTCACTATTCTGGAATTCCAATAATTTCAGTAGAATTTTATGAAATTTTGTATAATAGTCACATCAGCTTGATAAATGGCAGGGCAAAGGACAAGTTTCATGTTATGTAATTTTAAAAAGCAGTGTTCATAATGGAAATGACACCTCCACTGTAACTCTAGCCTCAATAATATACTCAGTAATATATTCCTGACTCTCTGTAGATTGAACATGTGACAGAACAGCAAGTTCTGGGCTGTGGTTTCAATGCGGCCATAGAGATGGTAGTGTAAACTGCAGTGAGATCTTTTGCAGAAAATATTTTATTGCATTAATCCTAGCCATCAACAGACAGCAGAAAATATGAAACAGTTCTTCTTGATGTGTTCTGTGAGCCACAAAAATTCTGGTGTGCCCATAACACCTGTCTAAGTCCAGAATGGTATGTTGCCCCTTCGACTGTGGACTGAGCCTTCTCACTCAAGACAAAGCAATGAGAGAAAGAGATCATAAGATCAAGTCAGAAGAAGGAAGAAGGCTGATGACTTAAAAGGAAATGTAATGCTTTGTGTTCACAGTTCTGCATTTTCAACCACAGAAATTTCTTGTCAACAACAGTTACCCAGAGCTCTCTGCCAATAAGCTTTCTGCCTATGTCTGCATGATACCCTTTTATGCCTGTCCAGAAACAGCCACAAGAACAGAAATGTGCTCCATCACAGAGCCTACTGATATGATGGAGTCTAGAAAAGTGCTCCATCACATAAGGAGCATTTCTCCAGCTCATGGTATAAAGCAGAGAAAGGACTCATTCTAGGATTGCTCCTGGGAGCTGGTAATAAACCTCACAACCCCAGATGTCTACATTTCAGCTCAGTTTATATTAACGGGGAGAACTAACAGTCAGGGGATTTGTCATTTTGATTCGAACACAATTGAAGCTTGGAGGCTGAAGTTATAACCAATTTTATTTCTCCAGTCACATAAACTACCATTTCTTTTTAAAATAATTATTATTTAGTGAGGAAGATTGAACTGCATTATTGCTGAGTATGAAGGACCAGTTTATGCTGTGAGTGTGGTTTACCTGATTTTTATAAGTGACTGACGTACAGCTTTTGAACTAAATGTGTGTTGATTCAAATCAAGACTGGATATCTTTTAAAAAGGTACATTCCAGATAAATAGTACACTGTTGGATTTAATGCTTCCAATCTGAGAAACCTTCTGATGGGTCTTCAGGATACAGACTGAAGCAGGTAGCAGATTGTGGTATGAGATGAGCTAGAGGGACCAGGAGCTGGTTTTAGAAAAGCCTTGGTTACATTTAGGTTTTGTAAAGTTGGTATCTGAAGTGGCTGTGCACTTGAGTCCATTTTTTCCAGACCACAGAAACATGCAATGCAAGGATTAAGAGTTATTTTGCTTCATTTCTACTCTTCTCCTTTTACTCTCAGTTTTAAACCAGTTCCTTTCCCGAGCCATGCTTAGGTTTGCTATTCTGCAATAACTGTTGCTTCCTGGTGCTTTACTGAAATGAATTAAGAAGTTTCTTGCAAAGCAGTGCCCATGTTTCAGGTGAACTATCTATCTTTGCTACACTAGTTAGAGGGGGGAGGGGAACCCAGCATCCCTGGAAGCATCATAGGAGGCCCATCATTTGTGTGTGTGTGTGTACGTCAGAAGTTTGAAACTGGGTTGTTTTCCAAGGGAGATAGTGAATACTACTTGTTCAAGACATTGAAATAATGGGTGCTTATTCTGCTCTGGGAAGCTGCAGGCACTAAAGGCAACAGAACTTTAAATTGGGCCATCCCTTCTTTTTATTTACAGAGAGAGATAGCTAAATGTATGCAAATTGTATGATCAAACAAATTACGCTAAGCACAGTTTCCTTACACGGAAATGTGTCTGCAGGAAACAGATTGGTTAAGGCAGCTGCACTCACAGGCCAGAGCTTCTCTGTCAATTCACTCAGGCAAGTCTTCTTAGTATGCAACTCGTATGGGACTCTCTTGGCTAACCTGCTACCATCTGAACTGGTCAAGGATTTGTGTTTTTGTCAATCTGGCTGCAATTCAAAGCAGTGTAAACTGGGATCCTGCTGCTTTCAGACCAAAACACTGAAGATTCAGCCATGGGAGACCCTGAACCAAATGGTATGTGTTGGTATTTGAAATAATCATTTAAATTGTTAATAAATGTAACCTCTTTTGAGCATGAGATAGCCTTTCCTGACAACCTTCGGACTACCTACAGGCTGTGCATGCAATTTGTCAGTAGTCTAATAACTGTTCTTTCAGCTTTGGCTTTTCATGAAGACCCTAGCTGTTTAACGTACCGTACTGCATCTTTTTTCTCTCTGCCAGACAGAATTGATGATGAATCCTAATTAGTTTGTTCTAGAAGCTATGAAGTAAAAAAACAGAATGTCAAGCCTTCTTTATGAGGAGTTACAGGCTGCAGTGTTCTCTGTATGAAAATGGAAACATTTCCTGTCTTACACTGTGCTGCTACTTGTATTTCTCTGGTTGACGTTCCTCAAACCTTTTATTTTGTTGTTATGCATTTTTAGGAACCGTTTTTCCTTCACAAGGTGCTTCATAGCTAGATAGAGCTAAAGTCCAAACAGAAGCATTAAGACATCTATAATATGCTGAAAGCTAAACTAGTTTTTGCCCTGGTACTAAAGCATTTTATTATGAAGATTAAAATGTTGTGTGCCCCAGGCAGAGAACAAGAGCAACTTCACTGCCTAGTGTCCATGGCTCTTGCAATGGCAGGGAATTGACAGAGTGAAATTGGTCCATATGACCCCAGCAGGCAAACTGTACCCCCGGCTGGAGAGAGGGGGAAGGAACCTGCTGATTAGATTTGGGAAAAATTTCCTTCCCGTCCACAAATCTGGTGACTGACTATGATGAGCATGTGACTATGACCCACCAGGGACCCATCTGTAACTGTGGCCACTCTCTAATGCTTCAAAGGAAGGTAAAAAACATCCCAGAATATCTTTAACCAGTGGGGAAAATCATTCCTTCCTGACCTGTCTGGGTGACCATCTGAAGCAAGGGATTTGAGGTTGAGGTGTAGCTGCAAGAGTGGCGGCCACGTGAGGGGCAGTGCAGGCAATTTTGTTCTCCCCACATCCATGATGGCAGCTTACACAGTGGAGCTCAGAGATTGGTAGAATCCAGGGCCATAATGGATCACCACAACCATCCACCCCACCCAACCACCTCCACACACAGGTCACAGAATTTCTCCCAAAAGCTGTATTAAAGCAATATCTAATATCCTTAAAAAGAGTCCAAACAACAGGGAGCCTACCACTTCCCCCTGTAAGGGGTTCTATCGTTTGATTATTCTTACTACTAGGGAGCTCAATATTTTTCACTAAGTATTTTTTCCCACTAAGTATTTCAGTCAACATTAGATGACAAACTAGCGTTATTCCATACAACTAAAAGCCTATAGAATAATTTAGGAGGGAAATAGGGTCTAGTGATTGAAGTAAGAGACCAGGAGTCAGGACTCCTGGATTCTAATATACTATCTGCTGCAGCTGACTGTGTGTAACTTAAAGTACTGGGCTCATCTGTCTGTAACAAAGCTTAGCTATTTTCAGACCTGGGATAATTAAAGTTACCATAGATATTGGGAGACATGATGGGGAGACCCCAAGTACACCACTGGGGTGAGGAACACGGGAGAGAATTGTAAGTCTGAGCTCATTATACTTGAAGTTTTGATATTGTTGACAGTGCTCCAGATACTGCAAATTACCAAGTTGCCTGCACTTTTGACCAGGATTGCTTTCCCTTGAACTTTTGCTGAATCAATCAAATCTTCTCTGTATTACACCCATGAATGACCAGCAATTTGGAACCTCAGAGTTGTCTCAAAAAAAGGTCTGTCTGTCCTTTAGGGCCAGTGTCAAATTTAGAACCACCCAGTTTTTCTCTATATCATTCTCATGTCAGGTTCCCTTCCCCTTTCTGAGAAAGTCTGGCATTACCAGTCCTCTATTTCCTGCCAAACATGGGTACATATTTGGTTCAGTGTATAGTTCTGATCTCCTCAAGAATTAAGCAACTTATAACCTCATTTTGTTTTAGGTCTGTAGTTCCACTCAAGTAGGTGGACAACATGAGAAGGGCACAGGAGATCATAGAGACAGGTAGAAAATGGTCTTGCTTCTGTACAACAGCTTGGTTCTGACAATTCCAGAGGCTGTTCTGAAATCCTTTCTAAAACCCACATGTCTCAAGGAGCCAGAGACCTTGTACTTTAAACATATATCCTGTTCCTGCTGCCTTTGTCACCCATCTGAATTCCAACTCGGGCTTCTTCTCTCTCTCTCCAAATGTGCAGCTTGAGCGAGTGGCCTTCTGTAGTATTAACAGTAGGAGAATGAGGCATTACAAGATGGCTAAGATTGAGTAGGAGGGAGAATTTCATACAAGGGCAGCAGGACTCAAGAAAAGAGTCTTGGACTAGTTTGGTCTAATTTGGGTCAAACTGCAGTAGCCAAAAGTGTATTTCTGTTGCTACTGTGGCTTTACCTTGTCATCATATGAAGGAGGGATTTAGTTTCCATAGCTGTTCAAAAGATGAACATGAACTGGGCTTTGAGAACAAGGGCTCTGGCAGTCAGAAGCTCTGCATATGCTCACACCAGTTGTGCTAACTCTGCTTCATTATTTGACAAAAGGAGATGTAATCTGGTAGGAAACATCAGTACCAAGAATGGAAAGAGAAGGAGGCACCCTTGGAAATTTCTTAAGCAGGCCTAAAGGTTTGATGCTGTGGAAGGCAAGAGCCAAACTAAGAAGGCAAAGGCCCTAGGCTTGGTATTATTCATTTGCCTCATTACACAGTCCCATGGCTGAAAGGGAAGTGATGCTTTTGCCATTCTGCTGCTACTACTAAAAATATCCATGATGTACTTTACACCCACTACTGTGAAAACCTGCCTTCCCCACAACTATACCAAGAGGAAACGGCTAATTAATTGGCCTTTTACAGGGTAGATGTACATCAAGCAACCCTGTGTCTTATTGTATCCATCAAGGCCTGTGTAACTATGGATACTTGGTCAGCTTTGACTATGGCATCAGCCTTACACAGCAGTGCCCTTTCATTGGTGTGTATATCTGTTGGTGCTGGTGGAAGGATTTCATTACTGCTCCATCACTATGATTAAGAAGGAAATCAGGGAGAACTCTTAAAGACAGGGTATAAAAACGTGGTTAAACTGATCAGTAAAGAGGATACAAAATGGAAACATTTGCAATATGCTTTTGTCCGGTATATTTCCTGTTTTTAAAGTCCAGTCCATATTGACATAAAAGCCAGAGACATTTGAAGTAGATCAAGA
This sequence comes from Alligator sinensis, assembly GCF_000455745.1. Lineage (NCBI taxonomy): Eukaryota > Metazoa > Chordata > Crocodylia > Alligatoridae > Alligator > Alligator sinensis. Next base: position 2,594,590 of record NW_005842065.1, on the reverse strand, counting down.
CAGAGGTTGCTGGCAACTTGTCAGCAATTCTACTTTGACCTTCTGCATCAGGTATGAAGGACCCTTCCACCCTCCATAAATGTATTTAACATTTCCATGAAGCTCCTTATTGCACTATGATTCAAAGAGAGATTTAAGGGAGAAACCACCTATCCTCACAACTCCCTCTGATAGCATAAGCTTAGGGCACCCGAAAGGGCACAAGGAGCAGGACAGGCTACAACGCTCGTGTCTCTGTGTTATCCTGAAGACAAGGGCTGTTAGCCATGGTGACTATACAGCACCCCATGAAGGAGCAGAGGAACAGATGCATTTCCTCTGCATGCTGGGTAATTCAGATAGGCAGAATTGTGCTTGCTCCACAGAATTCCCCAGGGGCAGCGTGGTGTTCTGTGATGCACCAACTGTACACAGCATCATTTACAGAGAAGCTGCTCACACTTGAAAATCTGCATCGTTCAGCAGTGACTGCCACCAGAGGCCAGGTGTACCTTGAGCTGAATGAAACAACAAGCTTGACTTTTCCATCTAGTACCAATGACTGATATTTGCAAGTGCTTGTTCACTGACAGCGATTCAACTACCAATGAAGCAACTCTTGATTTGGGTCAACCACATCCTGTTTCCTGGAATATCTGGGGACAAAAAAAAAAAGAGTGAAGGTTTCTTTTGTTGATACAATGAAGGCCTACTTCTGTTTTCTAAAAAGTCGGTAGTTACTTTCCTGAACCTGAGTCAATTCAGTTTCTGTCCACAGTCGCAAATGAGTAAAACTGAATAGAAAACAAGACTTAGTGCAATGCACAGCTCGAGTAAAGCCTCCTGGTCACCACCACTCTGTGTTTCTGCAATTTCTGGAAGCTTATGCTTCAGCTTTTGAAAAGCTTTATTGCTGTATTTTTCAATACTTTGCATGTGGAGACATGCACATTCTATACTTTATATGCATGCAAAATGATACATGCTGTAAAAAGAGGCAAATACTTTAGATGATAAAACACTGTATCACCATAATTAAGCATATGTGATATTGAGAAATGGTTACTGTGTACAACATATTGCAACACTGGGGAATGTGTGTTGTTCAAGCAATGGACAACTTCTGCAACTGAGCTCTGCCCCTGACCCTAGTTCCTCATCACAGCACTTCCTGCTATCCCAGCACACATAGCTCTGCACATTACAAATCCATGCACATGTGCATGCATGCGCGCACACACACACACTCTCTCACTCAGCCTAAGCACATTACAAATGATCTGCAGCACCCACTACAACAATACACCTGAGTCTCTTTCTAAGTATAGGTTAATCACTTATTCGATACAAAAATAGTGTAGACACTATTGGGTGCATCTACATGTGTGCTTTACTGTGGAGTTGACTAATTAGCTCCATAGTAAAGCATCACCGTTTACATACACGCGCTGGTATTAGGGCACAGAAAATGAACTCTGCTGTAAAATAGTACTGTTATTATCTTATGGTGAGTTAAGTGTGAAAAACACACAAGTAGATGGTGACAGGGGCTGGTTGGGGCATGAGGGTGCTAAAGTGTGTGGGCTGCCTGCCACCTAGCCACACAGCTCCGCAGGTTCTGCACCCTTGTGCCCCAGCCATCCCCTCTGCCACCTAATGCCACCACCCAGGGCTGACCCCCTGAGTCTGCTGTCAGCCTGGGGCTGTTCCACCCCACCTCTAAGTGTTGGTGTCCCATGCGCATGTGTAGACACTGCTCCTGGGAGCAGGTAACTCCAGCGTGAACAACTCCAGAGTTTATTGCATCATACTAAATTCACATGTAGATGTACCCACTGTGTAGTTGATAGCCTCTACTAAAAGGAGTTTTTGCAAATTTAGCCATCTGACCTTGGGCTTGACCCCCAGCCCTCTGAAATCAATAGAAAGTTTCCCATTGACATCAGGCGCTTTGGATCTCTTTTATTACCTGGAGTTTCTACCATGGAGCTCTGACAGATTCTCTGTTTTACCATTTGTATTATGGTTTGCCACTTTCCTGGTCATTCCCTCTTAGTTTGGTCATGCTCTGTGCATTGGGCATGATCCAAAGCCCACTGTAATCCCTGGACTCTTTTGACATCAGTGGATACTGGATTAGGTTTATTAGGATTTCTCAGTGAAACTGTCTCTCTCTCCTACTCACCTCTAGGTCTCAACAATCCTGTGAAAGGGTCTGAAAATAGAAAGCGATACAGTGACATCTTCGGGTGTTTGGATGCCTTAGAAATTTCACTCGGAAATGGGTATGTACAGAAATGGGATGGAACTAGCTTGAGGCTTCACATCTCTGTATCTGTTCTTTCCTCTTCCTTTAACTATAATTATACATTCATTGTATATATACTTATATATTTTGTTATTCATTATCTCAATTTCTCATTAAGAGCTTTTAGATTTGGAAAACCTTCAGAGCCCCTTCCATACTCCAGATCAGAGATCTTCTGCCCATTGTCTGGGTTACTTTACTACATTTTGCCTATTTTCTGTGCTAATCAGTCAGCTTCAGTCTTTCTGAATGCTAGAACATCTTACTAGAAAGAGGATATTTTCAGGAATTTTTTAATTTACATCAATGACAGTGGCAGCAGAATGTGACTCACTATTTGTATTATTGTTTAATAACAATAATACAATGTACAATGTATTTTGCTGTAATTCCTACAGACCACTCAGATTCAAGGCCCATTGTCCTAGATAATGTCCTAGTATTAGCAAAGATTATACAAAAGTCCCTGCCTCTCTCAGTCTTAATCCACACATACACGCTTTGTGAGCTTATTAGAGGCTAACTTCCAAAGCAGATGTACAGAGGAGGAAGAACACAGATAATGCTTTGTAACATATGAAATGATAAATGAAAGGGACTAATAATAAAAAACACATAATGGTTGGTAGTATATTAAAGTTAAACAGATAAAATTTCAGTGATAGCAGAGGACTTATTCAGATTTTGTTTATCCTGTTCATAATTAATTTAGAGATAAATGCAGGTAGCTACAAGTACCTTCAGCTGGTTATGCAATGGCTAAAAGGTGCATGAAAGCACTGTTTTTTATAACTCATGTGCTCTTAGTTGCACCCATAAAACCTACAAAAGTCATCGTATAAAAGATTTGGAATTGGTCACCTAGCTTTGTAATAACTGCTTCCAATGGGTAAAAAATTAGATCATGTATATTTGAACTCAACCAGATCAACTCATCTTTAACTCTTTCTCCTCTTCATATTCTGCAGTTAAAGCCCTAGTCATACACTTCGCAGCTTCTAAAACACCTCCAAGTATTTATTATTATTTAATTGGTTCATTTATTTTACAGGGCAGCTGACATGTTCATTAGTGACATTGACAGCCCTGGCACCACTGACCTGACCTCAGAGACAGAGACATCTCCGGTAGGACAAGAGTGAGACCCTACTTCAATGAAGAGATTAATAATTCCCTTTACTGAAATAAATGCTGCTTGTTTTGGCAGCGAGTATCTGAATAAAAGTTTATCTCTCTCATCTACAGAGAAAGCAAGCGATACTAGTGTGCTCAGATACAATGGTGATAATAGTACTGTAAGAGCCTATACAGAAGAAAGGATAAGAACTGGGGCTTGTCTTATTTTTTTCAGTTAACCTGAAGAGAAGAGACAGTGCTTCATGTGAACTTTCAAACACATGTAATTTAGATTTATTCTTGCCAATTAAAGAAGAGTAATTCAGATGGAAATCACTGGGTCATGTTCTGCGCTCTGTGTTATATAAGAGATCAGACAAGATGTCAGTATAGCCACTTCAAACTATTTAACAATTGTGAGCCAGCCTAAAGAATGAAATTGGCTTAAAATGGAGGGATTTTTTTTTTCTAATAAATCATAATTTGGAAACTTGAGTCTTTTGGTTACATACAATCATTCTCATTCACTACAACCAAAAAGGCTAGGAACTTCTTTGTTTTCCTGTGGGAATCAAAGATTCTCAAGTAATTTTGTGACTCCACAAAAGCCATATTGAATATTTGGAGAGTTAGCAACATTCGAAGATAGCAAATCCGTTCCAATCTAAAACTCTGTGTAACTGTATTAGAAATGTTCTTCATACTTTTGTTCATGGTCGAGTCTTATGCTATGCCCTGCCCCGCTCTGTCACATTATGGCAATCACCCCAACTACAGAGGGTTTCCTAGATAGGAAAAAGCGGAATCCAAGATTAGCTCTCAGTAACTTTCTCTAAACAGCTTGACACATGAAGTTCTGACCTTTTTTTCCTCTTTGATTTACAGAAAAATAAAAGTTTCTGCAAAAGCAAAAGCAACTCAGAGGGAAAGGTGCAGACAGACATCTCAGGTAACTTAAGAAAAGTAAAATAAGACACAGAGATAATCCAAGAATAACAGATATATATTATGGCATCTGTGTTTGTACACTCCCACTAACAAGAATGTGTCTTTCAGATGTCACCATGACACAGTCCAGAAGAGATGCATACATTTCATTATGGTCTGTTTAAGTTAAAAATCTTGCCAAGCTCCTTGTGTGCACATCTTCACCTGTTAAACTACATTCTAACATTGGTTTTGACTTTTGAGCTTCAAGAGTTTAATTACAATAAGCATCTGCCTGTTTTGTGTCTAATAAATATTGTATAATAAATACAATAATAAATAATATTGTATAATAAATATCTGCCCCATAAAGCAACTAAGACCCTGTTTTTAATATGCTATTGTTGCTCATGTGGGAGAGGCTTGGTGCCATATTCGTCAATGGCATCATGCGATTCAGTATAAAACCACGTCTTGCTTCTGGTGGACTTTACATTATCATAAACATAAGCCATTTTCCAAGCTGTTGGAACTGTCATTTTTTTCCTTGAAATTCTTTTAGTCTCAAATCAATGAAATAGGTAATTCTATCTCAGCATATCCAAGGAGAGGAAAGGCAAAGTAACTGCAGGTCAGCATATCAAGCATTGAGAGACCATCACACAAAGGGATCCAGTCTCTAATTACAAAATAAGCTTCATAAAAATGTCCATTTTAAAACATTTTACTGGAGACCAAATAAGCTTAAATTGCCTAGAACTCATAGAGCTCTTCTGGGAATTACCATGAGATCAGCTATTATCCTCTGGGAGTTCATTTTCTACAGCTATTATCTGAGATGGCACAAGATATCAGAGAGACTCAGGTTTTTACCACACTTGGGGAGCCTCTGCCAACTGAAGCTCATGAATCTGAATTTATTTTTGCAGTTGAAGAGGCTGATGAGATGCTGATAAAATGTGAAGGTGGTGTGGAATATGCCCTTGAATATGCCAAAATGTGGTGTAAATATGTCAAAGAGCTGCTCTTTTGGATTGACAAACGCCTGAATTATGGTGAGTCCCTTTAGTGGAGTCCATAGTCAGCTCAGGGCAACAGGCCAGCTCTGAGTTGGTGCACTCTGCTAGGGTGGGACTTTGCAAAGCCAACAACAGGGTACTGTAGACAGTAGTGGATGCAAATATACTATTGAGTAGGTTAAAAGCTCATCTTCTAACTTGGGTCTCAGACAGATATAAAGATAAAGATTCACATTCTCAGTAGCCAAAACTAGATTTTTTTTGTGTGTGTCCTCAAACATTTCTTAGAATTCTGCTAGGATAACTGATTCACACATTGCAGCAGCTGTTTTGGGGAGATGTGTTCCCTGCCAGGGAAAATATAGAATCTAACCTGTTCTTCCCTTTCACAGAAATAGAGTTTGCCAAAAGCATTGTGAAGATAGCAGAATCAGGCCGACATGCCATTAGGCATCAGGTACAATTTATTTGGAATACTCTTTCTTTCACGGCTTTCCCTGTTCATGGAGCTTATTGTTCCACTCCATAAATCACCCATGGAGCTCTGTTTTGAATCATGCTAAGGTCTATAGAGTATGATTTCCAATTCTTTAAAAGCAAGGAAGGCACTTCAAGGAAGTTCAGTAGTTTGCTGTAGGCAAGACGAAATAAGGGGATTAAGAACATTCTAAATGCCAAATAGTGAAACCAAATCAGATCCATGGTCCTTCCAATACAGTATGCCCTGGTCTCTGATGACAGACAGAACCAAATGTTTCTGAGGAAGGCACCAGAAACCTTGCAACAGGCTAATGTGGGCTATTCTCTCTTCCTGTGGCAAATTTCATCTTGACTCCTACTAAAGTCTCAAAGCATGAACTTTTTGTCCCTTGCAGAACTGTTTTTAATTGTCCACTCAGCATTGGGACAATTCCTTTTTATATATTCCTACATATGATAATAAAAGGAGCAAGAGTCATCTTAGATTCTAGACCACTGGCATCCAACTGATTCAGCCTCATGCTGCACTCTGCCCTGATCTTGACCTTGTGTCAGAGAGATCCACCATCCCAATCCAGCCTCACACCATCTGCCTACTGGATCCAGCCACACACTGCTCTGATTCGGCCCCACACCAGCTAAGTCCAGCTGTGTGCTGTCCACCTACTGGATCTGACCATATGCTGGCATGATCTGTTGTGCAGGGCTATGTTATCCAGCTTGTGGAGCTCCCTGTGGGTCTGGAAATTTGGCAGCAGGGAAGCAGCAATTAACACTGCCACTGCTCTTCTGCTGCCAAGTTTTTGGATCTGAGGGGGGCCCCACAAGCAGATGATACAGCTCCATGGGCTAGATCTGACCCATGAGCTTCAGCTCTAGATAAAGGGATGAATTTGTATTATGTCAAAGGAGCACAATAGAGAATAAAAGCTCCTTTGCTACTTTGTAATGTACAGGATCTGAAATGCCTACCACCAATGTAATCAATGTGGATGATCATTTTTGTTTATAATAAGAATAATCTCTTTGATTTGGAGAGGCTGTGGTGATTGTCTAGTATTTTATATACATACTCTCTCTCCACAGTGTGACATGCCTCTCCAGTTGCTTTACACCAGCGTCATGGACTATGACATAAAGGCTGGGGGTACAGCCACTGACACTGTAGTGCAGCTACAGCTGAGAGAATACTACCAGGTAGAGTATTTCCTGCTTTTGTTGGACAGCTTCACTGCAGTGGTTAGGCAAGCGAGCAGCCACAATAGCTCAAGAGCCCATTAATCTGATTGAAAGTAAAGGGAGGAAAATTCACATTTAGCTTCAGAAAGAATGAAATTACCCCCAGGAATGCAGTAGCCTGAGAAGTTCAGTATCTGATGTTACAATCTCAGCCACTCAATGATTCTTCCTACCTTAACAAGAGCTGGTGCTGTCATCAGACCCTGGCTCTTCCTGCTTTCCTGTTCAGAGCATCCGTAATGAAGCTCAGCTGATTCAGGTAGACAGGTATTGGCAAATGAGCCAGAAATCAGCATGTCCTCCTTACCAAGTGGATGTCCTCCTTACTAAGGAACTATCCATGTTGTTCTGTAAGTTCCTGCAAGAGCACAAGCCTAGAGCCCCTTAGGGCCTTTTTAGAGTCATGTTCCAGAGCAGAACACATTGCAATCCAATCCTGCCCATTCTTCCATGCTTGCAGAGGCTGTTCCTGCTCTACTGAGCAGGAAAGATGCAGGAGGCAGTGCACACGCTCTGTAGGGCAGGCACCTTCACCCCACAGGGTTCCAGGCCCAGCTCTTCAGAACTAGGTGCCTGTACACATGCGGGATGCGTGCTCCAATTAGTTACAATTAGAATAAGTTGGCGCAAACTCGATTGGAGCATTCTAATTGGAATGCTCTAGCAGCCTCACTGTCACATATATTCAGTGCCCCTGCATTTCAAAATGGCAGCAGGGGTACTTTAACTGAAGCTTGTCGAACAAGCTTTAGTTAAAGCACGTCTGCCACTATTTTGAAGTGTGGGATGATGAATACACGAGACACTATGGGCATTTTAATCAGAGCAGCTCCCCAAGGTGTCCCCCCACTCTCCCACCCTGGAGCGTGTGCACTGTAGCTATTCAAGCCATCTGCAATGGAGAGGTGACACGGTCTGCTTTAGGTTGCAAGTGCAGTTGTAGAGTAGCTCAAGGATGAGGGTTTCTGGCTTCCCACTAACTCTCACGGTGCCCAGCTAAGTACTTTAGGGCGGAGGTAGAACTGGTGCTGCAGACTTACCCTTGTTATAGTGTGGGGCAACACAGAGTAATCTGGTTCCATTAAACTTTCTGGTGGGTGCATGAAAAGCAGATGCAATGGCTACTATTAACCTCAGCAAGCTGCCCCACTAACAGAGGCAAGGTTAGCATCCTGATTGAAGCCAATTGGACATTTTATACCAAAATGGTTTTCATCAGAAAATGCCAATTTAATTAGACTTTGAGGGAAAGTATCAGTTTCAACAGAGCCTTCTTCAGGAATGTTTCTCAAGCCCAGCCTGTAATTTCTATTCAAAACCTGATTCAGAACAGGAAGCCTATATCCTGGATGAATGCTGGGTTCATAACTACTGGGTTACTGGCTATTCTGGATGCTGCTGTCCATGGTTTGTCATGGAAAATTTCAACAAGTCTTGGGTTTGACCTAATGCAGAACTGGAAAATTTCTGAAATTTTGAAAAATTTGGGGGAATGGGAAAACTTTTTCCCATCTAGGTCTAATCCTAAAAAGGCTCCTTAAGCACCACCAGCCTTTGTAGACCAGGGCAAAGGAGCATGACTGGAGCACAAAAATATTAGGGACACTTCTTGGGTCTATCTTCTGTGACCTCCTGTCTAATACAAGCCATAGGACTTCAGTCAGAGGCCTGTGCTAAGCCCAGAAGCTTGTGATGGAGATAGTATGTAGGCATGTAATTTTCACTTGCACTGTAATTTCCTTGCAGCCTCTTACAGCCAAGAGGAATGAAATTGAAAAGTGGCGGAAAGAATTTAAGGATCAATGGACAAAAGAACAGAAGAGAATGGTAAGAGCCCTGGAGATGGCAGGCTGTGAGAGAGCCACATGCTTATGTCTGGCAAAATAATGAGAATGCCAGGCCTGTGAGAGCACACAGTAAAAAGTGCTAACAGCATCCTAACTGGGACTGCTTTTTCCTGTCCCACACTGCCCTATTGGTAAAGGCAGGAAAGCACTTGCTACATCCCCATGCAAAGATCATACAGGAAGGCAGTATACCCCAGGTTAATCTCTTTTCCACTAGCTCCCCTTAAAAGGGATGAGGTGGTGAGGAACCCTGTGACAGCCAATTCCTCCCCGACAGGATCATCAAGAGAACCCCCTGCCAATAAACTATGTGGAAAACACTTCTGATTAGCCACGTGCAAGGGAAAAATCATGCCCCAGTTTTCTAGTTTTTAGGACTCAAAGGCACATCTACACATCACCCTATGGTGATGTTGTTACTGCGCCATGCTTTAGTACTTCCTTTTGGAAAAGCAGATGCAATGGCTACCTATTAACGTTTTGGAAACACTAAAGGATGTCGCAGTAACTGCCCATACTGCACCGAATGGATGGCACACCGTTATTTTTAGCCACCACTTTGCCGTAGCAGCGCACTAAAACAGGGGAGCACACCACTACGGTAAAGTAGCTGCCAGTGACATGTAGATGCACGTGGTCACTACATTGCTGTAGTGCATTGCTATGGCAAGGTAGCGCAATGTGTAGACATGCCCAAAGAAAACTTTCTTAATATCTCTTAGTGCAGCAATGTCCGCCTGAATTTGCAAAGAACACAAAACAACTCTGACACCTAACAATAATGATCACGAACATGTGTATAAGTAGCTGAAGGTCTAAAACAAGGATGGTGAGTTAGGGCAATGGGACTAGAGAAGGAAATTAGCAGATATTGAAATCTGTTCCCGATAGTTGATGGTGTAAGCAATACTGGTGTACAGCCTCACCTTTCCTGCTGATTCCTAGCTATATGGGAATGAAGGTAGGCATGTGTGTGACCCCCAGCAGCAGTGGTCTCCCTCCAGCCTGATGATGTGTCCTAAGTAAGCTCTTTGTCCGATTACAGAATGATTCCTTATCATCCTTGCGCAAGTCCCGTCTGCACTACATACAGCGCTGTGAGGAGCTGGAGAAAGCCAAGTCACTGAGTGCCAAGGCAGAGGATGAATACCAGAACATGGCTGCAACTCACCCTGGCAGTGCCAGCAAGCAGCTGGAGAAACGGCGCCGGTCTCGTGAGGAAGCACAAGCAAAGGTAACTGTCATGGATCATGGAGCTCTCTCTCTTGCTCACTCATGAAGAAAATGTCACCATGCTGTTATGGACACTTTTCATTTGCCAAAACTTGTTCTGGGCTAAATAAAATATTGATAACATTTTCAGTTTAAAATGGAATGACAGCAATTTGGGGAATACCATACATTAGTTTGTTTCACTAGGTTTACATTTTCATCCAGCTCTAGGATCAGTGCTTTGACCTTAAGATTTCCTGGTGTGACAACAAGCTAAGACCTGCCTGAGTAGCAGCCCAATCCCTATCCGAGATACTAAAAGATGCTTGTTGAAGTGCCTGGAGTCTGCAGACATGGCAGTGACCACTCTAGTCTCTAAATTTATCTTAGGAGCATAAGGTGAACTCTGTTCAGGATGTAGCAGCAGGCCTGGGACTTACCATTTACCAGCACTAAGAAGCCCATAGCCTCCAGCTTGCTCTGGCTCCTATCTCACTTGACAATCCCATTCATGGCTGCTCTGTGATCTGCACCATGGACTCCTTTTCATCATTCTCAGGGTGAGGATGCCTGGCACTGGCTTCTGTTTCATTCTGTGTTTACCTGCCCCCAGGTTCAGGAAACTGAAACTACTTACAAGACATGCATCACTGATGCCAACTTTCGCCGGCAGGAACTGGAAAAGGTGCGAGAGAGGATTGTCTCCCACATACGGAAACTTGTTTACCAAGGAGATGAGGTGCTAACCCGGGTAAGTAGGAGACAACAACTACGCAACGTCCCTCTATCTCAGACACAGAGGAGCTGCTATTTGAGTCAGGTCTCCATGGTCCCTCTCTGCTTTACTGGTAATTATCCTACACATGGCTGCCCATAGGAGACATCAGGTCATATTCCAGACATTTGTTTAGCATTCAGCACTAGCTTTACAAAGAGTAGCACTCAATATACCTAGCAATTACAACCACAAATCTCCTACTGCATTGGAGAGTCTCTGGTTTACGGCTGAACAACTGATGGTTAATACAAAAACCTGAGATCAGGATGCAGGGTAAGAACTAGTGGAAAAAACTCATGCTGTAGTTAACTTGGCACAGGGTAGGCAAAGTTCTCTCTTGGTTGCCAAAGGAGTCCCTGTTGGTTCTCATACTAGAATTACATTTCCTTCAGCAGCTAGAGGTGGGGAAAGGGACTGTATTTTGATGGTTTTCATGCAGACTCATTTAAACTAAGTGCATTTTCTAAATAGAATTTAAGGGTAGGTAGGAATATCCATAAGCAAGAGAAGTACAAGTAATCAAAGGGTTTGTGCAAGAGTTCTACAAACAAGTTGAAGTTAGAGCCCAGGGAAGACCCCCAGCCTCAGTGTTTCAAGCTTTTTGTTGTTTCCATAAAGGTTACCCTGAGGATGTTCAAGCTGCGGCAAGATCAGGCAGAGAAGATTCCATTGGATTACCAGACCATGACTGAATCCTGCAAACCCTACAAAATGGGTGAGAAATACCTGGATTTTATTCAGAAGCTGCAGAAGAAAGAGAATATCGTGGAGGTGTTTGAATTTGAGCCATATACTCCTGTGGGGAAGAGGTAAAGAAGTAGAGAACTGCTTGAGAGTTTTGTCTTCTTATAGATATAAAGCACTGTGTACATCTATGGTAGAATTATATATATTAGTACTTATTGTTATTACCTTATTGTTATCTGGGATAAGCCATTTCACAAAATCTGCTTGTACCTCATTCTCAGGTCTCCCTCTAGCGGTAGAAGAAAGAATCCACCCCAGCACACTGGAATCTCCTTCTCAGCTACTGATCTGACCTCCTCCTCAGAAGATGCATCAGGAAAGCAGCTTTCCTAAAACTGTGAACAAAGTCAGATTAATTTGAAAAGAAACATTAATATTCTCCCTTGTGATACTGAAGCTTGATTTCTGTATTTAGGTAGCCACGAGTCACAAAGATTGGTTTATAATTACCTCTAAAGTAAGACCAAACCCATTTTCCAGCTTGCAACTGGAAGTGATTTGAAGGCTACATTTGTATAGAAAAGATTTCAGGCCCATAGAAGTCTGTTCCCTGATTGACTCCAGGCATTTTATTTTTACCACAAATTCAGGTGTCACTCATTCACCATCTACCTCTGAGACCAGAAGAATGTTCCAAAAGGAAAATTCTCCTCCAGTGTCATTCTGAGATTCTGTCAGATGCCAAAGTGTCATTTGGGGAATGGTTTATTTCCATGACAAGCCTTGTAGCAATTTAACAATGGGACAAAAAATGCTGGTCCCTGGCCTGCATGCTTTGAAAGCTCTTGTTCATCTCCAGCGATATGACCTGAACTGGAGATTTCCATCCAGGTTTAGAGATTAGGACTGTGTTCCCTTCCCCCTGAATCTTTGCCTCTTGTTTCTTTATCCTGTGAAAATATTAATGGATTTTTCTGGCAACTATGGACTTGGTGACAGCCTGCACATCACTGGCCCTTTTTATAACTCCATATTTGATTTCATACTTGACTACTTCTTATGTGCATCCCAGCTCAGAGTGGATGTGATGGTGCAGTGAAGCCCATCAGCCTTCTACCATTATTCTTATCAGTTCAGTCCCCGGAGTATACAGCACTCAAGTTTTACTTGAGTGCTTTTACTTCCTCCTTTCATAGGATATCACATTTCATTACAGGTCTGACACTGTTTTTACCACCTAAAAATCTCTCTCAAAGACATTTTGGAAATTACATCCCTTCGGTAGAAAACAACTCTCTTTACACTTTTATGACACAAAAGGACATTCCTGGAGGGCTTCCTAAAGTCTGACATGGTTCAGCAAAATACCTGCAGATCACTGTATGTGTCTATTTGTTTGTCACTATGCCTGTGTTTTCACTTTAGAGTTATCCACAGAAGGTTGAAGGGGTCCTGTGGTTCTGGGGAATTATTAATACAAATAAAGACCCAGGCAGAAGAAATATGGATAGCAGCACTTAGCAATCACTACTGAAACATTATGGTGTTGAGATGATTCTTATCATGTTATTCACCTTTTATAGGTGCAAACAAATCATGGAGTGACACAGAAAGCCTTGGTGGGAGCGGTGAATTCCAATCCCCGGATTCTCCCACTTCCAGCCCAGGTGAGAAGAACAGTAATTTCTACCCAATATTCAAACTAACAAAAAAATTACAAACAGAAATAAAATGTGGCATTGGAGTTTTTTCTAGGGAAAAAATCCCAAAGAACTCCTTTACTGTCTAAAATATAAACCCTTCTTTCTTGTCTCCAGGGAACTTTAATAGGAGGTTGCTAAAAGCTTCATCCACAGGCACCATGTCCTCCTTGGATGATTTTGAGGAGAGAGATTCATCTCAAACATATGAAAATGGTAAGCAGTAAAGAAAAATGATTGACAGATGAGAGAACACAGTAGAATTCTGCTTCCCATTGATGTTATGCGTACTTAAGTGAGATTCACACATGCAGCCCTGCCAGTGCTGTAGCTGTCTAGTTCAGTATCCCATGCAGTCATACGGCCCTCCAACTCAGTTGCAAGCTGTAAGCATCGCAGCTATGGTTTCCAGCCTTCCCCAAACACAGACACACACACTGCTCTGCTGAGACTCCTCCATCACAACTCACAGTCCCCTCTTGTTATCCCAGCCCAAGTCTCATTAAAACTGCAGCTGCTTCTCAGGGAATACCCCACTATTTGATTGCAGCTCAAGTAAACATACCCAAACTAGCCAGCTCTGGTCCTGGTAGGCATGCTGGCAGTGCTAGCTAAAATCCCATCCCAGGTCCTTCTCGCTCTATAGTGCTGTTCTGCCAGCAATCTGTTGAGCACTCCCTGCTCTTCTAGCCAGAGGTACAGATCTGCTGTGGCACTGTCTGAACAAACAGGCTGCCAAATTCCTTTACATTTCTAATAAACATGGATGACCTTTTACAATGTCCCCTTTTTCTGTTTAAATGATTCTGCATCAGATAATGGATCATTCCAGTGCCAGTTCAAGAACCTCACTTTGTCAACTGCGGCACAGACCCACCGGCTGCGAAAACTCCGGGGCCCATCCAAATGCAGGGAATGTGAAACCTTCATGGTCAACGGCATTGAGTGTGAAGAGGTGAGAGAGCCCAGAACCCCACAACCGTCCTGAGTCTGCCAACTGTACCTGCAGTAACCTTGCTCAAGGGCCAGAATGAAGGCAGAGGAGGGTGCATCTCCCAATGGGAGGCAAAGGAACAATGCATAAGGGGAAGCAGCCTGTGATATTTCCCAAAGAAATACCTGAATTATTGAACAGCTGAGTTGTCATTGCTGAGCTGCAATTCATATCTAACCCAACACTGTCCTGTCATTGCAGTGCTACTTGGCCTGCCACAAGAAATGCCTGGAGAACCTTCTGGTCACCTGTGGCCGTAAGAAGCTGCCTGCCCGCATGTCCCTCTTCGGCATCAACTTACAGCAGGTCTCCTTGGATTCCCCAAATAAAATTCCATTCATAGTCACAAAATGCACGTCAGAAATTGAGGCTCGTGCCCTCGGAGTCCAGGTGAGCAGCACAGCAGTTGCACCCACATAAGACCCAACCCTGCTCCTGCTGAGGCCTAGGACAAGGCTTCCTTTGGTTTTAATGGGAGCTAGGTTGGGCCCTTGGCACCTTTCATCTCAAGGCACTTCACAGGGTTAATCATTGACAGGTCCTCTGGCAGCTGGCATATCCCACACTGAGACACAGAAAGAATTCTCTTCAATTCCTATCAGCTCTGCTGTCCCTGCCATTCAGTCTCTGCATGTTACATGTTCTAGAGACGATATCATATCAATGCCGTGTTCTTTCTTTGTTTTTGCTGGCAAATGCCTGCTCCCTCTTCTCTTCTCCACTCTGTACCTGAGATTCCTTGACTTTGCTCTATTTAACAATGCAGGGGATCTATCGGATAAGCGGGTCCAAGGCCCGGGTAGAGAAGCTCTGCCAAGCATTTGAAAACGGCAGAGACCTGGTGGAGCTCTCGGAACACTCTCCCCATGACATCACTAGTGTCCTGAAGCATTTCCTGAAGGAGGTGAGTAGCAAGTCTCTCAGGGAAGCCAGAACCCATCTCTGGTCCCAACCACTTGAAAGCTCCAGGTTTGGCTTCCTGGGGCAGCCTTGGGGGCAGCTCCTGCTCTCGTGTTTCTCTTTCCTAGGTTTTTGAGGCACTGAAATGTGGCAATGCCTCTTTGTTGTAGGATCAGGCATTAATTCTGTCAGTTGTCTACTCCTAGAAACTGATCTTGTTACAACCTCTTCTGTGGTGCTATAGGCATGACTGTCCAGGATGCCTGTGGACTCCCAATCCTAGCTAGGTACAGTGTGAATGCTCATGGCTTACAATGGGTGATGTCAAGCAGGGAACCTAATGCTTCCCTAAGTAGTAGCAGGTCTTGGATACTTTTGATCCTTCCCCATATTTAGCCTATGTAAATGGCAATTCTGGTGGGGGCTGGCCTCAACACTGAGATAAGAACTGGAGAGAGTCTGAAAGTGCAAGGTTGATTGGGGCTAGAACTGGGGGCCACTGACAGCAGCAAAGGGTCATGATGAGATTTTGCTCAGATAATCAAACAGGCAGGATGCAATAACAGTTTTCCCACCCTGCCCCTTGTAGCTCTCAGAACCTGTGCTCCTGTATCAACTCTATGATGAGTTAATTGCACTTGCCAAGGATCTGCAGAGACCTGGAGAAGGGAAGAGAGACAGCTCAGGGTTTTCATCAGACCCTATCCAGAACATGAAGGACGTGCTGCACAAACTGCCTCTAACGAACCACAACACCCTGCATCATCTTGCTGCACATCTATACAGGTAAGGGATGCAGCAGTTGTCTTGTTGATTAGACACACCAAGAGGAGCAGCTATGGTGTCTGCATCAAAAGAGGCCAGGGAGGACAGCTGTGAGAGAGGCAAAAGGCCAAAGGGAAGTTTGGATTCTAGTGACTCCAAGCAAGGGGGAAGGAAAAGCTATTGATGTGAAATGGGATGTCTTTTGCAAAGCAAAAAGCCAGTAACTGACAAGCGCTTTGGACTGCTAGCTCCTTTCATCCAGCATGGAAGAAGGATCACAGTGATAACCCCCATCTCTGGGAGCTGCACTTTTCACCAGGCTTAGAGAAACCCCAGGAGCAGCTCTGTAGTCTGAGTGTATGCAAAGCAGTGCATTGTCTGTCCATTCCCTCCACCATTCCCACCTGTCTAGCTCCCTGCAGTAATTTATTTCTTTGTTAGAGGTAATTAGCCTTGTTAGTCTGAAGTCAAGGAGAAGATATGGTAGATTTGTACTTTACAGACTAACCAGATCAGAAGTGCATGCGCTTTCATAAGCGGCAGCTTACTTCATTTGATGAATGAAGCTTATGTATCTGATTTAGTCAGTCTATAAGGTGCAAAGCTACCCTGCCTTCTGCCTTTCTTTACTAGGAAAGGATTGAATCAGCTTACTCTATACCAGCTCATTCCATCTGTCTGCCCATTGCAGTAGGGCTCAGGGTTAGAAGCCCCTAACAATGTTGTTTCCCTTCTCCAGGGTGTCTGAGAGATATGAGGAGAACAGGATGTCCGCCAACAACTTGGGGATAATCTTTGGGCCAACGCTGATCCGACCCAGTGCAGGGAGCGATGTCTCCATGACCTGTCTTGTAGACTCTGGATACCAGGCACAGATTGTAGAGTTTCTCATTCTGAACCATGAAAGGGTCTTTGAGCGTTTTGCCTTGGCCCCTGGATGCGAAAACCCTTCACAAGAGGCCTTGGCGCCGAAAGATGAAGAGCAGCAGAGCCCCAGCAAAGACAAGACTATGACCCAAGAGGTAGAGCTCCCAGACACTGAGCTGGCCTCAGTGACCCTGTTGTGACAGGGAAGAGGACTGGAAGCTAAAGAAAACTTTCTTACAGAAAGTGGTCAAATTTGGCATCAGTAGGTTATTCAGAGAGCAAAAAGCAGATGGGTCAATCCTTGTGGAATGGGAGTAATGAAGAAATGTTAAGCAACAGATCACTCAGAGTGTGCAGTCCTCCTGATATGATTCAGGTTTCTCCAGATTAAGTTACTTAGGATATTACTGTTTCTCTCAGTAAACAGATAGTTTTACAGCTTGTGGAACTGGCAATATATAAATAGCAAAGACTGGCAGGATGCCCAGCACATCCCACATGGCTTTGCTAGGACTGCTCCCCTGAAGTGTGGGAGGGTGGTAGCCAAACATGCTGTATTTCTGTGCTGCTGTAAACCTGAAGCATTCCCAGCTCCCCTGTCTTCCCCACTCTTCCCTCACAATCACTATTAGCAGTATTCCTCTTCACAGCACTTTAAAACCTGAATTGGCACAACACCTTGGGAACTGGATCAGGGTTATAATATTCATTTGACAATTGGCTTAACTGAAGCCAGGGAGCAGGGAAGTAGTCAGAGGGCAGCAGAGAGGGAGGCAGCTGCCAGAATTATAGGGTAAGGGGCCCTAAAGTCCTGTCCCCTGCATGTGCAGGCAACTGTTTACCCAAGAAGTTCCCAAAATTGCCATTTCAAATCCTCACATGCAACTACAGTGTACAAAATCAGAAACTCCAGGAACCACCTGTTATGTGCAGTGGGTAGACTGGGGAGACAAGGGTGCTACCAATGCTCTACCACTGCAATGACAGAGAAGTAATTAGTACATGGTCAAAGGCTCCTAGGAAGATGACTGGGCCCTTCTCAAAAACTTCTAGCCTGGGAAGATGATCATTCCTTATTACCTAATGCTTTCTTTATTAAAAAT
>NW_005842065.1:2559552-2576659 GCF_000455745.1 Alligator sinensis | reverse complement strand
TTCTAGTGTCAAAAACTTTTTAGAAACAGGGTCATCTATTATGTTCTAAGGGAGCTTTCCACGCAATAGTAATTAATAAAGCTGAATCCTGGAGTCTATGCTTAAGTTTATTCAGTCCTTACACAAGACTCCCGTTGCCTTCTGTAAGAGGACTGGTCCCCTACAAGCTGATTCCTGAGCTTTTGTTCATGCCAGTTCCTCACCCCTCTTGTTTGTATCTGATAGCAAGTACTTAACTGTAGTTAAGAGTTATTTCTGCTGCTCCCTATCCATCTTTCCCCTTCTGCAAGGGAAAGATGGGAGGGAATCATCAAGTGATCCCTGCACATGATAAATAACTCGATTCCTGCCCAATAAAGCTGTGCATCACAATCCATCCAGAGGAAATCGGAGAGCTGACATGAATTTAGCACCAGTTTCATAAACAATCACACTGAGCTTTTTAATGGCTCACTCCTGATTAACACTGGGCATAAGTCTGCTGTAGACTACAGAACTGCCATTCCATGCAGGGTGTTCTGCATGTACAATAAACAGGGCATGAATCACAGACCCCCAAGGTGGAATAACTTGTACCTATCTAAGGTGGTCTGTTTCAATCCTGTGAATGGGATGTGCTTCTAAACTTCATCACAGCACTTTCCTCTCCCCAAATGTAAGTCACTCCTTGTATGCCTTTTGTGGCAGTCGATGTAGTCCACTGGGTAAGGCCCTGAGCTGGGACTCAAGACCTGGGTTATACTTTTGGTTCTGACCTGACCTGTAACCTTGACAAGATCCTTCTCTTTGCCCTTCTACCTTTTGCCTATTTAGAGTGAACTCTTCAGGATGGAGGCTGTCTCACTAATTACATGCAGGGTCCAGCAGAACAGAGGTCTCCAGGGGCCACTGCAGTACAAGTTTCTTCCTTACCCTGGACTCCAGCTCTAAGGCATTTGTCCCCTGCTTGTTGATCTGGCTGTCTCTCTCTCCCACTGAGTCTGCCAGCTTAAATGAGGTGGTTCTGTGCTGGACAAGCCAAAATGGAGATCAAGACAGTTTTACCCCTAACCATTTAACTCTGTTCACTTGGCTACTGGCTGCAGAACCTAGGGGGTTGAGAGTATCTTAATGATTCCAAAAAGAGAGCCCTGTAAAAGCGGGTTCACAGTCATGGCTTTTTCCAACAGAACTTCTCCTCCAAGCACGATTCGAGAGAGGGCTACCTGTCTGATTATCCATCTTCCAGTGAAGCCATCAATGAGCTGACTCTGGAGGGAGCTTGCAGACCCCTAAGCCTGGATACCCTAGGTAAATGTGAAGCAGGCACACCTGTTCCGATTTGGGGTGTTCTGATATGTTTCTGAGTTTTT
The DNA here is from genome assembly GCF_000455745.1 of Alligator sinensis. Taxonomy (NCBI): domain Eukaryota; kingdom Metazoa; phylum Chordata; order Crocodylia; family Alligatoridae; genus Alligator; species Alligator sinensis. The sequence goes on along the minus strand of NW_005842065.1, from coordinate 2,575,307 downwards.
ACAGCAATATATCCTCCTGTAGGAACATGCACAACAGCACTAAACACACAGCTGGCTCCTTTTTAGCCTTACCATACTAGTCCCTTTGTGTAGACAGCTTGCCGTGGCAGCGCAACTACCACACCACCTTGCCTTGTGGTCTCAGAGTACATTCTGCCCTTCTCAGCTGGGATTTTCTTTCACTCTACCCAGGGACTGCTACTGGAGACCCAGAGTTACAGGCCAGTAGTCAGTTCTCTGAGGGCACCAACACACATGCAAGGAGGTTGCTCTGATGTGCTGTAAATCCAGTGTGCTGAGGAGACTCTGCGGGATCACAGAAATCAATGCGCTCCAGCAGCCTCCGGTGTCACGTGCATCAGTATCCCCGTGCTGAAAAATGATGGTAGGACTCTTTGAACTGAAGCTCATTGAACAAGATTGAGTTCAAAGTGCTCCACCGCCATTTTTTCAGTTCAGGGAAAGGACGCTGATACACATGAAGCTCGGGTGCTTTTAATTAGCATAGCTCGCTAATCAAAGCGCACCCCCTCACGGAGCACATCTATAAACGCCCTAAGGTGTTACAGGCAGGATGCACTGGCTTAAAAATACAAGTCTGATTCTCCTCATATACACATTTCACACCACTGGTGTCTGAAGTCACTTCTGATTAACACCAGTACAGAGGGAGGATGCTCCATCCAACAGTGCTGACAGTAGCCTCTACTTGTGCATTTTTATAGGAGAAAACAGCTTTTCACATTAACCAGGCCTCAAACCTGGGGCCTAATGGGAGTCTCATGTTAAAATAACTCTCTCTAATTTTTTGTTCAGAATTGAACAGAAATATTGGCACCGAGCTGGAGGATCCTGAGGAATCTCTACAAGAAAAGCCAGATATAGATTCAGATGCTGTTCTAGGAACACAAGCCAGGGGGCACTTCAGCCGGCAGCCTGTGAAGTATGCTCGAACACAGGCAAAAGTGAAGCCAGTCATTCCCAAACCTCCCAGTTTGCCTTTGATGACTGCTGCTCTGTCTAGTGCTGCGATCGATGCTGATGCAGCAGGCAATCTGGAAGACAACAGCCCCAGGCCAAAGGAAGTCCTGGAGAAAAAAGGCAGCAACAGCAGGACCAGCTCACCAGAGACCAGCACACTGCAGCGTCGCTCAGGAGGGAAACAGCAGCAACTCAGACATTTTGAGATCACTCAAGAAACTGCTAGGATTGTCTCCAAGTTTCAAACTGATGACACTTCCACAACATGCCCTCAGGTTTTTCTGGGGAGGGGAAACACAGACTGCATTGAGCCAGCAACAAACCCCAGCCTGGAGGAGACACCACTATAGGGAAACCTTTTTGAGAACAGTGGCGATCACATTGATTGAAAAGGAAAGAGCTACGCTCCTGTAATGTGCTTCCTGCAGAAGGAAAGGACAGAAGTTAACAAGGTAATGACCAAATCTCTGCAACTGTGTTCAGGATGAAGATAGGAGGAAAGGCCTCTGATGCAGATAACCAGACAAGCTTAGGGGTAGCCCAGAAATTTGTTTTTTTACACATCAGCAAGCTTCATGTGAGGATTAATAAGTCCAGAGGTTCTGGCACTGAAAACAAAATGTCTGCACTTGGTGCCAGGTGCTTAGTTGGAAGAGATGGATCCAATCTGGTTACACAGTCCAGTTCAGTGTAATGCACAATTCAGGCAATACAGAGAGAGCAAGAGCTGCCTTACTTAGCAGTAGCCAAGGAAAGAAAATTTACTGAAGCTTACACCACTGGAAAGGAAACCCTCACAAACTGTTATTTTCTTCCAGATACAACTTGTACTGTTTGCTTGTTTTTAAGTTCACAGCCTTCCTCATTCTTCAGTATAAATCCAGTGAAGCAGGTACACTGGCAAGTCTGTGTACTCTGGGTTATAGTGCTTCCATTGTCGCCGTCTCCAGTTTCTATAAACACAGAAGTAATTTTAAAAACAGAAAGGTTGCATTTCCCAGTGGGCCGCTCTCCCCCCCCCCTCCATCTTTTCCTTATATCTTAATTCCACCTCCTTGCTTTTTCACAGACTCCTCACTCCCCTCTGTCCTTAACTGAAGCATCTTGAATTAGTAGAACCATTAAAAGTTGCTGTGTCACAAATACAATCCCTGCTCCCATCGCAAAAGGGAAGATTATCAGCAATCAAAGACAGGCTAGGTCATTGTAGCCTGACTGTTCTTCACATCTTCAATCCCTGGATCTTCCTCCCACCCAGACAGGATTTAGCTGAAACCCCATCCTAATAATGAGCTGACACTTGAATGGCTCATTCTAGTCTTAAAACTAACAGGCTACCTTGAAATAAAATGTTAGGTAGTTACATGGAATAATGTATAGGGTGAGCACTGTGATCCACTGCTATGGATTTCCTTGCTCTTTGGTTATGTACATAGTCCAAAGCTTGCCTCTCTTCTAGCAACAGTGAAAGGACATCTGCACAGGGAGAATTTCACTGGAAGTTGTGCAGGCCGGGAGCGGTCCGAGGCTTTCGGGGGTGCGCGGCGGGCTGTGGCCAGCAGCCCTGGCACATGGGTCGGGGAATGCAGGCCGGCGGACTAGAATTAGGCACGGACGCGTAGTGGTTGATTAAAGATTATTTTACTTACACCGTAGATGGTCGTGGTACATGCAGGAGAAAACTTCACTTAAGTTGCAGTTACAAAACTCGTACAAACAAGACCCGTAGAAAAACTCAAGCCTCTTGAAATAACTCGGGCAGAGCTCTGGATACACACACACGAAGTTTGCTAGGCTCCGTGGAACAAAAGCGCGCAGGGAAGGGTTCGTCGAGGGATTAGGCGGCGACGGGGAGAGGCTAGAGGTTGATCAGGCCCCTATATCCTTCTTAAGGCACACGCTGGGTTTGTTAGGCTCCGCAGCGCTTAGAGTTCTTCACAAGATGTGAAGTCCTCCTTCTCCTCCTCCAGATGGTTGTGAAGTCCTCCCTTGCGGGGTTCTCCAACTTGGGCGGAAACCGCTCAAGCCTCTTATAGGGCTAGCAGCACCATCTCTAGCCGCCACGTGGGAATAATTTAGAACTGGCCAATAGTGGGACACAAATTTGCATGCGAATGGCGGGAACTCCTTTGCACCAGGGTTTTCTCTTTGCAACTGAGAATTGCACCGTGCAAAGAAAGCTCCTCGTGGCAGGAAATAATTCTGCAGTGCCGAAGCACACACAAAATCATACCCTTGGGTTATGACAGAAGTAAAGTACATACCAACTTAGCACCATCTCTCTAAGAAAGCCATAGACAAATGGTTTAAAACTAACATGTCATTTCCCCAAGCCATTAGAAAGGATGTCTCTTTTTTACCCTGGTAAACTTGGCCACCATTTCCCTTTCCTCCCCTCATCTCTAATCTTTCCACTTTCTCCATTTCTTAACAAAATTTTATGAGAAACGCTAAGGATTTGTTCCCAGCAGTTGTATGGCATAGGCCAAAGAAATGAAGTCGGGGGCGGGGGGGGGGAGAATATATAAACAAAAAAAAATCACTCCTTACTGTTCCCCTGAAGAATTATGTATTTATTGTTAATATGTTGTTCATATCCTTGAACATTAAGTTATCTTTAATAAAACTGGTTTCTTTAATAAGTAACTGGGAGTTTTATTATAAGCTCTTCATGTTCTATTAGTTAAATAAGCATTTATGAAATCCATGGATGGACATTTATTGACTTGTTTTGTTACTGGTACGTGCCAGCAGTGTGCTTGGCACTTTATCAAACCAAAATTAAAGACTCCTTGCCCCTGAAGAACTCACAATCTAAGGGACTGACAGAAAGAAGACAAGATGCACTGCAAGAGCCAGAGGAGGAAGATAACCCAGATTTCCCTTCCTTGCTCCCTTTTTGAACCATTAAGACTGCAGTCTCCACAGTCCTACAGATCCTGCAACGTGAGCTCTGGTTACCTACATGTACCATTAGGCTACTCTTTATGGATGCTGTACTTTGCAAATCCACCAAAGGGCTTCTAGTGAACAGGGACCCCAGAGCAGCTCACATGTGATCAAGCAGACTGTTTGGATCTAGTAATACTCAGGCCCTTTAAAACACCAGTTTGAACACAGCTGGCCTCACATTCACCAGACAGAATATTTTCTAAACTTTCTACACACTTCGTGGAACTGATCCCTGACCATCATAAACTGACTTTGAGGATTTACATTGGTTGAGGTGCTGCCTCCATAGTGCCACTAGAGAGCGCCCATGACTGTACCCCAGCACTTAACTCCAGAAACATGATATGTAACAGCAACTAAGGAAAATGTCCCCTTGCAGTAGTTACAGAAGGGGAATCGCAGCTCAGGAGCAACTCTTGTGCTGTAACTGTTATGTGTGCATGAGCCTGTAGCAGTACAACTGAGTTAAATCACCCCAACTTTAAACCTGGATGCACAAAGAGAACACAGACAGGGCCTGCAAGAAAGAGACTGCAGGTGTTTGACAGTAACAAGAAATATCACACCTTGAAGCACTGCAAAGATAAAAGAATGGTAGCTGGGTCACAGACTGCATTAGGCTCCCTCCAGCCATGAGGCACCATTTTTCAAGGTCCCTCACAATGGGCAAGGGAGGGTGGGGAGGATTCAAATAGGCCAAGATCAATCACAGTATTAGCTGTAGGAAAGGTCCCATAAGTATATGCCAGGGGTTTACCAAGATTTCTAGAAGCAGAAGAACAGGCCAGAATGCTTTCCAGGTCCTCCTACCTCTTTGTGAACTGAGAGTTTCCTCAAGATTGCAAGAAAAAAAAGAGCAGAAGTCAAAAGTAAAAGCCTGGAGGACCTACCAAGCTATTGGGCTTTGGAGCAAAATCCAGCTATTCCGCTTTTCTTTTCTCTTTTATAACTGTAACTGTGAAAAAGCTGCAAATGATCCCTGACAGGCCCTACGGGTAAAGGGCAATACTGGGGAGCAGCATGTATATCTTAGGAACACTACAAAGATCTCTAGCCTTTGATACTTGGGTTCAAGTGAATCCCTATTCAAGGCTTTCATTTTAAATCAGTTTAACAAAACAGATCCTGCTCATATTTCCCTCCTCTCCAGCTGCCAAGGCTGTGTTTTGACAACCGAGTGAAATACTTGAGCCCACATTTTGCCTCCTTATCCTTCCTCTCCCCGCTCCTCCCCCTGGGTTCTTACAAGTGTGATCCTTCCTGTTTCATCCCCTGCAGCATTGCTCTGAGCTAACAAGCAGTGGATTACAGCATGAATTGCAATACACTTTCCAGAACAGACAGGAAGCAGAATGTGGCTTGAAGATGCTGTGACTTTAAGCTTGCCAGCTGCAGGCCAAGTAATTTAAACCAGTTAGTTGTAATCACTGCCATATGCAGGAGTTTCTTCATATTCTCCTTCCACAGTATGAGTCACTGAGTTTAAATCCATTCCTATAAAGAAGGGTTTCCTAAGGCAAATTCAGCAACTTCTTTGAGGAGCTGTGAGACTCTGCACCACAACTGGACAGACCCCCAGCCAGAAAGAGGGGCCAAAAGGATTATAATTTATCCATTTTTCTATCCATCCATGCCTGGAATTTCTCAGGGACTTGTCATTGTTCTATCCAAGCTCTGGCATATTTTAGCATTAATCCCTACTGTTAATAGATCCTGTCCTGCCATAGAACAGGGGCAGTGGCCTCTAGCATTGACCCAGGTCAGGTGACTGCATGCAGGCAATACATTTCAGTCATTCTGCGACTATATCCAGCAAATTACACTTTTATTATGTCCCAGCAGTGACTGTGGAAGAGAATGCAAAGTGTGTGTTTTCTTTAGAGAAGGCCCCACGCAGCTGATTCACCTCTCAGGGGAGTCAAGCAGAATCAACAAGCAGGCTTTATTCTGATGCTGCTGCTCTTGGAACCAAGCAGTGGAAACCACAGGCTGAAACTGGGACTAGGATACGTTTCCCAGTGGGAAGACTGAAGACCTAGGGAACAGCTTTCTAAGGGAAACGATGGAAGCTCCTTCCCCAGCCAAATCAGGTTTTGCAAAGGCCAGAATGTCTTCCATTCAATAGCTTATCTAACTTTATCCCAGTTATACAGCTGGTTCAATAAAAGATACCACCCTAAGAAATCCTTGCTTCTCACATAAATACATGGTATCTGTGAGGCCCCACTTACTTTCTGGATTGTGAGGTCTTAGGGGGGTGCAGCCTGATCCCAAAGTGCAAAACCTTTGAGTCTTGGGGCCTCAGCATCAGTCGTCTTAAAACATCACCAGCAGCCAGAGCCAGCCTTAGGGGTAGGCAATGTGGGTAACCACCCAGGGCACTATGGTCAGAGGGGCACCACACACACATACACACACATGGGAGCAGTCCACGCTCACAGCAGTGCTCTCCCCCTGCCCTGCCATGCCCCAGCTCATCCCTACCCCAGGCAGGAGGTTTGGTGCCCTGCCCAACCCACCCCTCCCCTCCAGCAGCTGCTCAGCTCAGCAGCGGTGCCTGCCCACCCACCTGCATGGCAAACCATGCCACTCTGCCTCCCTGCTGGACTGTGTCCCACACCCCAGCCCGCCTGCCTCTGCCTGCAGCAATGCCACTGACTTGCCAGGGGAGGGGGGGAGGCACCATTTTTCCTATGCCTGGTTCTGCCTGCAGCACTTGCCCTACCCTTCATCCTGCCCCCACATGCAGGCCCCTTGCCCTCCTTCCACTATTCCAGCCTGCCCTGAGCCTCGCACCTCCCACAGCACCTCTATTTACTTCCAGGCCCTGCCAGGAGTGTCCTCTCTTGTCCCAGGACCATAGAATGGCAGCCAGTTTTCCTGTGGGCATGGCTTCTCTTCGGTTGAAAAGCACAGAAGGTGGCGGTCCACATTTGCACGGGGGGCAATGGCAGCCCATGGAGGGTAGGCATTTTGAATGAGGGGTGCTGGCGAGGGGTGCCTCCTCACCATGGCTCAGAGGGGCAGGTGGGATTCAGGGCTTGTTTGGGCAAGGAGACAGACTGGAACTGCTTCTCGGGGCAGGGTTCAAGGTCCTGGACCCTGCATGAGGATCCCACACTGAGGTGTAACCTGGAGCACTGAGCGCTCAGAGCTTTCACCAGTGCTCCTGGCCTGGCTCAGGACTTAGGCCACCACAGCTCCGGCCCTCGCCCCAGCCAGCGGTCTCCAGCCACAGCTGATGCAGTTTGCTTAACTTTCCAGTGGTTGGGGCCAGGATTTTGGCAAGCAGGCCACAAATCAGCCTGCACCCTCCATGTACCACTCCAATCCTCTTCCTCTCTCCGATCTGCTGCTCTGCTTTAAACTCCCTGCCTAATCTGCCACTCTGCTTTCTGCTCCCCATCCTGTCTGCTGCTGCGCTGCCTGTTCCTACCCTGATCTGCTGTGTGCCACACTAAGGCTGCCTTTGCCACTTCTGGCATACATGGCACAGAGTGGCCACCCCTGTGTTAGAGGCTGCAAGGCAAGGCTGCCTCCTTGGTGCCTTACCTCCATTTCAAAGGGCTCTGCTCTTTCTGCTTGGTGCAAGGTCTGTGGCTGAGACCATTCACGGTCCTGAGTGAACCTGTGAAGTTCCGACAAGGAATTGTCTCCAGGTCTCATTCTCACCTCCCACTTCAAAGGAGGAGCAAGGGAGCCCTTGCATATTGGCTTATCTGCTACCATTGCTTCTCCTTGCTTGCTGTTTTCATGGCAGTGTTATGAACAGGCCGCCCTCTGACCCCTGTAATGCTGAGCTAGTTCCCAGGGGGTAGCTGTGATTTCCGTAGGTCTCCATATAATTGGGACATAAAGCCATAGTAACCTTATCAAGGAGCCTTTTATCCATGAAACGATCAAGAAAACAAACATCTTGCTTTGAGCTTGTTTTCATCAGTCAATATTCATTCAGGGCACAATGCAGCTGTCTAATCCAGCCAATAAAGGTACTTCTGAGTCTCAGGAATAATCGATAACCCTTTTATCACAAACTGAATTAAAGGCCCCAGGGTTTCACAACTGGAGACCTTGATTCTGTTCTGTGAGCCTCTTGTCACCATCACTGTGAGGCAGAAATTGGGTTAAATATACTGAACTCTGACTGGATTAGAACTCAAGTGCCTGTTAAATTGTCAGGTCCTATATAAGGTGAAGCGTGACAACAGGACACAGTTTTGAGGCTTTGCCTCTGTCTCTCTACAAATCTCTGGAAATGTGATTTTTCCTCTTCCCCATTTGTCATTGGATTCCCTTGCAAAATCATTAGGAGCCTGATCAAATACCCATTGAATAAAAAGAAATCCCTCTGTTGACTTTATTGGGCATTGGATCAGACCCGTTTTATTTTTCCCACACAGAAGGCATGTCTACATGAGACACTACTGCACAGTTGTTACTGTGCATTTATTTAGTACTTGTATTAGCAAGTACTAAATAAATGTGCAGTAACTGGAGCTACCGTGCAGTAGTGCCAGATAACATATTTTAGGTGTCGCTATTGCGCAATAGCCGAATAATACTGCACAATGGCATATTAGCACTGCCCATACTGTGGGGTGCTACTGTGCAGTATTTTTCAGCTACTGCGCAGTCAGTGTCTTGTGTAGATGCGCCCAAAGGGCCAAAATTTGCTCTCAGTGACACAAATGCACAAATTAAGATAACTCTACTAGCTTCAAGGGCAGTGTTTGGGCTTATAGAAATTAAACATTAACTGGTTTAAGTGATCAGAAACTGGTTTAAACCTGTAACAGAAACTCAGTGCACATAAACCAATTTTAAAATAGCCAAAACCGGTTTAAGATAAACCTGGTTGGATGTATCATCAGACTTAACTGATTTAGGTCAAACCGGTTTGTGGAACTTGTGTCCCAGATCCCTTCCTGGTTCAAGTTAACTCACAGTCCCTCAGCATCCCAGGAAGCTTTGTAGCCCTCAGCTATGCTATCAGCTCCAGCGGAGCAGGGACTGCCTCTCTCCTCTGCTCCCTAGCCTTCCTGCCTGAGGCTGTGAGCCCATAGGGACAGGGGGGACAGGGGGGCAGAGGAACAGACCCCCAGACCCTCCTCTCCATCTACATAGCATGTGTGGGGAGGAAAAGCTGCCACAGTTGGGACTTTTTGACCCAGGGAGCTGAGGGCAGCTACTGATTGCTTCTGCCACTGCCACACAAGGGAGGGAGAAGTCCTCCAGGCATGTCTGCCCATGCAGCCCAGCATGGGGGCACTGGGGAGCCCCCACCTTGGTGGGCTTCCCTTCACCCCAGCCCAGGGTCCCTCAGCCCTGGGCAGCCCCAGGGAGCTGAGAGGAACTCTTCCTCTCCTGAACCCCAGAGCTGCTTGCCTTAGCCCTGGAGTCTCAGGCAGCCTCAGGGAATGGAGGCAAATTCTCCTGCTCTTCTGCTGCTGTGAGTCTGAGGAAAAATTAGTTCCTGGGGGATGGAAAAATTTCCCTCTGCTCCTTGAGGATACCCTGAGCTATCCCTGAGACTTGCAGCAGCTGAGGCCAGCAGCTCTGATATTCGGGAGGGAAAGAATTCCCCTTAGCTCCCTGGGGCTTCCCAGGACTGGGGGACCCTGGGCTGCGGTGAGGGACCCAAACTAAGGGCTCCCCAGTGCCTCTATGCTAGGCTTCAAGGTGCAGGCACCCAGCCAGGAGGACTTCATCTCCCTCCTGCTTGTCACAGTCAGCAGCTGGGAAGGGGGAGGGAGGAAATTCCCCTCAGCTCCCCAGGGCTGCCCAGGCTGGGGACCCCCTGAGCGGGAGGCTCCCCCAAGGTGGGCCAGCAACCGGACAGGGGGCTCCTTAACCCCCTGTGGGGGGACAGCAGGGGTTAGGAGCATGTTGAGGGCATGTACTGGGGACCCAACTGGGGACACTTGGCTGGGCTGGCAGTGGCCAGCAGGCTGGGAGACATGGTCTAGCGCCCCCTGCCTTTCCCAACTGAAAACATCAGTTCAGTTGGTTATATCAGTTCAACCTACGCAGCGCAGCGCAGAGGAAGCTGCCTAGATTGAATTGATTCTGCCTTGGGCTTTTTGACTATCTGTACTTAGCCATGCTGTTTGGCTTTGGCCTTGGGATCAATATTTTTATGTTTCATATGAATGGAGATAAATTACTTTTCACATATAATATCCCTACTCTTTATTAGCAGGAGATATCTGCAGAAAATATGAAGCCTCCCCTCAGTTACACACACTGCCAGCTTCTGTTGCGAGGAGTTGCCGCCATTAAACCAGCAACAAAAGCTGGCACACAGGAATTTTAGCTGGATGGGAAAGATCCAAGAGAGACCCTAGGCTGGGATTTTCAAAAGAGCCTTGGGCCAGGCCTTCATGAGAGACTTTTCTTGGTATAGTAATGATATTTAGGGTTTGATTGTATTTAATATAATTTGTATATTGGCATAAACCCTAGCACAAATGCCAAAATAAGGTATTTTCCCTAGTATAAATTATTTTGTTTGAGGAACCAATCAATATAAGCCATATCAACAATATTGATATCGTATGGTTAAGGGCCTACAGACCAAGCCTTACGAGGAGAGACTAGAGAAACTGGGTCTATTCAGCCTCTGCAAGAGAAGGTTGAGAGGCGACCTTGTGGCTGCCTATAAGTTCATCACGGGGGCACAGAAGGGAATTGGTGAATATTTATTCACCAAGGCGCCCCCGGGGGTTACAAGAAATAATGGCCACAAGCTAGCAGAGGGCAGATTTAGATTGGACATTAGGAAGAACTTCACAGTTCGAGTGGCCAGGGGCTGGAACGGGCTCCCAAGGGAGGTGGTGCTCTCCCCTACCCTGGGGGTCTTCAAGAGGAGGTTAGATGAGTATCTAGCTGGGGTCATCTAGCCCCAGCGCTCTTCCCTGCCTATGCAGGGGGTCAGACTCGATGATCTATTGAGGTCCCTTCCGACCCTAGCATCTATGAATCTATGAACAAAAGCACTCCCTCCCCTCCCCCATATCAGCTATATCTACACTATGCCAGCAAACTTTTTCTTAAATAACAAAATATCATGGGAAAAGGGGCTCCAAAGACCTTTAGGCTCCATTAGAAAATCTTGTTCCCCTGTTTCTGTCAGAAGCCATGTAGGCAGGTTCCTGACATTGGACTCTTCAGCAGCGAATTTTAAAAGTCTCGATGTCAAACTAATTTCTGACACTGAATTCCACCCGTAATCTTTTGCTAGCCATTCATCCCTCAGCTTCAAGTTAGGTAAGACAGGCAGGAATCCATTAGAATCAGTTGGGAGTCATCATTTCTCACAGTGCTGCTGCCTACTTTGTTCTTTATTATCTGGCATTTGTGTAAAATAAATAAATAGCTTACCTTCTATTTTGGAAGGAACAGTGGTAAGTTAGCTGCTGGTTCTCTTAATAATTTCAAGATGGGATCAGGGGATTCTCTCACCCTAGAAAAGACCAGTCAAAGTTTGCTGACTTCTGATAATCAGGTGTTTAATTGTCAGCTGGCTAAGGTGAAATAGATCCCTATCTGCAGACTCAGCAGGCTTCTTCTCAGGTCACTTCCATCAAAGAAAGGGATGCTCCAGACAGTCTGTCCAATCTGGTTTTGTCCCCTTTCAAATCAACATGAACAAAACAATTGGTAACACCAGCCTGAGAAGAGAGGTCTGCTTGGTGTTTCTGTGGGGGCGACCATGGGGGTCACACTTATAATTCATAGATTTCATAGACATTAGGGATGGAAGGGACCTCGGAAGATCATTGAATCCAGCCCCCTGCCCCAGAGGCAGGAAGTTATTTAGGGTCAAAGGATCCCAGCAAGACAGTTTCTTAAAAGAGTCCAGAGGAGGTGCTTGAACCGCCTCCAGCAGCAGTCTATTACAGGCCTTGGGGGCTCAGATAGTAAAGAAGTTTTTCCTTATGTCCAGCCTGAAAAGGTCTTGGAGGAGTTTGTGACCTTTTGACCTTGTCATCACTTGGGGTGAACAGGCATTCCCCCAGATCCTGATGTGGACCCCTTGTATAGTAACTGGCAGACACCAGGTCCTCCATGAGCTTGCACTTCTGCAGGCTGAAGAGTCTCACGGCTCTCAGCCTCTCATCAGAGGGCCTGTTCTCCTGTCCTCGGATCATACACATGGCTCTCCTCTGGATTATCTCAAGCTTTTCCACATCCTTTTTAAATTGCAGAGCCCAGAATTGGATGCATTACTCCAGCTGCACCCTCACCAAGGCCAAGTACAGTGGGACTATAACATCCCGGGATTTGCTTGAGAAACATCTATGGATGCAAGCCAGAGTTTTGCTTGCTTTACCAGCTACGACATTGCATTGGTGCCTCATATTCATCTTGTGGTTAATCACGACCCCTAAGTCCCTTTCAGCCGTGGTGCTAGCAAGTGTAGCACTGCCAAGCCTATAAGGATGCTGCAGGGTTTTTTTCCCAAGGTGGAGTACATTGTATTTTTCAGTGTTGAATGCCATCAGGTTTTCATCCACCCACTTTCTGAGCCTGTTGAGGTCAGCCTAGATCACCGGCCTATCCTCAGATCACCAGCCTATCCACGCTTTACCCCAAAGTTTGGTGTCATCGGCGAACTTGGTCAGTCCGCTTCTGATACCAATGTCTACATTATTAATAAAGATGTTAAAGAGATGTTAAGAGACCCAAGGACGGAGCCTTGGGGGACCCCACTGATCATGGTGCACCACAATGATTTACTTCTGTCTATTACCACTCTCTGGGTCTGACCTCGGAGCCAATTCTCCAGCCATTGGGCTGTGATGTAGCCAAGGCCACAGTTGGCCAATTTTTTTCATGAGGACATCATAGGACACCAAATCAAAGGCTTTTTTAAAGTCAAGAGATATGATGTCAATCGCTTCTCCTTTGTCTAGGTGATATGCCACCTGGTCATAGAAGGAGATGAGTTTGGTCAGGCAAGACCTACCTGCAACAAACCCGTGCTGGCTATCCCTCAGGATGTTGCCATCAGCTAGCTTGTCAAGAATGGTCTCTTTGATAATTTTTTCCAAGATATTCCCTGGGATAGAGATCAGGCTGATAGGCCTGTAGTTCCCTGGATCGACTTTCCTCCTTTTCTTAAAGATGGGCACCACATTGGCCTTCTCCCAATCTTCAGGCACTTCACCTAAGTGCCACGAGTTCTCGAAGTTCCATGCCAGTGGCTGAGTTATGATGCCTGCCAGCTCCAGAAGTGCCCTGGGGTGTAAGCTGGCCGGGGCAGCGCTGACTTGAAGGTGTCCAGCCTCTCAAGGTGTTCTTTTACATGGTCTACATTGATGTAGGGTAACAGTTCGACCTCACCCTGGCCGTTTCGTACCATATTGAGTAGGGCGGTCCCTTGGGGCTGGTGAAAAAACGATGCAAAATACCCATTAAGCAGGTTGGCTTTTTCCTGGGTGTCAGTTGTCAATTGTCCTATTTGGTTTAGCAGGGGTCCAATGTTACCGTTGCTTTTCTTCCAGCTCTCCACACATCTAAAAAAGGACTTTTTATTATCTTTGATATGTGTAGTCAGTTGGAGTTCAGTCACAGCCTTGGCTTTTCTGGTTTGCTCCCTACAGGTTGGGATCGTGCAGAATACTCCTCCTTTGAGGTGATTCCTATCTTCCATCCTTTATAGGTTTTTCTTTTTAAATGCAGGAGGTCCACAAGTTCCCTGCAGAGCCAAGGGGGGTTTCTGAAAAACAAGTTCAAGTGAAACAAAATATTGTATCTCTTCCTGGGACTTCGAGACTATGTAGGGCTCAGACTCACCCCTAGACCACTGCCCCTTTTGGCCTTCGCCATGCATCATGTTTTCCTGCTCCCTGAGTGAACAAACTGAATAAAGCACATGTATAGTATATTTTCTAAAATTACCCAAGATAAGAGGTCTTGGAAACATGCACTTCAGTCTCTTGTGCTGTTCATTACTTATTAATCTGATCCATCCAATAAGTTACCCTTGGAGGCCTTAGTATTTCTGCTAAGTATTATTTGTGAAGCAGTCCCTTCACAACATGTGATGAAGTAAGCTCTCTGTTGTTTAAAGTCACACAATGTTTGGTTATACTGTTGTTTGGCCGCCACCTGCTAGTATGTAACTACTGTGATGTAACTGGATTCACTTTACATCGTTTCTCTTAAAGTCGCATTTTTCAAGAACATAACTACAACATTAAGCGAGGAGTAGCTGTACATCTCTTATTTAGCTATTCGATAAAGGTACAGATCTATGCTGATATCTTTTATTAGACCATCTACCCAAAAAACCTTACCCGCCTATATCCTTAGACCAGCACGGCTACAACCAAAACCTCTGCGGATCTATGCTGCCTCTTGCCTTTAAGCATTATGCTATAAAGTCAAGCTGCTGCGTGCTCACAAGCCTGTGACTTGCCAAGGGCATTTTAGCCCACTGACATTTGACACCTACAAGCCAACAGAACTCTGTCTCCTCCTCTCCTGGGGCTGGCTCTGCATCTCATTTCCACCAGTTCTTACAGGACAACGCATTTTAAGGCCAGCATGTGGCGTGGCATTTGGACTGCCAGATTGTAAACCTCAAAATATGATAGGCAACAGATACGATAAGCTTCCACCATTCCCTGAAAACAGTCCAAATTTTACTGAGAAGAAAATCCTATAATCTATACCATCCTTGAGGCAATTGCATCCAAACCTGACTTGTAAACAGGCTGCCTTTCTTGACTTTGGTGGAAGCAGCAGCAGGCCCCATGTGCTCATATCTGCCTATCTTTGACTTGGTCACTGCAAACAGACTTAGAGCAACTTGAGTGAATATTTACAGGAGAAACAGCTAGGTCATGTCCAGTAGAGTGTGGGCATTTGGTTCCCTGGGGAACACTCATGCCACACGTGCTTTAGTGCCCAGCAGCCTCACCTGGGGTCCTGGGGGCCTTCTGGAGCTGCAGCAGTGGTGATACTACCAGGCAGATATCCAGGGGTCACAAAAAAACACGGGAAAAAAAAATGGAGCAGCACACTCATGGGGAGTGCGCTCTTGCAGCGCAAACACCTGACACTGTGGTATGTGGCACTGCAGATGTGTTTGTGGAGCTACATACTGCACAGCCATGCTCATCTGCATGCACCCCTGGAGTTTATTTAAAGCTTGTGGAAACAGGCAGAGAAAGGGGTTGTATTACATCACCCATCTGTTCAAGTCAAGGAGAGGCTGGGATGGGAGAGCCATTTTACAAAAAGGCATCTCTCCTATTTTATGAAGAAAAGTTTCACTACAGTATGTGTGTCTAACTTGTTGGTAGGGAGAGTCTTTTATTTTCACATAGGATGGAGGTTTAATTCATATGTCTGACTTCCTACCAAGAGAGGAAGATGTGTACTTCAAAATCAGCCCTTGTTTCCTTACATTTAACTCTCAGAGTACGTTAAAGATAAAGGGTCAGGGTCAGCTTTGGTCATGTAGTCATAGAATCATAGAAGTAGGGTCGGAAGGGACCTTGTAGATCTTCAGGTCCAACCCCCTGCCTGGGCAGGAAGAAAACTGGGCTCAAATGACCCCAGCCAGGTAGGCATCAAGCCGCTTCTTAAAGACCCCCAGGGTAGGAGCCAGCACCACTTCCCTTGGAAGTTGGTTCCAGATCCTAGCGACCCTAACTGTGAAGTAGTTCTTACGGATGTCTAACCTAAACCTACTCTCCAACAACTTGTGGCCATTATTCCTTGTTATCCCGGGGGGTGCTAGGGGAAACAAGGTCTCCCCCAACCCCTTCTGGTCCCCCCTAGTGAGTTTATAGACAGTCACCAGGTCCCCC
>NW_005842065.1:2552999-2559387 GCF_000455745.1 Alligator sinensis | reverse complement strand
TGCTCTCAAGAAGGGAGTTTCCCATCTTATAAGTGTGCTGCTGGTTACTACTGCCCAAGTGCAGCACCCTGCACTTGTCAGTATTGAAACGCATCCTGTTTTTGTTAGCCCACCCCTGCAACCTATCCAGG
The DNA here is from genome assembly GCF_000455745.1 of Alligator sinensis. Taxonomy (NCBI): domain Eukaryota; kingdom Metazoa; phylum Chordata; order Crocodylia; family Alligatoridae; genus Alligator; species Alligator sinensis. Next base: position 2,559,256 of record NW_005842065.1, on the reverse strand, counting down.
TCTTTCTGCAGTCTTTCCCTCCCTGCTAACGTGCCCACCTCATCCCAAATTTTGGTATCATCAGCAAATCTGAACAGGTTGCTTTTCACCCCGTTGTCCAAATCGCTGATAAAGAAATTGAACAGCGTGGGCCCAAGGAACAAGCCCTGGGGGACTCCACTGCCCACTTCCCCCCAGGTCAAATATGAGCCGTCCACCACCGCCCTCTGAGTACGACCCTTCAGCCAATTCGCAGTCCATCTGACTGTGTAGGCATAGTCCTTTCACAGCATTTGATGAAGTAAGCCTCAGGTCACTTAAACTTGTGATATATACAGAGATTTATAATCTGCTTTTGTTACTTGACAGGGTACTAATCTACCCTGTCTTCTACTTGACTTCAGACTAACATGGCTACTACCTATGTTTCTCTATGTCCATCTAGCCCTGGTCAGAATGTCCCCTGCCTGTTAAAGCTGCTGCACAGGTGTTACCAAAAGCAGGATTTTGAGTACCACATCATATCAAGCAGAGTCCCTGCTGCCCTCCTAAGAACCCCATTTCTCAAGGCCTCAGACTGCAAACAGCCCAATAGAAAGCACATTTCTTTGGGATTCTTCCTCCAAAACACCAATTTAGTAGAGGTGCATTGATACATTGATCCAATATCAGATCAATAACGATAAAGAAAACTGTCCATATGGGATACTGGCATGGTGGGGCTGATAATTTGGCTGATAAATGACTGTGATGCACACAGCCGGAGCACAGCATGGAGCAGAGCCAGCAGCATGGAGAGCTGCCTCCAGCTAGTAAGTCAGAAGAGGAGGGGGGAGGGAAGGGGTGTGGGGGGCAGATCAATGCCCTCTATGGTGAGGGAGGGGGCAGGGGCATGGGCAGGGGCAGGCGTTGCCCAGCAGGGGGGGCAGAGGGCACAGGATGGAGGTATGGCTCATGGGGTAGGGGCAGCTCCCACTGCTGTTTGCATGCTGGGAGGGGTGTCCCCGGATCTGTGTGGCGCAGGGTGGGCTGCAGCTGCAGGATGGAGCTGGAGCCAGCACTGGCTTTTCTTGCTGGGGGCTGGGCTCGGAGAGGGCTCCAGAGGCACTGGGAGGAGGCTGCAGCCACCCCAAATTTTGCCCCAGCTCCACTCCCAGCCCTATGCCATCACCTGGCGCAGCCCTGGCTTTTCCTGGCTCTTGGGTGGAGATGAGGCTGCACCAGGTGCCAGGTGGCAGTGCAGGACTGGGAGCAGAGCTGTGAAGAAATTTGGGGGTGGCTGCAACTTCCTCCCAGTGCTGCCAGAGCCCGCTCCGAGCCCCATGCAGCACCAGCTCTGGCTCCACACTGCAGCCCACCCTGCCCCGTGCCACGCAGATCTGGGGCCACATGCCCCCCCACCACCACCCCTGCCCTCCTGGGGTGCAAGCAGTGGCGGGAGTTGCTCCCACCCCATGAGCCATGCTTCCCACCCCACGTGGGCAGCACCTGCTCCTTCCCTCACCACAGGGGGCATTGATCTGCCCCCCCCATACCCCTTCTCTCCCCCCTCCCCTTCCACCGGACTTACTAGCTGGAGGCAGCTGTTTTGGATATCGGATCAGTATCGGCCAATACGTCTCCTTAAATATTGGCTATCGGTATAAGCCCCCAACATCTCCAAAGGTGCACCCCTACAATGTAGTGATCACTTTTCCTGTTTGGGGGCTAAAATTAAAAAATTTGAAGCTTAGGGTGTCTTGAGCCTCCCTGGTTCAATTCATGAGAGTTAGAACCTCACAGTGACAGGGTTAGTCCATCCACACATTTGCAGACTGGAAACCGATGGATTGTATCATTGCTCTTCCACCAATCTCTGCATAGAGCCCTGGCATGATTTTACTGCTGATGTTTTCAATACATTGAGACATTTAAAAACAAGCGTGTTGGAGTTTTAGCTAGGCAGAGAGGATATTTATCAGCTTCTGTAACTCTGAAGGACACTACAGGGTAATTTAATAAGCAAGCAGACTGCTGTCTGCTATCGATCTATTAAATGCATCAAGAGAAGTATACTTATAGTTAGAGATATGTGAAGGGGTTCACATATGCATAACAATTAGCTTCCCATGGAGTTGTCTTTTATGCTTCTATCTTGGTTGCAGCATGTACCTGCTTCCAGTTGAATTGTGGAGTGGACACTGGACAGTTTTATCAGTCAGTCATTGCTAACAGGAAGAGTTTTCTTTGACCCCTTCTGGGATAAGGATCCTACCACAGGCACCCTGATGGTCTCTTGAATAGGTGGTTCCATATGTTGGCGTGCATGCTCCGATGCTACAGTGTTGGGCATGGTCTACAAACATGAATAGAATTTAAGACACAGAGGGTGAAGATAACTCAGTTCAAAAGGTTGTTTTTTATCACCTCTGTGAGATCAGTTTAATCCATTCCATGGTCCTGAACTCTTCCAAAGGAAGCTGCGTCTCCATGCACTTTGACCTTTGCAGATTTCACAAGCTGAGCTGAACTAGGTTGGGTTGAGTCAGTTCTTGCTTAAAGTTGCACTGAAGTACTGTAGGGAGTGGCAGCAGTGTGATTCACCAGGGGCATTGCTGACCCAGTTACATTATTGGAGCTCTAGTCATCTAGACTACAGCAAGAACTATGTTGTCCTCAGCAGTGTACAAACTGAGCAGAAAGATGGTCCTTGCTCCAAAGAGCTTGTAACCTAAGTATTATATATGATGAACACAACAGATTAGTATAAACAGATTGGAGAGTACATGGCAACAGTGTTGGTCAGCATGAGAGATAGCTGATATGCTGAGACCTATTTCACACAACCCAGAACCCTCTCCCTCTCCCCAGCGTGGCTCTTTTCTCTCTCTCATGTGAGATGTGAGCTAAAATCCTGAGTGCTTGTTGTCAGTGAATTACTCATATGGTACTTTTCTGAGAGTGAATATGGGGGGGGGTGTTATCTGTCTTCTGTTGCATTCAAGATAACTAGAAGAGCAGCAGAGATTGATGAATGTTGTCAGATGACAGAAGTAAAAGGATAACTGTAATTCAGTGTAAGGTACTGCATAGAAGTGAATTACTTTTGGGGTTTTTTTGTCTTTTTTTTAAAGAAGAAAAACTGTTAATGTCACCCTTTGTACCAGCCTATCTTGATTTCAGTTTGCTTGATTGTGGTAAAATATTACTTAAGGAAATTCCATCTTTCCTCCCTATACTATTTCTGTAGTTTCCACTAGATACAGGTTTCACTTGTATTTTCTTCCTAAGCTGTTTTGTTGAGTAGCACTGTTGTGTGCTGTTTCACAACAGAGATGACTGCATATCTTTGTTGGTCAGTGAAGTGGTCCCTAACTGTAGTCTGAATGGTAGCTTGTAACAAGATTTTGCATACTGCAGAATGTCACATAAATATATGATAGTATTATAATTTTCTTGATTAATTTATTATTAGGACATTTAACAATCTGGTGGCAGACTGGATAAGACAGTGTGTTGAACGTACGGCACACAGAACTTTTGTATTTCTCTCTCTCTCTTTCTCTCATTTTGTTCCATATAATTTTTATGCTCCAGCAGTGTATTCATCTTTTGTGAACCCACAGAGTTGGTGAAACATCAGTAAGCACAGAGACCAATACCATGAACAAACTAAAACTAGGTATATAAATACCAAATGTTTAGCTGGCCCTTATACATCAAGAGAACATTGTGGTCACTGGAATATAGCCTCAGACAGTGGCTGACAATATGCCTCCTCCTTCTTATTTGCACCATGGCACAGACACACCCTTGGGTGTTGCACACCTTAATGTATACAAAGCAAGTGCATGCAAAAATACAGAATTTGGAATGAATCAAATGAAATGTACATGCCCTTTAGACCAACTGTTTGTGGCTGGAATCCTTTTAGAGCACTGGCTTTTTTCACCTCTGTCATTTATTTTAAAAAAAGATTTGTAGAGCTATAATTCAGACTCTGCTTACACAGCAACTTTCAGATATAAGGTCCTTAGTGACAGTCAACTTTGTGGACACCTTTAAAGCTGATTTTAAATAAATTTACATTTCTTAATAACAGCTTAACAAATGAATCAGACTTCCTAGTCCTAGACAGGCAGGGCTTATTTATAAGTAAGGCTATGTGCTTGTTAATGGAAAATCAGATCTTTTTAATGGCAAAAAGTTACAAGCAAAAAGAAAAGCCATAGCACCTAATATTTTAATTAGTCTTATTTTTTTCTCATTTGAAAAGTGCTAGATAGCTGTTATTAGTAGCCTATAGGAGTATGAATTTAGCAAAGCTGCACCAAAATAAAATACGATGTGTAAAAATAAATAGAAGAACAGTTGCAGACCATGATGAAAATACTTACTTTTTATGAAAGATCCTAAATATCAGGAGGGCAGACTGGTTCATAGATTCATAGATTGTAAGGCTGGAAGGGACCTTGGAAAATCATCAGGTCCAGCCCCCTGCACCAAGCAGGAAAGACAACTGGGTCAGGTGACCCCAGCAAGGTGACTGTCCAGTCTCCTCTTGAAGATTTCCGGAGTAGGCAATTTTACCACCTCTGGAGGAAGCTTATTCCACAGTCTGGACACCCTAGTTGTGAAGTAGTTTTCCCTAATATTGATCCTGAAATGGTCTTCCAGGATTTTGTGACAATTACTCCTAGTTTTCCCCAAGGATGCCCTGGTGACCAGTTATTCACCAAGCCCTTAATGTACGTCTCTGATGTAGCAGTAAGCTGCTACCAAGTCCCCTCTCAGCCTTCTCTTTTTCAGGCTGCAAAATCCCAGATCCCTCAGCCTTTCCTTGTTTGGCTTGCCACTCAAGTCTCTGATCATACGGGTGGCCCTTCTCTGGACTCTCTCAAGCTTTACCACGTCCTTGTTAAAGTGTGGCACCTCGAACTGGATGCAGTACTCCAGCTATGGTCTCACCAATGCCGAGCAGAGTGGGAGAATCACTTCTTTGGTTTACTGGAGATGCACTGATTGATGCATGCCAGGGTGCTGTTAGCCCTGCTGGCTACAGCATTGTACTGCCAGCTCATGTTCATACTTTGGTCAGTTATTACCCCCAGGTCCCTTTCATCTGTAGGGCTGGTCAGGTTGGCGTTGCAAAGCCTATAGGTGTGCAGGGGATTGTTCGTCTCCAGGTGAAGCACTTTACATTTCTTGATGTTGAACTTCATCTGTTTCATAGTTTCATAGTTGGTAGGGCCAGAAGGGACCTGAGCAAATCATCAAGTCTGACCCCCTGCCATGGGCAGGAAAGGATGCTGGGGTCAAACAACCCTAGCTAGGTGATTATCTAGCCTCCTTTTGAAGACCCCCAGGGTAGGAGCGAGCACCACTTCCCTTGGAAGTTGGTTCCAGATCCTAGTGGCCCTGACTGTGAAGTAGTGCCTCCTGATATCTACCCTGAATATACTCTCCATCAACTTATGGCTGTTATTTCTCGATACTCCCGGTAGTGCTCGGGGGAACGGGGACTCTCCCATAGCCTGCTGGTCCCCCTTGGGCAGTTTGTAGACAGCCACCAGATCCCCTCTCAGCCTTCTCTTGTGGAGGCTGAACAGGTTCAGGTCCTGTAGCCTCCGCTCATAGGGCCTGCCTAGCTGTCCCCTGATTATGCGAGTGGCCCCCCCTCTGGACCCTCTTGATGCTGTCCACATCCCTCCTGAAGTGCAGCGCCCAGAACTGGACACGGCACTCCAACTGCGGCCTGGCCAGTGTCGCACAGAGGGGGAGGATCACCTGCTTGGACCTGCTCGTGATGCATCTGTGAATGCATGACAAGGTGCGGTTAGCCTTCCTGACCACGTCCCCACACTGTCGGCCCATGTTCATTTTGGAATCAATAATGACACCAAGATCCTTTTCTGCCTCTGTGCTGATGAGAAGGGAATTCCCCAGCCTGTAGGTGTGCTGCTAGTTCTTCCTCCCCAGGTGCAACACTTTGCACTTGTCCATATTGAAACCCATCCTATTCTCATCCGCCCACCTCTGTAACCTGTCGAGATCTAGTTGTAGCCTGTCCCTCTCTTCTAGCGTGCTCATTTCTCCCCACATCTTAGTGTCATTTGCGATCACTTAGTTTCCATACTGGTTAGCTGGGCCCTTTCCTTCCATGCAGTTGTCAGGTTTGACCTAGAAACCACTACACAAAGCCCAAGCAAAAGTCTCTGTTATGTAACTAATGCCCATCTGCAATGATAAGGAGGAGACAGTCTTAGATAAAGGAGGCTTGAAAACAAAAGCAGAATCAG
>NW_005842065.1:2540089-2552562 GCF_000455745.1 Alligator sinensis | reverse complement strand
TGGTGTGACCACCAGATTTCCTAGCGTATCCTGCAGAGGCCCTACGTTACCCGGTACCTTCTTTTTACCCCCTATGTATTTAAAAAAGGACTTCTTGTTATCCTTGATCCGGGTTGCTAGTCCCAGTTCCATCTCTACCTTAGCCTTCCTAACAGCCCCCCTACAGTCTTGAGCAATGGAGGTATAATCCTCCTTGGTGATGGCCCCTCCCTTCCATTGGGTGTACGCTTCCTTTTTAGCTTTGAGACATTCCTGGATGCTTTTGGTGAGCCGTGGGGGCTTTTGAGCACTCTTGCCCCCTTTGATCCGCGTTGGGATTGTCACCCTTTGGGCTTGGAGGATCATCTCCTTAAGGAACGACCATTCTTCCTGGACTCCCAACTCCCCTCCCCTCTGGGACCTCAGTGCCTCCCGACTAGTCTCCTTACCTCATTGAAATCCGCCCTCCTGAAGTCTAGGGCTGTTGCCTTGCTGCAGGCTTTTGACACCCTGCGCTGGATGGTGAACTCCAGTAGGTGATGATCGCTACTTGCCTGTCTGGTTCCGGTCCACCCAACTTGCAAGCCTATCCAGGTCCACCTGTATCTGTAGCCTATCTTCAAGCGTGACCATGCTCCCCCATAACTTAGTGTCGTCTGCAAACTTGGCCAGTGAGCTCTTCACTCCCACATCCAAATCATTGATGAAGATGTTGAATAGCACTGCACCAAGCACCAACCCCTGCAGGACACCACTGGCCACTTCTCACCAAGATGACACAGATCCATTCATTAGGACTCTCTGGATCCTACCCCACAACCAGATTCCTACTCACCTGACTGTCTCATGGTTAATCCCACAGTCTTCCAATTTTCTTGTGAAAACATCATAGGATACTAGATCAAAAGATTTTTGGAAGTCAAGGTATATAATACCCTCTCTTACCCTTTTTGGAAGTCAAGGTATATAATACACTCTCTTACCCAGGTGGTGAGTTACCTGGTCATAAAAGGAGATGAGGTTGGTAAGACAAGACTTGTCAACGATGAAGTCATACTGGCTGTCATTCAAAATCCTACCTTCTGCAAACCTATTGCACATAGACTCCTTAATGAATTATTCCAGGATTTTCCCTGAGATAGAGGTTAGTCTAATTGGCCTATAGGTGCCCGGGTCCTCCCTCCTCCCCTTCTTGAAGACGGGCACAACATTGGCCCTCTTCCAGTCCTCAGGGACCTCCCCAGAGTGCCATGAGTTTTGGAAGAGCTTCGCTAGGGGTTCTGCAATGACTTCAGCCAACTCCTTCAATGCTCTCGGATGAAGCTCCTCTGGACCTACTGACTTATATATGTCCAATTTCTTTAATTGATCACACACCAGTTCTACGGCAATAGTAGAAAGGGAGTCATTTGAACCCTGCTCATTCTGTACCCTAGCTGATGTGATTTTCCCCTTGGCCCCGTGGAAGACCAAAGCAAAGCAGTAATTCAGGAGTTCAGTTTTCTCCTGAGTGCTGGTGACTAGCTGTCCTGAGTTGTTGAGCAATGGCCCCACACCCCCATTCATTTTCCTCCCATTCCCTGCATACCTGAAGAAAGACTTCTTATTATCCTTTATTCCTATTGCTAATTTTAGCTCAGTCGCTGCCTTAGCTTTTCTAATCTGATCCCTACAAGTGCAGGTCATATCTATGTAGTCCTCCTTGGGGACTGTCCCTAGCTTCCATTGACTGTACGCCTCTTTCTTCTTCTTAAGAGGACCATGAATTCCCTATTTAGCCAAGAGGGTTTCCCAGCCCTTTTGCTACATTTCCTCTGCATGGGAATGGACTTCCTTTGTGCTTCAAGGGTCATGTCCTTTAGGAACGACCACTCCTCATGCACTCCTTTCGCCTTTGGTCCCTGATCCCACAGCACATTCCCTACTACTGACCTGAGCTTGTTGAAGTTTGCATTTTTTAAGTCCAAAACTTCAAGCCTGCTATCCATTTTGTCTGCCTTGCGACGGACTGTGAACATAATGGTTTCACGGTCACTATTGCCCAGGCTGCCCTCTATGTTTAAGCCAGTTACCAAGTTGTCTCCTTTGGCCAGGACCAAGTCTAGAAGAGCGTTACCTCTGCTTGGCCCGTGCACGTCCTGAGACAGAAAAAAACTCTTCAATACAGGTCAGGAAGCAACACGACTGATCTGACTTGGCTGAGCATTCTTCCCAAGAGATGTTTGGATTATTGAAGTTGCCCCTGACAACCATGAAGTTGCCCCTGACGACCATGTCCCATGCCCAAGCAGCCTTGGTTAGTTCTCGGGCAAACTCTAGATCAAGTTCCTCACCCTGGTTTGGTGGTTTGTAGTATACACCTACAGTTAGATCTCTCTCGCCATGCCCCCCACCCTCCCCCCTCAGCTTGACCCAGAGGGTTTCAAGCTGTTCATGTTTGGAGCTGATGTCGGCCTCCAAGGAGGTGTACTGCTCCTTCACATAGAGTTACACCTCCACCTTTTTTCCCTACTTAGTCCCTTCTATGCAGGGTGTAGCCCTTTATGGCTACACTCTAATTGTATGAGGAGCCCCACCAGGTCTCTGCAATCCCTACTAGATTGTAATGGCCACTGGAGACCAGGAGGGCTAGTTCCTCCTGCTTGTTCCCCATGCTCCTGGCATTAGTGTACAGGCACCTGAGTCCTCCTATGGAGGTCCTCAACTTCCTGTCATGCTGAAGGAGAACTATTCCCTCAGTTCCTATGAGAGTGGCCCTCCTGGTGTCCCTATCTACGGTGCTTCCTTGCATGTCGGTCCCTAGGCATGCTCCAGTCAGTGTTTCCCTGTCCCCCAGCAATCTTAGTTTAAAGCCCATCCTGGCCAAGAACAGGAACTTACCTCTCTGTGTGAGGTGGATGCCATCTCTTCCCAGGAGTCCTCTCTCCCTGAAGTGCATGCTGTGGTCTAGGAAACCAAAGCCCTCTCGGTGGTACTATTGTTGGAGACGTCAGTTCACTTCCTCGATGCATTGTTCCCTCCTAGGACCGTGGCTTGCAACAGGGAGCACAGAGGAGAAGACTACCTGAGCCCCCGGCACCTTGAGCCCAGCCCTCAGAGCTCTGTAGTCACTCATGCCCTGGTTTGGAATACTCCTGGCCGTGTCATTTGTTCCCACATGGATAAGGAGCATAGGGCAGTAGTTGGAAGGCCAGACCAGCCTGGGGATCCTCTCCACAACATCTCGGATGTGGGCCCCAGACAGGCAGCAGACCTCCCGGGCTAGGAGGTCCAGACGGCAGATGGGTCCCTCAGTGCCTCACAGGATGGGGTCCCCCCACCACAGTGTTCCTCCTCCTGGGAGTGGCAGCATGGTGCTCACCTTCTTCCTCCTCCCGTGTCACCATCGAAGCCTCCTCATGCGTGGTCTTTGTGGTTGAATATCTACACTAAGGTAATTGCAGTTCTTCTCCATCTACTTATACATAATGGAGGACGTAGTCTGGCTCCTAGAAGTACCTTCATAACATCTGATGAAGTAAGCTTATGTCTCTCATTTTGTTAGTCTATAAGGTACAAATCTATCCTACCTTCTCCTAGATATCATAGCTGGGAAGAACAGATAGACCTGGACCCAGACCATGTAGCAGATCCACTGAAGCAGATTCCTGATACAAACCTAGACTGAAGTATTACACAAACCCTCTTGTAAATGATTAATTCATGGGCAGACTGGGATGGGAAAGCTTGCCTGTTGCTGCCATCCTGCACCTTCCACTAAGCAGAGAGAGGACTGCAGTCTCTAGGACTACCCATTCTTAAAATCTCTTTTAAAACTCATTGTTGCATTACAATATATTTTAAATGTTTATACAAGGGAAAGGTGTCTCTGCCTAGTTATAGCAGCCGTGTGTCGATCTTCTATGTTCTTTCTTCATGGTGTAGCTGCAATAATGCTGTACCCATTCCCTTTTCAGCTGGAGGCCTTTGTGAATTGTTCTTGTTTTTTATTTCCAGTCTTAAGCAGAAAGGCATGTTAAATGCTTTTTATGACTATCTAGCCATAAGCGGCAGGCGTCTGATATTAAACCAAATGGAAACATGGGGGGAAATGGATTTTCAGACTTAATTCCTATAAAAGCAAAGGCAAATGCTGAAGCATGTGGAGCTTGAGTCCTTGTAAAGTTTCCTTCCTTTCCAGCAAGTGAAAGCTAAACAGGGAGTCTTCATCTCACTGGGCTGCTGCCAAGTCCGGAGCAGTTCAGAACGAAACAGGGTGCAGCAAACAGAGCCTGAGCCTCAGGCTTCCTGCATGCAGCTCACAGGGAAGGATTTCCATCCAGTTTTGTTTTTATTGACAATAGTGCGAAGTGCCAGATAAAATTATCTTTGGTTAAAAATGAGACCAAGTCCTGTTTCATAAACACAGCATCCCAACTTGAGATTAACCTTAATGTGGCTCCCAATAACAGGACATCATGCGGGGACCAGACTCTTCTCCCACTCAAAAACCTTGCTTCTGCCTTTGAAAATGCCTTTCTCCATGAAGGAGAATCTCCTTCTTCCTGTGTGAATTAGGAGAGACAGCACAGGGGGCCCTGGACCATCCCGCCTCCAAACAAAACAGCTGCATTAACAACCTTCTCTTCTTTCCTCTCTGCCATGCTTTCTCTCAGCTGCCACAGAGCAAACACTTGCAGCTTTGGGGTGGTGGTGGGGAATGTGTGTGCAGGAGTGTCCACTAATTGTGTAAACTGCTATCACAGTACTGCACATTTTCAGATGAGTTACCTGGGAAAGTAGGTGTTCTGTGCCAGAAGCTCAAGTGGATTTGAGAGGATGCATCCAGACCGTTCTCATTCATGACTTTTCCCCTTGTGATTTGAATAGTATTGCTAGCAAGATCACCTTGAGCAGACTCCAGTCTTTGCTGATTATTGTTCTGCTACTCTGAACTCCCTTGTGCTGCTTCAGGCCTTGTCTATGGTGGGAATGCACCCTGATTCCAGCTATCAAAGCACAAGCGGTACAAAACCTAAGTATAACCAGGGCAATTTCCAGTCACATCTTTCCTTGGGGTTTGTCCTGAAATAAGAGTCTCTAAGCCACTAAGATTTGAAGAGCATTCCCGTTATACACTCAGAGTTAAACCTAGCAACCCTTTTCACTTCCTGTCCTAAATTGCTATCTGATATTATTGTGTGCTTGCATGTGTCTGCTATGTTCCACTCTTTTCAACTTGTTAGTGACAGCAGTGGTGGCCTTAGGGTTGTTGGGGACCTGGGCAAGAGAGTCATTTGGGGCCCCTTAGAGGCTTTATTTTGATTATCTATGTATCGTGGATCTTTTAAATATTCTTTGGGGGAATTAGATAAATAGTCAAGTGTTAAAATTAAAATAGAGGCACTTCCTTGCAAAAACTTGACCCTCCAAAAAATTTGTTGCACAGTTTTGGGGCCCCCTAAAGTGTGGGTCTCCAGGTGGTCACCCGGTTTGCCCTCCCCTCAGGCTGCTACTGGTGACAGTGTTGTATGGATGGTGTATGGCTCCTGTTTCTCTAGAACTCTTTTAGACAGAAATTGCTTTTTCTAAAGCTTATATGTTACCCTGCATTTGTAAGGGGCACTTGTGTTGTCCTTTTCCACACCATTGTTAAGAGAACCTCTCTTTGTACCTGGGAGTCTCTGAGTTAGTTGGACCTTCGGAAGTTTTAATTTGTATTTAGAGATTCTTTGTGGAGAGCTGCAGTTTGGTGAGAGAGGGGTCCCTTCCAGGAGGCTTCTAACATTCCTCAAATTCCAAGAGTGGGGTCTCAGCGGAAGGGAAGTTCAGTTTGTCAGTGATCACGGATGGGTTCAGACAAAAATCTTGGCTTTAACCTTGTTTGCAAATGTAAAATACATTAAAACAATTAACTTTGCTTTGAAAAATGAGAGTGTGTTAAGGGGATGCAAACATCTATTATCTTTGGACACATTTCTACACCAGTTCTCTGCTGGGCAGCAGAATGTGGTCGGTTTTGGAGTCTGCTGTGAGATCAGGTTACCGAGTGCCTCTCTGAGCAGCTGTCCTGGTGCCAGCTGTGGAGAAAAGCCACAGAGTACATTAAAAACCCATCCAGATCCAATGGAACCCCAAAAGCCAGCATGTAAGGATAGAAAGCAATGCGTTCTCTCTAGGCTCCTCGGCCTTGTCTACAGGAGATGCTTTGTGCCCATTTTCCAGCAGTAGCAGATGAGGATCTCCAATGTGGGCATTTATAATGTTACACAGCCTGTTGTAAATCCTGTGCAAAATTTGTAAGTGGGGCCCTTGGTTAGAAGCCTGGTATGATAGTTAAGGAATAAGAATCAGGGCACCTGGGCCCTATTGCTGGATCTGTCACAAATTTGTGTGAGCTTGGATAATGACCTAAACTCACTTTGCCTAGTGTTCTTCAAATATACCAGAGAATTTGGTTCCTTTGAAAATCCCAGTCTCCATCTGCAAAATAGATATAATTCTTCCCTACTTAGCTTATGGTGCTTAATTAGTTAGTAATTGTATGAGATCCCGATACAGGAGGCCAGAAATTTATTATTATAAATGCCAGAGCTTTGAGTTACTAAGCAGTTCTGGCCACTAACTAATACAGAGCTGGAGGAACCCCTGGCTTGATTTAGCCTAACCATTCTTCTGTTCCTGTTCTTTGCACAGACATCTTCTGCATACACAAACAGAGCCTCAAACAATCCTGACCCTCTGGTAGCCTCTGATAGCATTAGGAACTCAGTAGGTCTGTATCTGATTGTGTTGATCTGTTGTAGTGAGACACTGACACCTCAGCTAAAACCAGTTACGGGTACGTTGGGCAGTTTTTCTGATTGCAGGGGAAGCTCAAAGAGACACTTTTCCCCTGAAGGTCTTTGAATAATCAGGTCTCAGTTTCACAACTACCAATGGCCTCGCATGAGAATTCCAAGCCAAGATGTTTGTTCCAAAGCAGACCAGGCTTTGCTCACAGCTGCGCTGTTCTTACTGAGACTTGCGTATTGTGTAGTTTTCCTCCCTTTTCTCAAAGAACAAGATAAATTGCATCATGCTTCATCTTCATGGACATGGACTGGTGGGAATTTGCAACATGCACACCTGCCTGATTTTACTATGTTTTAGCATGTAAACCAGGAATGCAAATAGGGTAAATGTGGTTGCTTGGATGTACTGATTTTGGTTATATCAGTTAAAAAAAAGTATTAGAAACAAAACAGCATCTTGGAATATGTGCTACATGGAAGAGTACAATAAGTACCGTGGCAAGGAAGTTTGGTGCCCAGGGCAAAGCCTGCAGTGGCAGTAGAAGCCCACCCACGCTCTGCGCACAGATCTAAGGGACACCCCTCCCTGGGTTTGACCAGGAGTGCACGCAGCGGCAGGACCCTCCCTCCCCCCGTTCCCACACCCCCCACAAACAAGCTACTCGTGGCTCTGTCCTGTGCTCTGCGACAGCTGGGCAGCGCCTTTTGGCGCTCCTTTGCTTCGGCACCTGGGGAGGTTGCCCCACTTGCCCCCCCACCCCCTGCCTTGGTACTTCACTGAGTACAATACGCTTCTTGCTGTACTCCAAGGATATAAATGTTTAGTGGAAGTAGCCTGTCTCTTTTACGTATGTATGAATATTAATTTTATAGTGTATCTAAGGAAGACTTAGAGTGTATATGTTGTTAAATTTATCACATGCTCTTCCTGCATTAAGTTAGTTCATGAAAATGCAGCAACTGAACACTCAGTGAGTATTGGTGTGAGATTTTAAAAGGCCAATCAAGGCAGCAAAGACGGTTGCAGAATGCTGATGTTCCAACCAGCATGCCTGGAATTAGATACAGGACCTACCCCTGCTACTCTGAAATAACCTGAGAGAAGGGATAGGTTTTGAGGAGAGCCCTGAAGTTAATCATTTGGAAAAAGGAGATCATCTCATGTAGTGTTTGGAGATGAAGGTCCTACCATGTGTCATTGGGAAGATAGATTTCCCAAATTTGCAGTAAAGTGTTCCATTTGATTTATACTCTGTGCCAGCAGTGTCCAAAGAAATTGGTCTTTCTGATTATCCCAGGTCCTTGGCCTATGCCTGCTTTGTGACAGCTTGATAGTAATTTGTCCCTGAGTTTCAGACCAAACAAGGACAGTTTCTAACACTGTTGTCTGCATGCCTGTTTCCTGCTTCTTTCATAAATTGTAGTTGGGGAGGACTATCTATCCAGAGAATCTAGTGAATGTCACTGTCCTGAATATACCATTGCCAGTCGTGTGTGCCTACTAGCTCAGTCAGTAGCAGCCTGAAAGTTCAGAATTTGCTGGCATCATCTGGGCCAGTGGGGGCCAATCCTTTTAGCAGGCATGCCACAAATTATGCTCCATGCCCTCTTTGAGTGCCACCCAGTCCTCTTCCTGGGCTTGATCTCTTGCTCTGCTTTGTGCTCCCTGCCCTACCTGCCACTGTGCTGCCTACCCCCTTCCCAATCTACTTGTGCTCTCAGAGCTGGCCACCCTCCTGTGGCCTTCAGAATCACTATAATTTTGGGGCTATCTGGTGTTTCCATCAGCACTGTCTGCAGTGATTTTGGTCTTTTGAGTCTTCCACAAAGAGGATAGAAAGCCAAGGACATTGTCCTTTCTTCTTTAAGACAGTCCTTCTCCCACTGAAACACATGAAAACATTGCCTAAGACTTCTCTGCAACCATCACCCCCCACTCCCGTCCCCCATCTCTCCTTGTTTCTTTCAGCTTTATTCCTGACCTGACCCATTTCAGACTCAACCTTCCCTGTTAATATTTCTCAGAATCTTTGCCTCTATCTCTTTTCCTTTTGTGCTGGGCTCTCTTTTGTAAATCTCCCTCACTTTGCATAACACTGGCTGGCCCTCCAAAACCTTCTGTGTCCCCTTCCTCACCTCCCTGTGATGTATGGCAAAAGGTCCTGGCTGCACTTGTTAATATTTTTGCTTCTTTAGGAACAGCTGATAGAGGGAGTAGGACAACTTGGAAGTAACCAGGGCTCAGCTTCAAGAGGATAGCTGGATAGGTGTCCAGATATCCTAAACATGTGGTCTCATGGTTTGAGCACTTTGCTGGGAAGCAGGAGATGTGGATTCAAAATCTTTCTGGGTTGAAGGGGGTCTACAACCTGTGTCTCCCACTCCCTGGTCCAGCACTCTCCTCATGAGGCATTTGGGCTAAAACATGAAAGGGTCCTCTTCCTCCTTGATGCCAGATAGTACTTGTACGGGGCAAAATAGAATCCAAAACTGTGTGAGAGTGCCAAAAACTAGTTACATGGCTGCATATATACTGTTTAGGTGCATAAAGTGAAATAGGATTCTGTTCTGCATGTCACTTAGTACTTTGCATTACTTGGATGTCAAACAACGTGGTTTGGATTCCAGAGGCCTGTGATCTGCTACCTCTCTGCAGGGTAACCTTTGGCAAGTCTCTTCCCCTTTCTGCCTCTGCTTGCTTTATGTCTCTCTTCTCTGTTTAGACTGCAGAGCAAGGACTCTCTCCCCAGGTGTCTGTGCAGTGCTAGGAATTGAAGGCACAGGAGCCAGCGTTATTGTGGGTGGGGGTTACAGTGTTTGCATTCTGTCTCTGGATTAAGCAAATTGCTGTCACATTTCCTGAAATTAAGAGAATTTAATTAGCAAAAGGTCAAACTCTTCCCTCCCTAGAGCCACGCAAGAGGGGCACAGGGCAGAGGTCACCTGTGTGGGAGGGGTTCATAAAAGCAACACTAGCTTTGTGGCTTTAGCAACACTATCAACCCTATTTGAGTGGCATGCTTCAATGGTAAGGCTCAAAGCCATTTAAGTGGGTTTGTGGTGTTGCCAAAAGTGATGTTATTACCCTACCACTGTGACAAAGAGCAGGTACTTTTTCCTTTCCACCTGTTCAGACTGCCATCGCAGGGGTCCTGTGTTTCCTTTCTACCTATGCAGTCTGCCATTGCAAGAGTCAAGCGTTTCCTTTCTCCTTATTTTCTCCCATTGCACTTGATAAGAGCAATACCACTGTGTGGGCCTGGTGCATAAATGGTGCATGTAAGTGCCAGATTGCAGCCAGGCTGGGGACATGAATGTTGTGATTGTAAGTGTAACAGGAGAGAGATGTCCTAGGTCAGGCTGTGTGCTGAGACTCCGGAGAAATGGGAGCTTCAGCAATGAGGCAGCCAGCCGGCTACTCTCTTGGCAGGGATCCTGACATTGTTGTCCAGGGAGCAATCTGTGCCACTCCTAGGATGGGGCTTGATGGACTTTGGGGAGGGGAGAGGAGGGGAGTCAGGAATAGAGATGAATGAAATGCCACCAGGAGGTAAAGCCTTGGGGTTAGGAACAGTGGGAGTGGCAATTCCCGCTCCCCCAACCATTAATTTCTGCTTGCTCAACACAAAGCACAAACCAGAGCCAAGAATGTTGTGGTGCCTGCAGATTACGGCAACTTGTTCCAGCCAGCATCAAACCAGCTGCTGCAAAACTGGAGGTGCTCAGAAAATGAGTTTGTAGCCGAGATAAAGGCAGTGAGGACTCAGATTACAATGCCTGGGTGGATCAGATCTCCTGTCAAGCAGATGTATGGGGCCTTTAGGGCCCGCCTAGGGGAGGGCACAAAGAGGGATGGGCTCTTGCAAAGTTGCTTCTCTGGAGTCTGTTTCAGAGCTGTGAGAGATTTTGGGAGGTACTTACTCTCTCTCAGACTCTCCTGTAAAACACTTGGTGTGGAAGTACCCTCTGTCTTTCAGAGATGAGTTTTTCTACAGCAGATTTTTCCTTGCTGAGTAGCTGCTCTGGTTTCTTGTGGTGGATAGACCAATGTTAAGTGTCAAGTTTGGATGCAGAGTTTGTGCTTTCAGGTAAGAGCATTATTTTTTGGAGTATAGGCATACACAGTATTTCCCCTGTAGTGACTAAAGTTAAATAAAAAGGAACTGCTTGAACCCGTGACAACATAAATGAATGCTAAAGCAGGCGCTGGAAAACAAACTGGATTATATTCTGTGTAAGGGGAATCAGTTTGTATGGATCCATTGTTCTGACTTGATGGGATTTGATTGTGGTTACTAGTGGGAACATAAATTCAGTCATACACCCCTGTTTGTTTCCACACCATATTGGTTATCAGTAATTCATTAATTTGTGTTAAATGCCTTTGCAAACCTGAAGCAGCTGGGGAACAGCTTTCAATTGTACTGAATATTAGAAAATAAAAAGCAAGGGCATTAAGGCATTTATTTTTTGTTGAAAGAGTAAATTTGAATTTTCTGTAAGCCAGGTGCAGTTCTAATTGTGAATAAGTAAGAAGATGTATAGAGAAAGCAGCTAGGGCAAAGAAATGAGGCACATTCTGCGCTCCTTTCACAATGTTTCACTGGGTGGTGGGTGTGGAGTGACTGTTACTGGTACCTAACACTGACTGCAGAGTCAGTTCAAGTAATGGGCAACTTTATGGGAAAGACTTGTGCTGTGATTTGCATGGTGTGATGAGGAAGAGAACTCAGCAATGTGCATTCAGCGGGAAAACAGGCTGTTGAGTTGTTACTGTATGCCTCAAATATTTCTTCTTACCAGGCAAATAACCACTTGTAAATCCCAGTTTTGTAAGATTCCAAAGAAGGAGGTACGTCCTGGGAAGGAAATGTTTGTGCTTTGAGCAATGGACCTGGCTGGCTCCTTTGTGCATCATGGAACTGACCTGATTTCCATTTGCTGGTGCTGGATGATTTTTGTTTCGTTTCTTCTGTTTAATGTTGGTTTGTGGTGATCTCTGCCCTTGATGCTGAACTACCAAGGTCACTTTCGTATTCTGAAGTAGTGCTGAAGTGACAGGAAAGCTGCCAGAAGCAGTCATAGGCACTTACCTGGTAATACCTGGACCGCACCCATGTCACCAGTTTGCAGAGGTATAGCCTGTGACTTCCTTCATTTCAGAGGGATTTAGTAACTCTGAAACTTTTCCATGCGCTTCATCTTGGTGTTTGTCTGAAGCAGCATTGAAGACTCCGTTGTTTAGGTCAGTGATTCTCAACCTTTTTTGTACCAGGATCCATTTGTAAACATCAATGGCCAGTCCCCACCCAGTGCCCCTCACTCCTGACCTGCTGCCCCCCTAGGTCCCAGCCCCCCAGTGTGTGGGCCAGGGGTGTGTGTGTGGGACACGGGGAGCCCCAAACACCCCCTTGCAGGAACTCTGACAGCCTGCAAGGGACAAGACACTGTTTCCCACATTGTTCCCCCTTAAAGGATCATTCATTTTTAAAGTTTGTTGATCCATTTCTAAAGTTTGTTTGTGATCCTTTCATATATTCTTGTGACCCACAGGTTGAGAAACACTGGTTTATGTGCATATGGAAGGAACTAGTTTCACAAACCTGGGCTCTACATATATATACTTAGCACGTTTCCTTTGTTGTTTTATGCAGCTTGGTAAAGAGAAACTGTGGTTTTTGACTGCTTGTGATGTAAATGTTCTTAGTAAAAGGAAAGTAA
>NW_005842065.1:2525996-2540058 GCF_000455745.1 Alligator sinensis | reverse complement strand
CTTTCCATTCAACTCAACGTGCACCTTTACAATAACCTGGGGGAATGATGGAGGCATCCACTGTACATAGCAAAGTGTATGGGGCCTGTCCAATGTTTTCTGAATCTTTAATTCTCTCAATTAACCGTGATTGGTTTCCATTATTTGGTAGAAATCCAAAACAGCATTGTGTCAGTAAATGTTTTGTTTCACAGCCCAGCAGACTTTGGAAAGTTAGAAGCTAGATGCATTCATACACACGTATAGTGTTGCACTGTTGTTTTCAATATCTATTTGATAGGAGGCGTATAAAATCTGTGTTGGGTGTGCACTATCCTTTTGTTTGGTGTGTTCAGAGTACAAAGCTTGAAGCCCAGTTTCTGTATCTATCTGTTTAACCATCATACACTGATCACCATAAAATCTCAGTATTTATATTGCAAAAAATGAGCATTCACTGAGCCATTTTTTAGCAAAAAGGGAACATGCATTTGAAACCTGCCTCCAGTGCATACAGCTAGCTGGTTGATGTGTGCAGCACCTTGTATCCTCTTTCTCCAGTGGACTGGTGTCATTAACCTGCCTTAGCAGAGAACAGTTGCTTTGTATTCTTATTTTATCTTATCTTATTCTGTTTGATTTAAAACTTTGCACATGGCCTCAGATTTTGTGGGCCTGTGCAGGAAGTACTCTTGAGATGAATGAAGATGAAGCTCCTTCCTAGAAAGATGTCCTCAATTATGGTCATCTGTCTCTGACTCCCTCCCTTCCCAGTTCCTTCTGTCTGTTCTTAAACTTTCCTCCCTTCCTTCCTCATTTCATCCTGCACTGCTCAAATCCAAAAGGCTGTAGTCATCTGAAGATTCCCCCTGGGCAGATCAAAACCAGCTTCTACCCTCATCTAAGCTGTGATCGCACCAAGATGCCACCCTTGAACTGGTGCACGGAGTCCTGAAAATACTTACACCTGGGCCTCCTGCTGCTGGCTCAGAAGGTAGAGGAAGGATGAGCTTCCATCTCTGTAGTTAGTCTATAATGTGCAAATATACCCTGTTTTCTTCCTCTTCTAAATTACAGCATTGGTTTAGAATCTGAAAATCTGGTTTCCCATTCCCATTCTGGTTACTGACACTGGGCTAGATCACTTAACCTCTTAGTTCCTCGGTTTACCCAGCTACACAAATAAGAATACTCCCATGTTCCAGGGCAGTTCTAAGGTATATTAACTAACATTTGTCCTGCACTCATACTTGGGAGAGCTTGATCCCAGCTCCTTCCGTGTTACATTTTCCAGGCCTGCCCATCCAGTGTGTTTGCACAACTAGAAAAGAGTGTGTGGGGAGAAGTGTGGCACACACGGTAACTAGTAGGCTTGGCTGCAGTGACCTCACTGCTTGGTTACTGGCAACGTTCTTATTGCAGCAAGCCCTGCTGTTATGTCAGGGGTAGGCTCGGGAAAATCAGACAGAGCCGTGCAGCGAGTGGAGTAAGATAGAAAGAGATGGGACTCTTAGGTTCAGTTTCCAGCTCCATCTAGCAGTGTGATTAAAGGGAATGATTGGCACAAAGGGATTGCATGACAGGACTCCCAGGTTCTATTCCTACTTGAGTCACTTTTTTGGGGGGGGGGGGCAGGGGGGTTAAGTGAACCATCTCTTTGTGCATCAGTTACCCCATCTGCAAATTGGGGCAACCTAGTTCATAAAAGAATAGTGAGGATTAAAGAGTTAATCTTTAATGCATATTAGGGCTCTGGGCTAGAAGCTAGAGAAGGAAAATAAATGCAGAAGGTCTGTTGGATATTAATGTCCTCAGAATGCCTTAAGGAAGGCAGCTCTAAACTGAGCGCTTTTCCACCCTTGGGTGCAGCATTGACTCCCAGATTACAAATAACTAGATCTCTCTGGCTTGTTTACCTTGCTGTGTTATTTTATAGTTACATAATGAGGTTAGACAATTTAGACTGCTTAATTAACTCATCATTATCCTTCTCTCAAGCCACACCAAGGAGTAAACTCCTGCAGCCAGGTACCAAGGGAAAACCTTGAGTAGTTACAAAACATTAAACACCTGTTTCTCACAAAGCAAGCATGTTGTACCCACTGAGTGTGCCCTGGCTATGAGTAAGCACATCTGCTTCAGGTGGAAGAATGATATGCTGTTGCTAGGTCTTCAAACTTCATGCTGCTTTGTTTTGTATGGCATCTCAAATGTAAGCTGCTGCTGCTCAAGTGCTTTGTAATGTTAAGTAAGAGGTAACAGGCAGGGAGAGAGAGGTGAACAGTTTTAGTGCAAAAGGAGACTTTTCCTGCCTGTTTTGGAGGAAAGGGAGGGGTTGTTCAGGAGAGCAACAGCTGAGAATATATTTGCACCCATGGAGAGAAGAGGAGTCCAGTCCTAGGTAAGGTGTGGGAAAGAAACAAAGTAGTGGTGAGGGACAAAAACAGTGAGATCATCTGGATGGATTGAAATTAAGTCTTGTGTTTCTGGATATAAGGAAGTATGTGCTTAGACTCATGCTGAACAGGAATTCTATGCCAGCATAGCTCTAGTGGCAATGGCTCTGTAAGGTAGAAAAGTCCATTTATCCCAGCCCCTGAATCTTTCCATTGACTTCAGTGAACTTTGAATCAGGTGGCTGTTTAATTGTGTTGTGCTCAGGATTTGTGGGAAAGGCAAGTTGCTTCTAAACCAAGTGGGCTAGTAGTTGATACCCTGGAGTATGGAATTCAGTTATTCTTGTACCATTGTACCACTCTCTTACCATTGAATAGCTACAAATGTTAGAGCCAATTAAGTTTATCCAGCTGTCAAAAACCCAGGCGCATGGACTGGTCTGCTGCTTTTCTGCAGTAGTGTCCACTTTTGGTCAGGTTGTGTGTTTAGACCAAGAATGTACATTTACCTCTTCTTCCATCTGCTCTGGAAGAGTTAGCAAGCCCTGGAGATCACTAGAATCCAGAACCAACCCATGAGTTTCTTATCACACAGCCTTGGGCAACAAAATTACCTCAACCGTTATAAGAGATGTGCATTCCCCAAGCCAAGAGCAGAGACCCTAGGGAGCCTATGACAGCTGTAAAGAATCATAGTTATCATCACATTTTTGTTTGATGATTGACTGCTGAATGTCTCTGTTATGTGCTTTGTTTTAAATTTTTTTATATAGACCAGCTGGGACTACAATAACAATTGTGGCTCTGTCTCCCACAGATAGTAGCTGCTCAGTCTGGGAACAGATATGCCCAAGGAAGAATCCCTTATCAGATCTGGGCAAGCCACTCAAGCCTGGTCCATTTCCGGCATCATGTTGCATCCTCAACATAACTTTATTGGAGTCAGTTGAATTTCTTGGGCCTCCTGTTGCCTTGTGCAGTTACTCACACCAGTGTAAAACAGTGAAGATTGCTGCCTTTCCATTCTGCAGTATTGCATATCCACTGGGCCATAGCAACCAACTACTCAAGGTACAAAAAAGCCAAGAATCAAGGTCCTTGTTCGGGGCTTTTGTATTGGCAGAAATGTTCTCCTTCCCCCTCAGGTTTCTACTGTGTTTATGCATGAAATTGGAGTGAGGGTCATGTGAATCACATTTTGTTTTCTTTTGTTCAGAGGCTGCAGCCAAAGGCATTTCTCAGTGACAGTAGATCAGGGCAGGCAATTATTTTGGGTGGAGGGCCGCTTGACAAGTTTTGGCGAGCTGTTGGGGGACGCATAGATGTGAACTGGCAAAGTTCGTGAATGACACCAAATTATGGGGGAGAGCGGTCACAGTGCAGGACGGGCTGGGGATACAGACTGACCTGGACACACTCTCAAGGTGGGCTGACCAAAACTGGATGGCCTTCAATGTAGAGAAGTGTAAGGTGCTGCACCTTGGTAGGAAGAAGCCTCAATGTACTGACAAGCTCAGCAATGCTACACTCACTAGTGCCATGACCAAAAGAGACTTGGGGATCCTGACTGAACACAAGATGAATACGAGTCATCAATGTGATGCTGTGGCTGGCAAAGCAAACCAAACTCTGGCGTGCATCCACTGATGCATCTCAAGCAGAGCCAGGGATGTTATCCTCCTGCTTTACTCGGCCTTGGTGAAGCCACAGCTGGAGTACTGTGTCCAGTTTTGGGGCCCTGTCACAGCGCACCTCACTGCCCCGCTCCTAGAGAGGGGAAAACTGCCAGAGGAAAAGCTCTGGCAGTGCATAAGGAGCCCTAGCGGTGATTAGCGAGTACAGCTGTGGGTTGCCGGGGCAACTAAGGAGAGTCAGCTGCCGGTAGGAGGCAGGGCCTGGCTCTCATAAAGCCCAGGGCTGAAGCCAGGCTGGCAGTTCCCTGCCAGCAGCCAAAGAGGCAGGAGCTCTCTCAGCCATGACACTAGAAGCAGAGTTACAGAAGGCAGCTCGGGAGGCTTGAGCTGCGGTGTTAAGTTATAACCAGGCAGCTTCAATTTGTGTTACAGCCTAGGGGCTTGTGGTTTTGCTTGTGCGTTGTTATTTATTAGACCGGTGGTTTGGGTGAGGCTATAGGGGTTGGAGGAGGCCTCATCGGGGACTCACAAGAGAGTGTGAGGACCCTGGCGACAGTAAGGGCGCAACTTACGGGGTGCGTAGACCCCAGCCCCAGAGAGGGGCATTTGGAGAAGCCCCAGCGCGGGCCCGATGAGCCCCAGGAGGGGGCACTACTAGGAAGCCTGAGCGTGGGCGGGGCGAGCCCCAGGAAGGGGGGAGTGCACTTTAGAGAAGCCCAGTGTGGGCACAGTGAGCCCCAGAGAGGGGGTGGCACTATTAGGGAGCCCAGTGTGGGCACAGCCAGCCCCAGAGAGGGGGCAGCATTGCGGAAGGCCCTAGAGAAGGGGGCAGCACTATGTGAAAGGCCTGAGAAGAGCAATATGTGAGAAGCCCAGGACGGGCATGACGAGCCCGGTAACAGGCTAGCACTGCAGAAAACCCAACAGAAGGGCAGGGTGCTGCGGTGGACCCCAGGAAAAGGGGTTAGCAGCATGGTGCACCCAAGAGAAGGACAGGGTGCTGCAGTGGTCCCCAGGAAAAGGGGATAGCAGTACAGTGTCCAGGAAAAGGGGAAGCAGCGTGGTGGGCCTGAAAGACCGGAGGCTCGATATAGAGTCCCAAAGCAGGCAAGGGTCCCTGAATGGAACAACACTTTTACAGGAGGCCCCAGAGAAGAGGGGCAGCGCTAGAAAAGGCCCCAGAGAAGGGGGGCAGCATTTTAGGAAGCCCAAGGTGGGCACGGCAAGCCCCAAAGAGGGGAGCGCCTTATGAGAGAAGGCCCCAGAGAAGGGGGCAGCACTAGAGAAGGCCCCAGAGAAGGGGGCAGTGTATGTATAGAGAGACACACCAACGTCTATCACATCTGCGAGGCTTGGGGCGTGGTATTAGGGGTTGGTAGGAGCCACGCGTAGCCCATAAGGCTAGGGTGCCCCGAAGCACCCATTTGTGCTGGACAAGATCCACGAGGGGTCCAGGAGTCTACGTGTCCAAGAGGGTATAAGGCAGCCTCCCAACTTAACTTAAGAGCAAAGACGGGGCGGGCGAGAATAGAGGGTGCCCTTGGGCCGACTTGACACGGAGAGGGGGCCTCAAGGAGATCACGGCCCTCCTGTAGAACCCCGCTGTGACAGGCCCCCACTTCCGGAGGGATGTGGAAAAGCTTGAGAGAGTCCAGAGGAGAGCCACTCATATGATTCAAGGCCTGGAGGGCAGGTCATATGAGGAGAGGCTGAGGGATTTGGGACTCTTCAGTCTGGAACAGAGAAGGCTCAGGGGGGACTTGGTGGCAGCCTACAATTATATAAGAGGGTGTAACAGGGGGCCTTCTGGGGCTGGTTTTTCTGTGGCCCGCCCACCTGTTTCTGGGCTAACCGCCCACCTTCTTTCCTGCCATACCTTGATGATAATTGATTGATTGATGTTAATTAAGCGGGAGGCTGCCCATTTCTTGCCCCAATGCCAGGGGGTGCTATATGCGGCTCCATTCCTCCCCTACACCACAACCCAAGCCTCGCAGATAGCATCTATAGTTCTTACAATCACTGGCCCCGTGCTGGGCCCAGACTTCTCAGATGGGGACCCCTCTAAGATCCCTCCATTCCAGTGGCCTGTGCTGTCTTCATTCCTGGCTGCATGGCTCCCTGAGCTGCTCCCCCTTACGGGTCTGGTCCCCCCCAGGACCTCTGGCTCTACTGGCCCTGGCCCACCTCCAGGCCAGTCAGAGCCCGAGGCCCTCAGCTCTGGGCATCCCTTGCAGTGGGCCCCCGGCCCTTCGGCCCTTCCGGTCCTGGGCCCAGCATGGACCAGTTGGGGACATTAAGACAGGTTTGAGTCTATGGCTCCACTCTCTAACTAGGGTCCACCTTCCAGACCCTACAAAGTGGGTAACCCACCCAGTTGTGGGAGCTGGGGTTAAGGCACCCCGACCTGCTTTTCACCAGGGTGGTAACTGGCCTGGTATTTCCTGGGGGCTCCTGCCCCACTGGGAGCCCCACCAGGCCACCCACTCCCGGCAGGGTGCAGTTTTAGGTCATGCCCAGGACCAGGAGCCTCCTGATCATCCCCTACAGCTCCTCCCTTACCTCCAGATGACACCAGCAGCCCTCCGACCCAGCGACGTTGTTGCCTGGCTTTCCCGTAGCAAAGTCCTGTTTATATGGGCAGCCCTGAATCCAAAATGGCTGCCCTCATCAGGCACCTGCTGGCTGCTGTCTTCTGGCCCTTAAAAAGTGGCAGCACACACAGTGCCCTGCCACAGAGGGGTACACCAGGACCTGGGAGAACAGCTGTTCACCAGAGCTCCCCAAGGGATAACAAGGTCCAACGGTGATAAACTCCAGGAAGGCCAATTTAGACTAGACAAAAGAAAAAGGTTCCTTATGGTGTGTGTCCAGGGTCTGAAACAGACTCCCCCCAGAGGTGGTACAAGCACCTACCCTGGAGTCTTTCAGAAAACATCTGGATAGTTTTCTTGCTGGGATCACGTGATCCCAGCTGACTTCCTGCCTATGGCAGGGGGCCGGACTCGATGATCTCAGGAGGTCCCTTCCAACCTTTAATGTCTATGAAATGTATGAAATCTTAGAACCAGAAAAAAACAAATCATACACTAGAAGTCAAACACCTACTATAATATATTTTAATTTTATTACAAAAAATATTTGTCACGACTTCTGATTGTGTACTGTATATGGAAGGGATTGCATAATAACTCTCAAATAAAGTGTCGCTTATATTGTGTGTGTGTGTGTGTGTGTGTGTGTATGGTGGGGTGTGGGGAGGTTGTGAGAGGGTGTGGCTGTGTAGAGGGGCATAGGGTATGTCGGGGTGTATGTATATGTTGATGGGAGTTGTGGGGGCAGGGTGTGGGTGTGAGGGAGGGTGGGGGGTGTAGGGACCCCCTCCAAATCCCCCCATGGCATACAGCCTCCACTTGCTGGCAGCAGCAGCAGGCAGGGAGGTCAGGGCACTTTTGCCTGGTGCCAGCGCTGCGTGCAGCAGAGAGAGGACAGCCTGCCTTGCTGCTTCTTTTGCTGGGGCTCTGTGCTACATGCCTGCAACACCAGCACTTGCAGCGGGGAAAGCCTGCTGCTGGAACCTGCTGCCTCCCCTGCCCCCTGCTGTGCAGGACCCTGCACACCACCAGGAGAGGAGGGAGCCCCGTCCCCACGGAGTCCAGTGCAGGGCTTCCCCACTGCAAGTGTGGGAGCTGCAGGTGCACAGTGCAGAGCCCCTGCGGTAGAGGCAGCCAGGCAGGCTGTGCTGGGGCTGCAATCCTTGCCCCCAGTGCAGCACTGGCCACAGGGGCAACGTATAGGGAGTGCACGCAGGTGAACGTGCACTCCCTGAGTGTAGCAGTGCATCCTCTGCAAAAAGGTACCACTGACACTGTCAGCAGTGCCTGCGGACAGTCGTTGCTCACCATCCTGCCGCTGACACTGCTGGTGGTGTCTGTGGGTGATCCAAGATCACTCCTGGCCACTGCCCCTGGTCAGCACTCGCCACTACTCCCCACCCTGCCGCTGACAGTGCTGGTGGTGTCTGCAGGAGCTCCCCCGCTGCAAGTGCTGGAGCTGCAGGCTTGCAGCGCAGAGCCCCAGTGAAAAAGGCAGCTAGGCAGGCTGTGTTTTCCCTGCCACGCGCAGTGCTGATCAGAGCTGTGCCCCACGGGGCGCCTGCACCAGCACGAGCGCCCTGACCTCCCTACTTGCTGCTGCTGCTGGCAGTGGGGGCTGCATGCCATGGGGCGAGTGTGTGGGGGGGCCCCTACACCCTCTACCCTCACACCCACACCCTGCCCAGCCCAGCCACCCTGCTGGGTTAAGGCTTCACGCTGTGCTCTGCGCTTCTGCCCAGCTGCCCCAAGCAAGTTGGACTTCCAGGAAACCAAGCAGGTTCCTGTGGGGCGGCTGCAGCAGGAGCCCTGCCCGGAAGCTGCTGCTGGCTGGGCAGGGCCCTTCTGCCCAAGAAGTGGGGAGCAAGGTGCAATAGGTTACGTTATGGGAGGGTGTACACATGGGTGCTTCACTCCCAGCCCTGTGGAGAGAAGGGCTGGGCAGGGCACAGTTTGTTGGGGGATGCTGCAGGCCAAGTGCCTGGATCCGGCCCACAGGCCGCATTTTGCCCACCCCTGCAATAGGTGGATATGAATGTGCTAATACTTCTCTCCTCTGTCTTTAGGTATAGTAAAGATGAGGGATTGCTACTATAACGAGACCGTAGGTTTTTTCTACAACAATAGTCGAAAGGAGCTGACAACCTACTGGAGGACAAAAGACGTCTTGGTTGTTGCCCTGGGCCTTACAGTCAGTGTCATTGTGCTCCTGACCAACTTGTTGGTCATCACTGCTATAATCATTAACCGGCGCTTCCACTATCCCATCTACTACCTGCTGGGGAACCTGGCAGCAGCAGACCTCTTTGCTGGCATTGCTTACATGTTCCTCATGTTCCACACGGGGCCCCGGACAGCAGGGCTCTCCCTAAAGACGTGGTTCATCCGGCAGAGCCTCCTGGACACCAGCCTGACTGCTTCTGTGGTGAATCTGTTGGCCATTGCAGTGGAACGGCATCAGACTGTCTTTACCATGCAGTTACACAGCAAAATGTCCAACCAGCGAGTGGTGTTTCTGATTTTCTGTATCTGGATCACAGCCCTACTGTTGGGCCTTATTCCTTCCTATGGCTGGCACTGTCTGTGTGCCCTTGACAAGTGCTCCAGGATGGCACCTCTCTACAGCAGGAGTTATCTGACCTTCTGGGCCATTTCCAACCTGGTCATCTTCCTTATCATGGTGGTTGTCTACACTCACATCTTCATCTATGTCAAGAGGAAGATGACACGGATGTCCAAGCATACCAGCTTCCACCCCCGCTATAAAGAGACCATGATCAATCTCATCAAGACTGTCATCATCATCCTCAGTAAGTTACTTCTTGCTCTAGTTGTTTGGGATGGTACATTGGATCCCTTGGCTGTTGAGAGGGCATGTGCCCAGTGCAGCTAAGACGAGAGAAATGGTTTTGAGATACCTGCCAGCTTCTGTTATCCCTGGGAATCCAGGGGGAAGGTATAGTTTAGAGATGCCTTGGTTCTGTTATAACCTGCATGTGACTGCAGGTGGCTGCCAAGGTGCTGTTCTGGGCAGCACTAAGACATTTGTGCTCTCTGACTATACCCCTTTTTACTAGATTTACGCCCAGTGCTTCCACCCTACCGTGCCTGCTTCCTGGTAGTGGTGGAGCCAGGGGTGCCAGGTGTCTGCCACCTGGGGCTTCCTTCAGGCTGACAGAATCCTCAGCCAGCCAGACCTGCTGGCTTTACAGGTCCCTGGAGACAGCGCAGAGGGCGGCAGAGATGCTGAGTATCCAGCCCTGCCCTGTATAAAGCGAGCTGTTGTTTTTATGAGTGTTCTTAATGTGTTTCACAAAATATAAGCTGTGCTTCTGAAGGATCTGATCACTTGTGGCAACATCAAACATCTATTGATCACTCAATCAGTTTGTATTAATCACCACAGTATGTGGGTATCTCACAGAAATCACCTGTGCACCGGTTTAAAATTCTTCATGAGGTCCCATTCATCTTCCTCAGTCACCTCATGGCCAGATAGAGAAACTGATATTTATTCTCTTTTCTTCCTTTCACTGCTTGCCACATCCCTTTTTCCCCTTTCTTGCTTACTGTTTTTCTTTTTTCTTTCTAATGAGAGAGAGAAAAGAGGGGAGTTATACATTCCCCCCTCTTTTTCTGCCCTAACATGGCCCTTCAGCAGCTGCAGCTTTAATTGTTGAGCTTCCAACAGGTATGATAGTTCATTTCTTCTACCAGATCTGCCTGTTGGTGGGTGCTTGGGTACAGAAATACTCCAAAATATTTGGGTCTTATAAAATGGGAGTTTATCAGGGACTTGCATAGAACTGGGAGCTATAACAGAGCTTAATAAAGAAGTCCTCAGCGCATCATTCTAATATAATAAAAGCCTTAGTGTGTCTGTCTGTCTGTCTGTCCATAAGGCTTTATTTGCATTCTGACTGGTTGTCTTGGCAGCCAATCAATGCTGGCTGACACAACCGATCAGAGTGCCCTGCACAGACAGACACGTGCGGCAGAACACCATGACAGCAGGGACTGAGGGGCCGAAGCGGTGTGGCAGGGTAAGACCAGCCCTCATCCTCTCCCTGGCCCTGCTCCTTGGAGGCAGCACCAGCACAGGGTGCTGGCAATGCAGCACTGGACTTGTCCCCTGGCTCCGGCCTCATCACCGCATCCAAGGGGTGGCTACGTGCCTCCCACCACGAACAGAGAGGATTGGGGATGGGAGGGTGGGGGAGGCCCCATGGGGCAGAGCAGTGGTACTGCGGGGCACTGGGTGGTGGCACCCTGTCCCCCCATTCGTGGGCCATTTGCTAGTCTTTTAATAAAGGCCAGTGATGACAAAAGATATTTTAGATTGGTATTTTCAAGGAAGGCAAAAGAATCTAGTGGCTAACACTGTCACCAGTATTTGGATCCTTTGAACATCCCCATTTTGGGTCCTACTCGAGCTTTCCTGAATCTGCTCTGAAGATGACATAATTTTGGAGAGTGAAATACCAGGTCCTGTGTGCTCCAAGGGGACTTTCTCTCTGAGAATCAGTGGGGCAGACTCCTGGGTAAATTGGTGATGCTCTGGTGAAGTCAGCTGAGTTCTGTCCAAACCGCATTAAGAGAACGTGGTGCATATAGGTTTCTCCCAGTCTTTTTGGTCATTGTTCTGCATGGAGCCAGTGCTCTCCATCCCCAAAACAGCTGCATGTCAGTGCTGTGCAGTTTGTAAAGGACAGGGCCGGAAACAGGCATGGGCAAACCGCTGTCCAGGGCCTGGACAGAAAGGAGGCCCGAAAATGGTAATTTAAAAATTATTCTTATCATTATCTCTGGTGAAAGGGGGCCTGATATTAAAAGTTTGTCTGGGGACCCCAGGAGTCTAGGTATGGCTCCTAGGGCCTAGGTATGACTCCTAGGTATGACTAACCTAGGGTGCTGGTTAAGGGCTTTAGGGTGTTTGAATGGAAAGGCCTCATATATACATGAAGTATTTTTTGTAGTAACAGCCAGGCAGGCTTCAGTGCACTTTGATACCATATGTCTAGGTGCTGCCATGTACCTGGCACATTAGTGTGGTGTGTCCAGTACTGGCATAGTGAGATTCTCTAGTTCTTTCTCACCCTTAATAGTCTAAAGTGTTTAATCAGAATAAAATAAATGATCTTGCTAAGCTCCACTGCAGCTGAGCTGGGTTCTGGGACTGTGGTCACAACCTCCTAGCTTGCAAATCTTTTCTGATAAGTGCAGAATTTGCTCTGTCAGGGGAAACCTTCAAACTGCAAACAAAGAAACTACTCCCTGCAAACTCCTGCTGGCAGGGCTGGGCTGAGGAGGGGGAGGGGGAATGGGAACTTGAGCCTAGTGGTTCCTTGGTGTCTTCCTGTTGGAGGGGGAACAAGCTCTTTTATCCTGTTGCAACTTGCAAACAGCAGCAGTAGGATTTTGTGCCCTTCTGATTTAGTTGTGTGCCTTCCCCAAATCAGCCCTATTCTCAGCAGGGAGCCTGTAGTTGCCTGGGAATCAATCTGATGCAGCACAGGTATCCAAAAACTTGAAAAACATTTTGTTTTGCTTATTTTGCAAAGCCAGGGAAAGGGAAATTTGTTTTCTGTCCCCCACTTATCCTAGTCGCTAGTCCCACCCTGGGTGAGTGTTACCAGGATTGACTAATCCCTGGGATTTGGGAGAGCCAGGCTATAAAGGAGGAAGGGTTCTGGTTACCAGACAGGTGTGATACACTGGGTGTCTAGGGTGAAAACTAATACAGACGTGACCTACCTCCCACAGTAAAAAAACTCCCTCTCCATCAAGTCTGTCCTCCCAACAGAATTTGCCTTCCCCTGCTGCCTTGCTCTGGGAGCCAGGTGGGCAGGATTTGAAAGCCACTGTAGGTACAAGTCTGCAGGGAGCTGAGGTGGTGGCTGAGTGGAGGCAGAGAGAAGAACACCAGCTCTTTGAGGTGTGGGGGAAACCTGACATAAGCGGTACTTGGGGAGGAGAGGAACTGAATGAGCTGTCTGGTTTTGCCATCTTTATGGATCCATATTTGGGGGAAGTGCCAGCACCATCTCTTCACTCAAACATCTGGGTGCACGGGAGGAAGGAGAAGAGAATGAGGGAGTTTTTACTATTCAAAACTGGAAAATACCTATTAATGTCATGCCTCAGCAGAGCTGTAAGTGTAGAGAATTTCTGCCCTCTGAAAAACTCTGTACAGTTCCTCCCCACGCCCAAGCTCCATTCAAGCTGAGGCTCTGTACGCAAGAATATTTTGCCCCTTACACATTGGAGGGTGTGGTTGCTGCTGGGTGTGTGATGACGAGAAGGAAGGTGGAGGAGCTTCATAGGCCCTGTGTGCCTAATTCCTCCGGACGGTGAGGGAGCAGTGGCTCCAAAACCAGTAGATCACAAACGTTAAAAATATGGTACAAAGACCTAAAAGAAAAGAACTGAAGCAGAAGGGAAGAAGTAGGGGTGGGAGGTGCAGCCCTGCTCCCATTGAAATCAAGAGCAAATTTTGCAAGTCCAGTGATGCAAAACAGGCCCCTAATCCTGCAAAACAGAGTCATTGCTGAGCAGGCTTCAGACTGTGCATGAGTTATTAAAAGCCCATGGGGACTCTGGACAGCAGGAGGCATTATCTCTCAGTCCAGACAGCATGGACTTCAGCTGTATCCTAACAGGGCTACTCCAGATAAGAGCTGTGGAGTCTTACAAATGTCTGTGCCCTTCAGGGCTTTAAAGCAAGTTGGGATGAGGTCAGGGCTGTTGGGTCTGACAGTGAGACATCCCATCCTTGTTTAGATATGTGGGCGGGTATGTGCATGACGTGCCATCCCTTGGGTCCCTTGAAAGTCTCGGATCTGATGAGAGCAAAAGGATGGAGCAAGCAGACAACATGTCATGTGCCATGGACCAAGGCAGGGTTTGGGCAGGGAAGGTGGTGGGAGTAGGACTAAATGTCAGGTATTTTTATAGCAGGCTAACTCTTCCCTTTGCCTTGCTTGCCTACCTGCCTTGCCTCCCTGCTCTCTCAAAGACCGTCTGCCCCTTGCACACAGGCATCTGCCCAAAACCAGCAGGGCCAGAGTGCTAGCAGGGAATTTGTAATGGACCAGTTTCTTTGGTGCTGTAACTGTTGATATTAGAATAGTTTCATTGGGAAAGAATTTGCACAAGTAAACTAACCCATTTGAGATTGTTGAGAGAATGATAAACATAAAATACACAGAAAAAGATCATATCTACTTGAAGTCACCAGCTTCCAAGTTAACAATTTGAGCACAAACCTGAAATCCAGGAATCCCTGAACACTAAAGCTCACTATGCTGCTGATTTCCTCTGTGATCCTTGCAAGTCTCTTAGCTTTGTGTCTCAGTTTCCCTACTTGTAAAATGTGAGTGATAATATTGATCACCTCTAGAAGAAAGGGGAGATTATTAGAATTTAGTTGGGGAAGGCAAAATGACAAGTCCTCACTCTT
>NW_005842065.1:2508763-2525933 GCF_000455745.1 Alligator sinensis | reverse complement strand
GGGGAATAAGTGTATGCTATAGGAGAACTGGAAAGTTGCTGACATGAATAATCTTGATGAGGCTATCAATAGTGTTTGCAAAAATGGTGTAGGAAAGTGCTTTGCACTGTGGTGAGAGGCAGCAGAGTTGTCAGCCTGAGCAGGTTCAGCCAGTAGGTTGTTAAGATTGGTGAATATGGATTTTTCCCAAAAGCACATGGATTTTTTTTGCTCCTAAGTAACATTTTAGACAGTACCTTTGTTAGGTGAGCAAAGTACAAGGAGATGGAGATAATAACAAAGTCTCTAGGATTCTGTTGAGCCCACATTGTGAACTGTCTGGTATGATGAGTCGTATTTTCCAAGGAAATCCACAGTCCTTTAGGCCAGTGTTTCCCAACCTTTTCCAGCCCAAGGCACACTTACATTAATAAACCTGTTAAGGCAGTCCCCATCCTCATACCTATTGTAGCTTATTGCCATGACAAAATTCTGCAGCACACCTGTTTATTTCTGATGGCACACTTTTGTGCCGCAGCACACGGGTTAGGAAACACTGCTTTAGGCACAAGAGTAGGAATCAAATTATCAGATGTGACCCTGGGTATTGTGTACTGAGCGCTTGTGACAAACTAACCATTCATGAAACACTGGGAGCTGGTAGGAACCAAGTTCTGCACAACTGGCACCAGATTTTGCAGTTGTGGACCCCTTAGAAACCTGTGCCTGCTAAAGACAGGTCCTGCAACTGCTGTGGTGCAGGTTTGCATAAGCTGGTGGGATGGCATTAATGATACAGCTGTGGGTTTACTTTTACTTACTTACTTATTTATGCTAGAAGTAAATGGAACCAAAGTGGCAATCTTGTAAATTTATTGGAGGTACAACTGCCCAGAACATGGTTACAGCTGCCTTGACTACACTGAAGTTTGATCAGTTTGTTCAAGAGATTATATGACTTGGTTCCTTGTGATAGCAGGGAAGGGGACTCTGACCCAGGAAGTTCCTTTTTTGCAGGGTTTCTAACCCAAGACCATTTTGTCATTATTGACAATCTGAAAACTTTTTATTAACAACCGCATTTTTTTTTACTGATGTATGACTTACATAGTGTAAATATAACTCTTCTGCCAGACCCTGGGCAAGAGTTGGATACAAACCATAGTCAAATCATGTTGCCTCTCCAGCCTCACTCCCATTATACTGGAAGAGAGCCCCAAAGAAGGACTGCTATCTGCCTGCCTGCCACCCACCAGTGTTTCAGACAGATGGGACCCAGCACCAGCATGTGGCTGAAAGATGGGGAAGGACCTACACAGAGTCCCGTGGATCGCAGAGCTCCCTTCAGGGTGCTGTGCTTCCACTCAAACATCAGGTGATGCTGCTGTGCTCAGTCTGTGCTTTAACACTGTGTCCAACTTCTTTCCCACCACAGAGCAACAGTCAGCTTTGGTGGGTTTGTGTTTTATTGGACAGCACAATTTTTAAGATTTCACAGGTGTTTTTGCCTGGTTATTTATAGTGTCGGTAAACTTAATGGACAGTTGGCAACCCTACTTCTATACTTTCTTATGTTGCTACACCACTTCAGGGATCTGTGTTTTGTTCAGAGCAGCCCCTTTGGCCATTTGTCTTCTCTGGCAGATGTTTTCCAATAAAGGGCATAGCTAAAAAGTTCTTGGTGACCCACTCTTTTTCCTTCACCCTTCCCCAGGACAAAGGACACAGTACAACCCTAGGGTAACAAGACAAATCCTTGAGCTAGCATGTCAGAAACATGTATGAGGAAGTGCACTTGTTCATTAAACAGCTTCTTAACCAGAAATGTGACTATAAACAGCAAGTTTTCAGAATGCACAATATTCACCTTAGAAATCCTCCCCCTGCGCCCTTTTCACACACAGGATAATAATTATCTTTTGCCCTTAGACACTCCTCCTCTACATAACAGCTTTACAAATGGTAGGATTATAGGAAGGGCCGGACTGGATCACACTATCAGTTCATCTAGTTCAGTCTCCCCTTTCTGGTGACCAGCATTAGGTGGGTCTGACCAGATACAAGAAGCCTGTGTGAGGCAGGGATCCTATCATCTCCCGAGCCCTCATAGTCAGAAGTTGGAGTTTATACCCTGTTACAGGAAAGGTTAGATTATTTATTTAATTCTAACTGTTATAATTCTGGATAGTCTTGTCATTAATTAAATGATTAAATATCCAAATGTTGTCAAGCTCTTTTCCTTAGGGAAACCTTGTGGCAGTGAGTTCCACTAGATAACTGCATTATGTAGGGGGGAAAATGTTTACTTTTCTCAATGTTGGATTTACCTCCTTTCAGTTTCCCTATTGTGTTAAGACAAGGGATCCTGGTTTTCTCTGAAAAAAAAAATCCCCAATTTTTGGTTTAAAAAAAGTAACTCCAAATCCACGTTTTTGGATCCCTGGTTATGATAGGGTTATTAGAAACTCTGCAAACATTCATTATGCTGCTTACCTGCATCCCATTCTCTCTTAATCATTTATTTTCCAAGAGAGATCATCCCAATCTTTCTGTTCCACTTCATGCATTTGCTTTTCCAGGTCCTTGATCATAGCTTGTTTTTCTTCTATGAACCCACTGTAATTTGCAGTGCCTTTTTGAGAGAGGGTAACTGATACTGCACGCAGAATCCTGGTACAGATGAACTGTTGATTTACATAATGTCATGGGAATATTTTTTGTGGGTTTTTTTCTTATCCATCCAATTGTTTTATTTGCTTTTTACATTGCAGCTTTACAGTGGACTGAAGCCTCCATTCAATTGCCCACAGTAATGCTGGGGACTTTCCTTGAGTCAATACTGATAATGGAGTCTTGTAAAGTGAATCATTAAAAGGATTCACTCCAATGTGCATGTCGTTACATGTGTCAACAATTACATTTAATTATATGTACATAATAATTCTTTTCCTCCCTGGAGAGGAGTGGAAAGGAGGAGAGTGTCAGTTCCATCTTCATCTTATAAATGGAAAAAATGAGGAAAAGGGAGAAGAGTAGAATTAGCTGTATATTTTTCATCTACGTTTTTTTTCAACAGAAAATGTTTTTTTTGCAGAAACAAGATTTTTTTGCTGGAAGTGTTCATTTTAAATGACAGGTTACAAGTTTTTCTATGAAAACTCCAAAAACTTTAAGACAAAGTTGTGATGAAAATTTTGATAATTCTTTTTCATGTAAAAGTTTTTGTGGGGCAGGGAAAAACCCTGTTTCCTCACCAGTTCTAAAAGCAAATGATTTGCCCAAATCCCCCTGTCAGTCAGTAGCACAGCAAGGAGGCCTTTCTTTTCCTCTAATTTCTTCTGTTTTTTTTCCCAGGTGCCTTTGTTATCTGCTGGACTCCAGGACAGGTGGTGCTTCTTTTGGATGGGTTGGGCTGCAAGAGTTGCAATGTGCTGGCAGTGGAGAAATATGTCCTCTTGCTGGCGGAGATCAATTCAGTGATCAATGCTATTGTCTACTCCTACCGGGACAATGAGATGCGCAGCACCTTCCGAAAGATTCTCTGCTTCATCTGCTATAGGAATTCCAAATACTCACCTGCACCCATGAAGCTAAATGCTGCAGACCGCAGGATATTCACTCAGAATGGTCACTCTACTGTGGACTCCTCGATCTAGTTCCAATGTATATCTGAATATATATACTTATATATATCTGAAGACTGTGGATAGCAAAGACTTTGGGTGGCTCATTTGTAAAGCAGAACAACAGTATTTTTTTTTTTAACTTCTCCAGCAAAAATGTTTGGATTAAATATTTTTGTCAGCTCTGTGAGGCAAAAATGCTTTAAAGACATACCCACTGGTATATTTCTTGGGACACACATATTTTGCAATATATTCCTATTAAAGACTGCTATTTTAATAGCATAGTTGATTTAATCTAGCAGCATCCAGCAGGCATGCTACATGTTAACCAAGACCTTTGCATAACTCTTTCTACAAGAGAGACTTGTTTTTTTAATTCTTCAGTATTAATGTCTACACAAATTACCTTTCCAGTACTAGGATACTGCAGGGCCAAACCCAACTTTATTCAGTCCTTCATTAAGCGTAGCATCTTCTGATTTCAGTGAGATGATTTTCCTGAGTGCGTCCTGTGCTAGGTTTTGATCCAGAGTTTTCTAAAATCATGTTCTGTTCAAAGACCCTCTAGAGAGGCTTCAGTTTACATGAACTTAATTTTTAAAAAGCATGTTCCTACTTTGGTATGGTGTCTGTTACTGAATTTCAAAGTATTCATTACTTTCATAGGATGGTCCAGGAACACATAACACTTTCCTGAGACAGAGAGCTATGCTACAACTAAAAAATCCAGTTGTGTTATTCTTCTGTTAAGTGATGCTACATGGGAGGTTTGACTGCAAATTTGTTGCCTGTTTGTAAAGAAGGGATGAGTCATGGTCCTTGAAACAATAATTTTCCACTCATTAAAGGTCCTCTGGGACAGGTTTTATGTTAGATTCCAAAGTAATCAGCACTTTGCCGTAGGTTTAATATACGGTCTGTAGCTTAAACTCTTCAAACAGCTTGTTAGCAGCTGAAACTTGGTTCACCAAACCCCATCCTTTTCACACAGCAGCCTGACAAATGAAAAGGATTTTTCAGCACTACTTCACTTAGAGTCACATTCTCTGTTGGAGTAAATCTTTACTTCATTGTGTGTTCTCCATCAGAGATTCTGGCCCTTGAAATGTATATGAACATTACATATAATGTCACTGGGATCATGAAAGATAATATTTATGATGCTGGCCATGTGAGTGACTACAAACTACTTCAAGATGCTGTCATGTCATTCAGAAAGCTTTAGGTGGGATTTGCAAAACTACTTCATATTGGCCTAACTCTGCCCCCATGGAAGTTGGTGGGTATTTTACCCATGGGTCCATAGAAACAGAACAATATTGAGCACTTTTGAAAGCCTAGGCCATAATTTCTAACAAATAATATTTAATTTTCAAACATGCAGGAACCTGAAGCTGTAGGGTTTGAGGTCCATCCTGGCTGTCTTAAACTCTGACCTTCACAGACCCAAAGTTAATTAAGGGATTGCTGAGCCAGTGTGGAGTTAGACAGACATTTGTTTAGTCTCTAACCTTGAGATCTTTCAGGGACAACTTTACATATGTAGTTATAGTCTCTAACCTTGAGATCTTTCAGGGACAATTTTGCATATGTAGTTTCTTTTTTTTTTTTTTTAGATAGATAGATGATTATCACCAGCCATAGAATAAACAGCTTCCAAACACAGAGCTTAGGTATGCTTGGAAGCTGCTTAGCTTTCAAATTTCCAGAAAGAAAATGAGTAGTGCTTTCCTATATTGGTAAGGATTTAAGGAAACAGATCAATTCAGTGCAGTGGTGCTTAACCTTCTAGCCCCGTAGGCTGGATGAGTGGAGTGGGGCCAGTCCATGGGTCCAACTCCATGTGCCAGCCCAGCTACTGGTGTGACCCTGTGTACCAGCCCAGCCTCACCTGCCAGACCTGGCCTTGGTGTGACTGCACACACTGGCTCAACTCTATGTGCCAGATCCAGCTGTGATGCAGTGGTACCTGGAGTTGTCATCCCACCCACAAGGCTCCCCACATGTACAGAAGTTTCATGGTTGGGGGGCAGTGGCAGTGTTAATTGCTTCTGTTTGTTTGATCCAGAGCTGCAGTAATTAACACTGCCACTGCTCCCTACAGACCTGCAGGGAGCTCCACAGGCCAGGTAACACACACTTGTGGGCTGGAGATTTGGGCACCACTGCTCCAGGTGGACTAGTAAGAGTTAGATTCAGGAGCTTTGTTGACTCCTGAATATAGTCCAAACCCGGAGTTTTCCTGCTGTTTCCACAAAAAGCCCCAAAGCAGCAAGTCATTAAAAAGATTTCCACCAAATACAAAGCAAAAAAGCCCCATTTTGGAAATAAATATTTGTTCAGAGTCCCTCATTTAGTAACAGGAAAAAAACCTGTAAAGTCACATAAATAGTAGTGTTTAGATGAGGATTGGTGCCAAAATGATTTCCAAGGGACAGAATATTCATCATATTGTAGTTGACTATGAGCGAGTCTTTGTAGTGGGTGAAATGACATGCAGCCCTCCAAAGAACTGCAATTGGCTTTTATGCCCAATTGGGCCTTTAATAAACTGTGCACATTCCTCCCAAAGGACCCTGCAAACTAGCCTGACCTCATCCTGCTGGGCTGCAGCTGTTGTACAGTGTTAGAGAGCAATAAGAGTCCCTTCTTACAAGTGCTTTCACACAGGTGTCCTTCATAGAGGTAAGAAAGCTGTCTCTGTTAGTGTCCTTATTAGAAGATGTGCTGATACTGTAAAGGCTTGTATTGTCTCTGTATTTTTACTTGGTTTGTTTAAAGTTATCCTGACAGTCAAACTTTTGGGGGGAAGTATAGTTAGGATCTGGCTAACTTTTATCAGCCAGACACTTCCCTCAGATTTTCCTGCATCAGAGACTGCCAGTTCTTTATTTGTGCCAGTGGAGTTTGAGTTTGAATAATGATGGCAAAATGCAAAAATTCAGCTCATGATTTAGTCTCCTCCTTCAAAATATGTTTCCCTTCCTTCAACCAAAATAGTAACTAAAAAGAAAGGGGGGACGTCCCACTCCTGTGAAAACAAGCATCTGAGTGACAGCTATCACTCATTTAAGAGCGGCTTGAGTCTTTAATAAGGTTTTTCTTCCTGACTAATTTAACCTGTAGAAATCCAGCAGATTTAAAGATGTATGAAACACACAAGGCAGAATGAAATCAGGAGGTATAGAAGCTAGGGGTTGGAAGGTGATGTTTTCAGATAAGACTTGAAAAGAGATGGCAAATCAGTAAGTTGGAGGAGATATAGCAAGGATTCTAGCATGTGCAGAGACCAACCACATAGCACTTGAAAACGCTGGTAGAAGGGGGAATAAATGGTATGTATAGACTATACATCATCAAAAGGGATCTTAGACGCTTAAATATACTGGTTGTGTTCACTTTCCACCTTCCCTTGTTGAAAACACAAAACTTCATCCAATTACGTGGTGTCATGACTTGCATGTTTATATTAGATTTCCCATTCGTCTTACTATACGCCTAACTAAATACTTTGCAGGAAAGGTTATGATGTTATCTGCCAATATATTAACTTTCTCTGGGCAACTTAGAGTCTCCAGATTTAATTTTCTCATTGCACGATAAATGAGATGCCATCGGGTGCACGTGAGTTCTGTCTTTACTGTCATACAGGATTCATAACTCACTGAATCTGTGCCAGTTCTTTCACCTCAGATGTCTTGGCTCAGTGCACAGTGCAACAGTACTGGCTGTAAAGCTAGCATCCCTCACTCTGTTCTGTTCAAGATTTCTAAAATCAGTGTGAAAGTGGCTTTGAAAGCTCATCATCTTTCATCAAATTTCTTCTGATGAAGAAATCTCTCTGGAGTTTGAACTTGGCCAGCATTGTATTGTTCTAGATGTCAGAGGTGCATGTAACTATTACAGACTTATTGAGTGTTGGGTGGGAGGAAAGAGAGATCTAGGAACTATTTTTAAGGGATCAAATAT
This sequence comes from Alligator sinensis, assembly GCF_000455745.1. Lineage (NCBI taxonomy): Eukaryota > Metazoa > Chordata > Crocodylia > Alligatoridae > Alligator > Alligator sinensis. Next base: position 2,518,359 of record NW_005842065.1, on the reverse strand, counting down.
GGGACATATGAGGACACACAGCTTGATCAAAGATAGGCTGCATGGCTCCAAGAATGAGGGGTCGTGGCTTACTAGCTAGTTGGAATTCCTTAAGCAAGTTGCTGCCAAAAGTAACATGGGGCAAGTGTATTCTGAAAGGACCTGACACACTGGAGATTAATATTGAAGGTTCTGTGGAAGTTTCATTTATTGGAATTGAAACTGGATTAAGGAGTGAAGATGAGTGAAGAGAAGTGGGATTGTTAACAAGGGGAAGTTATTTATGTATTCCCCCAAAACCTTCCAAAGAATTGGGGGGAAATGTCCATTTTGTAGTGACCACTTTGGCATCAAGTAACTGAGAATAACTACAAGCCTGTCATCTAATTTTAATAAGTAAAGAATAATTGTTTTAAGTGAAGGGAAACAATGTTTAAGGCTAGTAAGGAGATGGACACAGATTAGAGGATTATGAGTTCAGTAAACAATGGACATAAAGGTTTGGGGGGGTTTCTGGCTTTGGACATGCATTAATGTAGCTGCAAAACCTGGCTTCTTTCTGCTATGGAAAGTGCATGTAGAAAAGAGGTAATACAGGAAAGAAAGGTCACATCAGTTATTCCCTGTGGTATTTCCATGAGAAGCTTTCCATTGTGTCCTTTAAATCATCCTGAGGGGGAATATTTGTTTTGGCCAATACAAACATTTTTATAAAAAGCACAATGGTAGTATCCAAGAGCAGCTGGGTTTCCTGAATATGGGTCATCTGGGGATTGCAATCAGTCATTTAATAGTCATTCTTATGCACAGCTTGTGGCTGTGGGTTAGCAGTGAGCAGGATACTTGAGGGCTGTCTATGCTGCTACACAGAATGTGCCCCAGCCCAATAGCCTAGCTTTAAATGGACTTTTTCACAAAGTTTGGCTCTAGCCCCTCCAGATCTTGTGACTATGGTGGGAGGGAAGCTTAAGTATAGTGTCACAGTTGTGAGATAGTAGCAGAGATTGTGAACCAGGATCAATGTTTTCTGACTTGGGAAATTACATTTAGGCACCTAGAGCTATGTTTAGGGATCTGCTTGGTAAATCAGTGGTCTCAGTGGCAGCTTCCATTGAGGAAGCTGGGAGTTCAGCATCCATGAAAATTGGGCTGCTCAAGTAAGTGCTTACACATAGATTTGGGTACGTGACATTAGGAATGTGAGCTGGAAAATACTGGCTTCAGGTGTTATATGGGCTGTCTGGTTATTAAAATGCCTGATTCCTATATACACTGCCATGCTGTCAGAGAGGTTCAAAGAGATTCTACTATGAAGCAGATCATATCCTGCTTCTTGTAAAGAGCAGTGTTTTTGGTTGATCTCCCTACACTTCTGTAGCTTGCTGTGTCCCGGGCCATTCAGTAGTAGTTATTGTGAGTAAATAAATCCTATGGGAACGTCTCTTTTGCTGGACCACAGGCAGTTCTCATACTTCTGGCATAAGCAACCTCCAACTATTGGGACATACAAGGAGATTTTTCCTGGGGCAGTTTATCCTGCAATGGGCAGTGCAAGGTGTCTGGCATCTTCTGAATGAATTGATAGTAGTTACAATCAGAGATTGGGCTAACTGGGCCCCTGATCAGATCTAGTCTGGAGATTCTGTTACTGCATTTTCAAAGACCTCGCTACTAGGCTGCTGGCTGCTTTTGAATTTCAGAACTAGGATGCTCAGATACAAAGCTGATGGTGTAGTATAAAACACATGACAGTACTACTGCAGATGGGTCCTTGACAGTCCTCAAGTTAAGGTAGGAACTGTGATACTTACCCTGTAGTAAGTACAACAAGAAGGTGGAGACTGGAATCTATTAGTGTGTTCTTTGAAAATCAGCCATGTGAGTAAACTGTTTATTGACATGCTTTACTTGGTCAAAGTTGTTTTTGAAATGTCTTGTCCTTTCTTGCATGCTGCAGCACAACTCATTAAGTGAGGTTGTTTTAATAGGCCTAAGTTTTTTGTTTGGCGGTTGGGTATGTAAATGCATCTTTCTCTTTATAAATCTAGCTTTTTTATTAAAGTATTTACCACACATTGTAAATAAATCAGACCAATGAGAATGCACATCTCCAGTTTACATTCATTTAAACGTACATTCAGTTTGGATGACTAAACTGTGTCTGTGTCAAATGGAGCCTATGGTTTTTTTTTAAAAAGCATGCAAAATAAGAATGCTCAAGTACTGATACGTTAAATAACAAAATAATATACCACATGGCAAGCATGAAGTGCAGAAGACCACTGGTCTACTCTGTTCATGTTACATCTTCAAACTTTACTTAAAATATCAAGTTGTATCTTTGCATTGTTCTCTGCTGACAGTTCCTAATGAAGCCAGCAAAACATAAGAGTGTTTAGTATCTCCGAATATCAGGTCATTTTTGTTTAGATGTCTAATTTTATGCACTCAGGTTATGGCCTTATATTTTCCAGGTTTTTTAATTAGTTTTATAAGAAGGTAAGGTAAACAATGAAAACTAGTAATAAAATGTAATTAGCTTTTCCTTGGGAATTTGCAAAGTCCACACTACATCCTCTGGCCTTTTAAATATTGAGATTTTGGGACAGATCCAGAGCCCAGGAACTGTTTTCTAATGAGCAAATCCCATTGCAGAAAGCTTCTTGACTTCTTTGCTAAAAGCTACTATCTCTCTATAGCTTGGGGTAGTTTCAGCCTTTGCTTGGCAATGCCTGCCCATCAGGCAGCAGAATAAATGTTGGAGCCTTCTGGAAGTTTACAAGCATCTTTTTAAACATTCCTTTGACCTTAGTAGCTGTTCCTTTGACCGCTAACACCTGCTGTTTGCATCATCACCATAGCATCCAGCAGGGCTAGGGAAGAAATTCTTTCGCAACTGATGCCTGACACTGACTTCTTGATGAAAAGGGTTCCTTTGTGGACAATGCAACCAGCCCTTCCTGCCCCACCCAGACAGGGAGGATTTCAGGTATGACACAGCAGAGAGGACTGGTAATTTTACAGTGACCAGAGCAGTGTTACAGAAGGTGCCAGATAGATGTGGCAAGGAGGATCTCGGATTTGCCCACATTTCCAACAAGAAGAAAATCACACTTTAGTGTTGCAGACTTATCAGCTAATAAGTTTGGCCTCTTTAATGAAGCCTGTAGATGGTGAGCATAGAGCCCTGCACTGGCTTCAATGTAGTATACATCTAAGCAGGAACATAAGGAAACATCCAGTTGTCCCTTGTCATTGTGGACTGTGTGGTTCATCTTCCTTGCTTGCCCTCTAGCGCTTGTTCTCCCCACTTAGAATAGCAGTTAGCAATATTAGCACAAAATTCACTGAGAACAAGAAGTGGAATTTGGCACGTGTTACACCAAGAGGTTTCTGTAAATGGCTCTAACACCATAAAATCCCTTTTGTCTAGGCCTTAGTGTTCTGGAAAATTAAAGGGAAACAAAATTATGGGAAGGGGGGATTCACCTGCTCCCTTGGATAGGCATTTGCACAAAGTATTTCTCAAGTCAGAATGGTAGCACTTCAAAGCCCAGAAAAAAGAGTAGTACCATGAAAGCACAGCACAGCACCTTAGCACAGGGAGGACCTGGAAATCCTAGTGGCTGGATGTTTAGCTGTGCCCCATAGGCACCTACTACTGGTCTCCTTGTCTCTCTCTCTCTTCTTTCTTGGGTTTCTGTGCCTCTGGTGCCTCCTCAGCTCTGATGATTTTTTCTTTCTTTTTTGTGGCCCTTTGGACTGTTCAGAGAAGTCACCTTCTTTATTGCAGAGACTTGGAGTTCAGACAAGATACATTCCATTGGCTTATGTTTTTGCCAGGAAATTTTAGAGGGTGCAGTGAGGTTGTTAGTGTCAGGAACTCAAAAGAAATAAAACCACCTAGCTGTAAATATTGAGCTCAAAGCCCAGGGCAAGACCCAGAAGTATTTTATACATTTTTGTGCTGGAAACAATAGTGGAAAATGTGCATTACCAGTGAGTCTCTAGAAAAGCATCAGTGCTGCCACAAATGCCCACTGGGTGGTGTCCCATCTCAGTGACAGTCCTACTATATTTTAAGAAATCTAAAGAAGGCTGGTCTATGGGGGGAGCCTGAAATATTGATGGAGAGGCCAAAGGGCACTTAACAAATATGGAGGAGCCTATGGTTCACTGATATTTACCCCCTTGTCATTGTCTAGCACCTGAGCATCTTGGACTTAATGTTCCTAAATAAATGGTTCAGTCTCTCCTGTCTCCTGGGAATTTGCTTTATATTGTGCTCGTCAATGAGTGTGGAAAATCTTACAGCAGAATCACTGTTAGTGTCAGACAGCAGTACCTAATATTTGGTAAGCCACTCTGCACGTAAGATAGTGCATGTCCACTAGGAGGCATTCAAGAATAGTGTTTCATTTATTGGTTTGTGACACTCTTGCTATGTAAAGTATTTACACGTGAGACCTGCAGTTAGTTGTGTTAGTCTGAAGCCAAGTAGAAGTCAAGGTAAATGTCACCTTCTAGAACAGTAGATGTGTACAGTACATGCTTTTGTGGGCTGAAGCTCACTTCATGAGATTCTCTTTACACTTGTTCATAGTGTCTACATTTCTCCCATCAGGCTGATGTCTTTATATTTGCTTTTGATTCTTCAGCTACTTGAAAAAGATGTAAATACCTTTAGGAGGTGCCCTGATTATCTTATGATTACTCTGAAATGCAGCTCTGGGCCTCTCCTGTCAGAGGCTGTCTGGCCACTACAGAGGCTGAAATTCTCTTCTACATCATAGGAGTGTCTGTCTCCAAATAAAGTAAGTGGCAAGAAACTCAGATTGCAACAAGGGTAAAATACAAATTCCACCCTCCAAAATTAGCCAGTGTTGAAAACTGCTGTCTGTCTAGGTAAACAGGCTCAGCCGGGTTCAGCATCCTTTGTCCTTGTCTGCATTAGACCTTGTCCCTAAAGCTTCCCAACAGTGTACTAGCATTGATGCAGCTCCCTGTTGGAAATGTGCATACAGAGCAGGTGCTAGCTGTGACTATTCTCTTCAGTGAAGTGAATAGACTTTTGGTGTACGAACATATTTTTGCAAACTGCATGGACAAAATGGCATGTGCCTCTGCGGGAGGCACTGTTACATCACCAGTTATTGAATGCAGCAGATTCTGTATTGTGCATGGGGCCTGGAACATTATCCCAGAGCAGAGGTTCTAATCTGTCAGCCTGCCTGCTGTTCATCTCACTCCTGACTCATAATATTAATAATACTCACATACTTCTAACACAAAAACCTAGGAAATGTTATCTTGATGACTTGATCTACATCAAGTACACATACAGAACATGATCTAGTATCAGTGAATATTGGACACATTTATGACAATGCATCATCTAAACATAAATCATATCCTTGGATACAGTAAGAAACTATTTTTCATAATTTTTCCATTAAACAGATTTTTTTGATTTTTTTTTTTTAGAAATAATGTATTGCCCACCCCCCAAGCTGCCAGCTTCTATCATAAATGTTATTATCTGTGTGTTGAGATTATTGTAAAATTCTGCAATGGAAGCCAAAAAAGAGACAGAGATAAGTAAGCTTGTATTTAAATTTTTAAACCTGTGGCAACTTGTAGAATAATTCAGTTGGTGGTCTGCTGCTTCTTGTTTGGACCTCAGAAGTGCTGCAGGGAAGGGTTGTGTCTCGCGTGCACTCACAGCTGGGAGGGTGAAGCCCAGAACTTGGATCATCTTAATGATAGCAAGGAATACTGGGAATAAGGGCCAGTATGTGAAGATTGAGGGAGGCAAGTGCCTAGTACCCATCAGCTCTTTCTAATGAAGGTGAAGTGATCTGATTAAGTGATGGATCTGATGAAGTGAGGTCAGGATCACAAGAGTTTATGCTCTTATCACATCTCTGATTTAGTTACAAGGTACAAATCTACCCTGTTTTCTGACTGATTTAAGACTAATACAGCTAGCTACCTCTTTCTTTCTAATGGACATCTCTGGTGTCTGACTAGGTCTGGCCAGACTGTGCGCCTGCTGAGTCTTGTACACCAGACTTGCTGCTGCAGGATAAGCCTGGCTTCATTTAGGTGCTAACTTAGCTCTGGCCCAGTTTCTGTATGGGCAAGTGCTTTCGGCCAGCCTTGAGTCAGCTGGAGACAGGTGAAGGAGATGTTCAGGTATCATACTGATAAGGACAGATGATAGAATGAGTATAGCTGATGCTGGCTGGTGAGATAAAAATTAAGACCTCTGCAGGGGAGTGTCTTGATATGAAGATAGATGAGCAGTGATGGTCCAATAGTGAAAGTACCAGTTCCATCCATTGATCATTGGAGCTCCCCTTGTGTACAGTCAGAATCCAGAAGTGTCTTGGGCTCGGAGAATCCTGAAATTGTTTTAAAAGGGCTGATATACATTTCTAAGCCTCCTAAGCATTTATCTTCCCTTCCATCCAGATACAGCCATTTGCTGTTGCATGGGGATTTCAGCAAGACCCATGGGTGGGGCAGGTTTGCCTAGTCTGGATCAATAGTTTGAGATCAAGGAGAAAATGTTATAGTATTTTTTATAAAACTAACCAACTTCTTCCTCTTTGGAAGAACGGAATCCTTTGTATTTCTACAGTGCGTTTCAGATAAGGGTTAGATCATTTTATACTTGTTTGTGAAGTGCCACCATCTTTCTGTTTGAACAGTAAGAGTTACTGTCCATTTTACTGACACAGCGGTGCGAAGCAAATCAGCGTGACTAGAGAATAAAACTGAGGACCTGCCTCCTAGTCCCTGCTGAATCAGTACATCATACTCCCTCTCTGAATTGAGCTAGAAGCTAGGAATCCTGACAAGGGGCAGCAGTTACATGCACAGATAGTCTCTGTTTCATGCACGCGCATGTGTTTACACATATCAAGATACTTGGACATGTATACATATCCATGTAATAGGACTAGATGCATACAAATGCAGTATATTATTTGGTCAGATAAACTCTGAGAGAAGCAATTTGTGGGGTCAGTGAGGATAGTTTTCCTTCTGAGACTGTGCTGTATGTTTTCTAGATGGAACCCATCAGTTCTAAGAATTGGAAAAGCAGTGATCAGTGGCCTGGTAGGTAATCTAATACCATCACCATGCAAATATTTATTCAGGCTGCAGCCCTTGCTATGGCTGTTTATGGAGATAAGGTATGGTTCACAGGTGGGGATGAATCTGCTTGCAGATTTATGGCTCCATGGGCTTTTCTTTAGCGCACACACTTGCCAATCAGCTTCAAAAGTCTTGGCTTCAGTTTCTATTTTTTTTTGTGCTGACAGGAGAGGATTCACTTGCTAATTATACTCCACTCTATTTCCTATCAAAATACACAGGTCGATTTATCAGAGGACTGGAGACAGCTCTCCAAGCTCCCTTGGCTGCATCAGCAAGAACTTTTGCAATACAATTTAATTTCTTGTCATCTTTTAATCCAGCTCCTTCCCCCCACAGGCATCCTGTGAATGAGAAAATATGGCTTATTAATCATTTTTACCAAAAGGTTGAAAAATATGGCATTTTCTCAAGCCATGTTCCTTGCACTTTATTATGTCATTCCACATTCCCACAGCATTTAAAGAGGAATGGGGTCATCTGTGCTCAGCCCTTTGACATGGGAAGATTGGCTCCTTTTTTATGAAAACCTGTCAAATGTAAATGTTCTGAGCTAGATTCTGCCTTCAATTAACTTCCTCAAGAGGTAAACTGGAGTAGCAGAGATGGGATCTGGCTCACAGCTTGTATGAAAGATATGATGAATAAAATAAGAATCTCAGAATTATGAATGTTTAACTTTATACAACTGAGACAAAGGTTTGTTGCCTTGTCATCTCCAGTGGTATTACTTTCAGTGTGAAAAGCTAAACAAATACCTACATCTTTGCAGGACTGGGGCATTAAATTATATTATAATAATGCAAGAAATGGAAGTTTCTAAAGAGAGCCTGCAAAAAAGGAAGGTTTTCTCTGCCAACACACTGAAAGAATGCTGTTTGAATCACGCAGGCTAAATACTTTTGACCTAACCTAGCTGTTAAAGGTGGCTCTTAGCTCCAGTTAGGACGTAAGTGGGCTTTGATTGTCTCTGGACCCTGTGAAACAGACTGCTACAGAGGAGGTCTTGCAGGGAGACCCTAGAAATGTTCCAGCTTAGCTAGAGATTCATGTTTTACTTTGGTTATGAATAATGCCAATCCCTGTGACACATGTAATTTGGGATCATAAATATCATGTGCTATATATATACACTGGGCTCCTCTTCTTACACTAACTTTATGGTCAGTGTATTTCCATAGATTTCAATGAAGTTGCTGGTGATTTACATTAGCCTAAGTGTGGGGAGAATCAGATCTTGGTTTGAAGTAGGGTTGATACATTGCCTGCTTGCAAATGTAGTATCTGCATACCGCTGTGTTTGAAGATAATGTGGAGAATAGCTTGTGTTTTTATAGCACCTCTTACTGAAGGATCTCAACCCACTTGGAAACCAGGACAAAATACCGTTCTTCCTTATTCTCCAAATAATTTGTCACTTGTAAATCAGTGGTGGAGCTGGGACCAGACCCCACATTTCCTAAGTCCCAATCCTGTGCTCTGGCCTTTAGACAGCCCCTCTCTGGAAGCCTGTATCGGGTTATACGTATAGACAGTGCTGTGGGGACGAGTGCGCGTGTCAATATTCACAGTGGAACAGCTCCCATTTTGTAGAATCAGAGGAAAACATTTTTAAAATGATGCCCTGGAGGAAAATGAGTGTGTGACTCTCTGTGAGAAACTGCTTGGGTTTCCCTAATGTTGCTTGGAAAATGTGCCCCGAAGAATAAACCCTGGCAGTAGCTGGCTGCTGCTGATTGTTACTGGGGCTTGGGGACTCACAGTGCTTATCTCTGCCTCCTCTCCTCTTCCCAGCTTCCTCGTTCCGTCTCTCAGCTTCATCTTTCCTTCTCCTAGTGAGGAAACTGATCCTGTCATTTTTTTCAAACAAGCCGTCTCTTCCCTGGGACCTGCGGTAAGAGCCGCTTTTTCCATCTCTGGAAACATACGTAAATACGTTCCCAGTGTGGATGTATAATTAAAATGCTGCTAAAACAAGCTCAGCAGGACAGTGCAGATTCCTGGGACGTGTCCCGAGATGGAAATAAGAAAAGATAATGAGGGCGTTGGAAAATCAGGCTAGAAACCTTTTCCACGGTTCGTTTTAACTGTCTCTGCTCCGCTTACGACCGGGGTTTGGTGACAGCGGGACTTTTCACTTAGTCCACGCAGCGCCGGGATGACGCCTCTTGGCGCGGCCTCCCTCCAGGACCAGCTGTAGCCGTGCAGCTCCCTGCGTTCACGTAGGGAAGCACCTGCTTATGCCTCGCGCACATGCAACACCTGACGGCGGTGCAGCCCCCTGCGGGCACTCCCGAGCCGCTGGATTAATCCAGCGACCTCCAAAGGGCTGCAGGCGGCTGCGGGGCCCCACCTCGGAGAACGGGCTGCTCTTCCGGCACGTGCGGCTGGAGGCAGGCTCCCCACGGCCTCACAGGTGCCAGAGCTGGGACGTAGCCCCGCTCCGCAGGCCG
>NW_005842065.1:2490445-2508121 GCF_000455745.1 Alligator sinensis | reverse complement strand
CTCGCGCGGGGACGCGACGGCGCGGGGAGCGGGAAGTCGCTGCCGACCGGGCACGGACCCGGGCCCTCCCCTCCAGGGCCGCAGGGTTTGGCCGGGGCTGATTTCGGAGGAACACGCCTGTCTCCCCGCAACCTGAGGAACCCGACGGGTGCTCTCGCCCGCGCCCTCACCCGCTGGGAGCCGGTGCCCGAGCCGGTGCCCCAGGCCTGGCGGCTGGGAAGGACCGGAGCTAGCGAGCGGCGTGGGCTTGTCGTGCCACGAAGGAGTGCTCGCAGCTTCCCCTTAGAAGACGAGTGGTCGCGTTGTCCGGCTGCTTTGTGCCCCTTTGCGCTGTTCGTGACGGAGCAGGAGGTTGCTTAGTGCTTGGGTTTGGGGCCACGGCCGTACGGGTGCCTTAGGCTGGCGCATAAAGTTTGTCTGCCGGTTAACTGCCGAGTTACGCTCTCTCTCCCTCCACTACTGGAGGCTGAGCTTCATCACGGCCGCTGTGTTTAATATTGCACAACTACCGTAGAACTGGGCCCAGGGGGCTGCAAAGCCTTGTGTTTGTGAGGCAAGATTGAAGTGCTCAAGGAGATGAGTTGACCTGAATGTCTAGAATACTGCAATTCAGGTTTGAGCAGTTTTCACATGTCTGCCTTTCTTAGGCCTAAAGGATGCTGTGCTATCAATTCTTCACTTCAAGAGTTAAGTGTCCCCTACTCACCTTTAAATTGCTGCTTGCACTATGTCCAGGAAAGACTATGTATATTGTAGCCTCTTACAGTCCTCCCTAGGATGTAAGTCATTGCAGGGAGTAACATAACCTGATTGTAAAAATATTGGCATCATTCAGCATTTTCTAGCTGCTTCTCTTTGCCCTAGAGATATGTGTCCCTGATTGGCTCTGTGTATTGCATGCTTTGCTCACTTGGCATGTACCCGTTATAGCAAATAGGTAAACACGAGCAGGCAGTTTAGAAAAGGGAGGATTGTAGCTCAGAGCTAGCTTATGAAATTAGCTAAATGAATACTCATACTTCAAATAGCAGTCAGTGATCTGTGAGTTCAGTCAGGAGCCTGTCTGATTGTCCGCTATAAACCCCCACAAATGAGGTGTGCTTCAGTGTTCCAGAACCTCTCTAACTGGCTATCATTGTCCTCCAAAGCGATGCTGAATGAGGCTGGTTCTTGTGTATATTTGAAGTCTTGCTGTGCTGTCCCCTGAGCACAGTTAGTGTAAGCAACTCAAGTAAAAATACAGAATTGCTAAAAATAAACTCCTAAGCTTGTTGACTAGATGACTGGAATATAAGCAAAACTGTAGCTGTGTTTCTGTCAATATTGTGATGGAATAAGAGAGTATTTGTTGGAGCAGTCCCTAAGAGGAAATTCATGGTAAAGTTTTGCAGACTGTATATATGGAAAGAAAACATTGTACTGTGCTGCATTTGATCCATATTAATTTTGATTAATATTTTAGACTAGCTTGACTTGGGGAGAGGATGTTTAAATGATGTCGTGTTCCACCTCTCTAAAACAGCTTTCATTAAGATAAAGTTACTAGACCTCAGTGAAAACTCTCCATAGCTGCTGTGCAGAATGTATGCTCTTCCAAGCATACAGTTTGTTTAAAAAAAATCACAAAAATCTTTGCCTATGATACTGCAGTTCTGTTTTCTTCTTTTAAAATCATTTTCAGGATAGCAGGAAGTTTCCTTGTGTTGTCATAATTCAATTCTTTCTTACAAGCCAACTCAGAGCTGCCTAGTGCATTTTGTGCAGGTTATTGCTTGGGCCATCTCAGGGTCTTTAGCAACAACATGTTATTCAAAAGGTCTCTTTGAGTACGGTGGCTTTTTGAAGACCTGGAAACTTGAAAGTTTTTTGCATTTGAAGTGATCATACATATACAATAAGGGTTCTTGCACAATAAGGGTTCTTGCCTTGACAATAATGAGTTCATCTTCATGGAGTAGTTAGGAACTGGAAACCTAGGGTAAATAGGCCTATAATGCCATTAAAAAAGCAAAGAAAAGCTCCTTAGTCCAGTGTAAGTAACAGCAAGATGCCTCAGGGATATAGGCAGGGTGTTCCAAGACTCCTGCCTTTCTGCACAGGAACTTATTTGTTTAGCTTCAGTTCTTTTACTTGCTAGGGATTTATCTTGTTTCTGAAAAAAGCCTGTAATTAAACTGTACCATGTTACAATTTGCAAGCTTTACTGGGGCCCCTGGAGATCCAGGCCTCTCAGTTTCTACAGTGTAAATTTTAGGCTGCAAGCTAAAAATATGTGGACTTGAAGTTTTATTCATGGAAACAAGCCTGCCAAAATTATGGTAACATTGTTATTAGACTACATTACCAACTTCATTCTTTTACACAAGAATGAGAGGCTTATGATTTCAGGGTAGCTTTATACACCTGGTAAGACATCTGACTTATTGTTTTGTGTGCAAGCCAGTGGTTTTGGTTCTAGTTTGAAGCAAGCAGAGTTCCAAGGCCTAGGAATTCCTTGCTTGTCATCAGGCAAGGACAATAGACTCCGCTTGGCTGTCTTCTCAGCTGCCTTTGTTCTCAGGCTCATTTTCTGTGGGCATATCTTGATCTGCTTAGATATTTGTTAAGTGTGCAGTAGGCCTCTCTTGTTTGTATGCAGTGAATCAACTTGTTCAGTGGACTTCAACTTGTGATAATTCTATTTAACTCTTGTACTCTGTTTATAATGTTTATGGGAGGTTTGCAGTTGCCTGTTGTAAACATGACTGGAGAAGGCTTGTAAGCAATTGAGTGCTCTTTAGAGCTGTTGCCCATGGCTGTGCTAATGCTATACAAGAGGTCAATCTGTTTAATGTTTTAAAAAAATCTGAAAAGGTATTTCCCCTGGCTATGAATATTCTTTAAGTGGTAATTAAAAAGAAATATTTTGAAAGTGAGGGGAAAGGAGTCAGTGTGGGTACCAACCTCCCACAAAGAAATGACAATTTCTTTAGCTTTTTTAGCATCCTATTCTCCAGAGCCTCCTGAGATTTTTCTGACACATTGTGAAACTGCTCACATAGTTTATTTAGCAACTGTGATGGCTTCATCTGAATTATAGCCAGAGGCATAGCAGCAATTGAATTATTTTGTTGGTAAAGTATATGTTGTATGTAATGCCACTGCCACCTCTGCATTGTAGCAGACTGGTATAAGGTATTTTCATGTAGTTTAAGTATCCAACTGTGTGTGAAGATCCCACAGCAGATGTCTGCCAAACAAAAATGAAGATAGCAGAGTCTGCAAGAAACTTGGCCTTCTTTATTATCAAGACCTCTGAAAGAGACTGAAATCAAAATGTATGTCTTAACCTCAGAAAAAAACTGGAAGCAGTAATGGGGAGAGACTTTCTGATGATGGGAAGAAGAGGTAGAAATTCAGCTAGGGCAAAATAATTAACTTGTTTTAGGATGATGGAAACAGTTTTTGCTGGCATCTCAGCAGGCTGTTTATATATATGTTCTTCTTGTGGTTTCTCTGCTAGCCCCCCTCAGTAGAATGCAGAGACGGTTATAGAGTGTTTTTTGTATTTATATTTGCTCACTGTTTGGAAGTGTGAAACCTGATAACATTCCCCTCATGTACACAGAATTGTTGTGACATTGCTCACAAATGCAGTAAATCACGTTAACATTATTTAACTTGTGCTGAATGCTAAGGCTGTTGTTGAAATAGTATAGACTGTCAACTTGAGACGCAGTGAATTTCAGGCTATAAAAAGTAGCTTATAGTCTTGCCACTTGCCACTCAGTTTTTGACCAGTTTTATAGTTTTACACTCTTGTTTTCTTTGTTAAATGTTTTTGTATTGTAAAAGATCAGCACAAAGTGAGAGACCTGATATGTAGGGGAAACTATATGAAGGTTTTATCAAATGGTGGAGAGGATTTGGGTGGAAAGGGGGGGAAATGACGCACTACAGTGTGCTCGTCTCATCCCTTGGTTACAATGAATGTAGTGGTTACTTGAACAAAAAAACTTTGAGAGCTGCTTTTCCCCCAAGTCGACTATGCTTCCCTTAATCTATTAGCAGCATCCTGTAAAGTATAGTTTGTTTATAAAGGGGTTCAAGATGGTTTTGTATATAAACCATTGTTTCCATTCTCTTTAAAAAGAGAACAAGTACTTTTCCTATTTTAAAAAAAATGTATAAATCATAGGATGGTACCTCTCTCCACCTTATCATTTTTCTCCCTTATCTATTTTTGTTTTGTGTTAGTTATAAGCTGTTTGAGTCGGGAACTACATCCTCATCTATACAAGGCTTGACACTGGGTATTCCTGCAATACAAATAAGAAATAATTGTTGGGGTAATATCTTGGGCTTCTTTGCAAGGGTGGTCAATTGTATAAGTCAACTGGCGACCCTTGGGCTGCATGCAGCTTAAGATGAGCTAAGTTGCAGCCCCCAGGCTCCTGCCCAGTTATCAGTTCCCCTATCACTGTGGCTATAACAGCAACTGGAGTCTCTAGGCTCTGTGTCTCCTCCCCCGCTCCCCCCAATTTCTGTATTCTGTGCCTACCCCAGGGGGCAGGGAGTCTCAGCACAGTTTGGGCAGCTCGAGGTGAGGCCAGGGCTGCATGGTGCAGCAGGGGGACATCTATGTGGCATGCAGGCCAGGGGCCCATGACCCCACTGGTACAACCCCATGGACTGCACCAGCAGGGACAAGTGGTCCTTGAACACTCGTACATTGGACAGCCCTTGTGTAAGCAGTGTGCTCTGTCCGCAAACAAGTGTAGGGTTTTTTTTTCCCTTCCCTTTGCCTCTTGTTAGATATGCAGAAACTAACAATGAGTTTTTATACCTGTTAAAAACTGCCATATGGCTTCTGTCAAAGCAAATGGTTTTGAGGTTGCTGGGAAGCATAAACAGACTTTGGAGCTGGGGGTGCATCTCTAGCTACAGTGCTGTCAGTTCTTGCGTGTAACCCTTTTTTGTGACAGCTTCAAGGGAGGGGGACAGGTATCCCACAATGTGCAAAAGTTGTGAATACACTGATGACAGTAAACATCTTAGCAGTTCCAAAGCAGCAGTTAGTGTGTGCTGTGGATTCTTACTATGGATGTAGGAGACAGTCCACACTGAGAACTCATGGTTTGGAATATAACAAAATGTGAGAGAGAGGTCCTGGCACTAGGCTCACTTGCTAGTACTGAGGTATTGCTTATCAGATTGCTGATCCCATTAAGTACCCCCCCACCTTAGGTGATGTCTATACCCTTCATCCCTTCTGTATGGACACCTGAGCAATTCTCTGGTACATCGGGAGCTATTAAATGGAACAGTTTGGATTGTGTCCTCTGACATTCCTAAGCCAGGAGGGTTGATGCCAGGGAGGGTCTGACAGGGCATGGGTCACTTATGGTCCTAAGAGATAACAGAATTTTAAACCACCTTCTAGTTCCTTTTTAGGGGAAAGGCAAACTCCTATCCATCAGAAGACAGATAGATGGATACTTTGGAGTTTGATTAATTAATGGCACCTCTGTTCTGAATGTTGGAAACAAATTCAAATCTGTATAACGTAAAAATGCTGATGCTCCTTGTTTTAGCAGGACTACATTGTTTAGAGGAAGTGGAACAATATTTAATTTTGAAGGCAGACCTTTGTCCCATCAATAAAATATGTTTTCAGCAGAGCTTAACTTCTATTGTGCTTCCATGAACAATAAACAGTGTATGTTGAGGCTATAAATTACGTTGGTTGTGCATCTTGATTGAGTTGTATTGCCAGAACTTCTAAATTTATGCTAATCTTAATAATATGTAGATCCGGTTATTTCTAAACCTTGGCATTCTTAGCTCTCTTCTGTTCCAGTTGGCACTCATCCTTTCTTTCTCTCCTTTGCAGAAAACATGCCTTGAATTGCCACAGAATGAAACCTGCTCTTTTCAGCGTGCTGTGTGAGATCAAGGAAAAAACAGGTGTGTTGGAATTTTTAACGGTTTTTTGGAAAGCTAGTATCAGATATGGCTGGCTCCCAGGTCAGGTACTATTCAGATGGGCCTTTTTTTGTTGTGGAAGCTCTACAAATTGAGGCCTTACAAGGGCTCTTGCCTGAGTTGTGTTTCTTCTGTAGATTATATTTAGTTTGTGTTGGATAAAGTAGAAAGTGCCCTGACTTGAAGAAAATATTGCTACTCACTAGGAGGATTTTGGTTTGGAAAGAGAACCTGAGACAAATAAAGCATTAATTACAGTGTGAGCTGCTGCACAGATGCCCCAAGTGCACAGCCAAAGATGCCTTTAGAGGTGTTGTCCATGTATCATTTTTTTAAAGGGAATGATGCCAAAACTTTGGAAGAGCTCAACAGTGGAAAAAGCTCTAGCACATCGACAGAAAAATGGCTGCGAGAGAAGTTCCAGAAACACTGGAACAGAGGAGGCATGAGTTGCAGGAAATTGTCTTGACAGGTAGTTTATGTGACTTTTTGAGGAAGCAGGCCTGGTAGGAGTTGGTGGACTTCTGATTTTTGGCCACCCAGTATATCTGCTAATCATGTCTGAACTTGCAGGCAGAGATGTCTGGATGTTTTCTTGTGCTTTGTTAGGTGAACTTTTGAGCCTTTTGAACTTGGATGCTTTTTTTTAGAGGGTGGATAATTACAGCAGCAACTTAATTGTAGAGGATTTATTTTTTATTATAATCTGTTTAATATCCTAATGCCTTTAGTATTGAACCTGTACTGAAAAAAATACCTTAATTCACTTTAAGTCACTCTTTCCATAATGCCAAACTGTTGACCATGTTAACCATAGGACTGCTAAAAGGAAAGAAATCCAAGTGAACTCTGGTTGTGTATTTAGGTGTACTCTGTTTTATAAGTTGGAAATACAACTTCCCTTTTGACTTAAGCATGTTTGCCAGAAAAGACTCCAGTACCTCGGTTACGCTGGATTTGTTTTGGTCTCAGATTTTCTAATGTCTGCTGGTCTGTCTATTCCTTATTTAAATTATGGGGAGCAGATGTTATAGCTTGAAGCAGACAAAAGCCTGGACATACTGTAGCACAAGGTTTTAGGCTTTCTTTGTGACACAGGCACACAAGCTTCTTTTCTATCTCTGAATCGGTTTAAAATAAGTTTGCCCCTCCCCCAAACCTCTCCCCCACATTCCCTTTGTTGGTGTGCTAGTGTCATTCACAACAGTGAGGCTAAACCATGTGCCTTGCCATTGAGCAGCCAACTGAAAGGTGCAGAGACCTTCTGCCCACACTGTCTTTTTTTTTTTAAAAGGTGCATATTAATTTTCCAATTTGCTTCCTGCATGTAATTAGCCAACTCCCAGTCTTCTCCCAAAGTACCACTTAAACGATGGATTATAAGATTCTTTGTGTTACTTTTGGTTTAAATCAGTTGCTATACATGTTGTAGGTGACGTTAATTGCTACACCAAGAAAAATATACCAGACTATGTATTTTATTTTCAAGGGCATCCTGGATAAATGCAGTCCTCATACATCTTCACTGAAGGTACAGCTAATTCAAACAGTATATGGGGTTTTAAGGCAGTGCTGCTCTCTGTGGTATTTAGTGGCTTCATACTCCATTGAGGTACATGGTGAACATCCTTACTGGGGCGCCCTGTTCTTTGAGACCTGGCAGAAGCATTTATACTTTCTTTGAATACTAAAAAAGCCCATTCAAGTTTTCTTCTTGTCCTCTGTGGTGAGCATGTCAGATCATCAGTCTTGAATTCTAAGAAAGCTCTGTTATAATATAACACTTGAGACCAACTGAGGCAACCTTTGGTATTCCCAATAGCAGGCCTGTTGGCAGTGTGACTGTGGTCTACTCAGCTGAAGGTTGTTGGCTGTGGAATTTGTTGTACTTATGGCTAGCTGTGCTTGAATGTGAGAGCCCTCAGGATGCTGAAAGAGGATTATTTGTTGAACGATGCAGCTGAGGCTTTTCTTTTGGTAGCAGTAAATGGTGGCATATACTTGCAGTATGTATATGGAATGTGTATTAAAAACAAACAAACCCTAATAATGGACAAAGAGTCCTGGAATACATGTGTATGCAAACATATTACAGAGAAGGTCTCTAGGCCTAATTCCTCTCCAGAGCCAATTACTCTAATATTCCCTGTTTCTGTTTTTAAAAGCAGTGGTTAAAGAGGAATTTACTTAAATATCATCAGAATTGCTTTCCACATTCCAGTCTGCCAACACCTGGTGCAAGCCCTCCACAGACAAAGGGAGGTACGTGTGTTCAGCCAAGGGTGTGCATTGGCTTGCTGAGCTTGTTTCTGTTGATTTGCAAGAAGGAAGACTCCAGCTTGGCTTTCAGACACCGCCTTGAATTTTGCATAACTGCTATTTTAAAGAGACTATCTCTTGGGAAAACTAAGCATATTTGTGGATTTATTGAGAGATGAAACCCTGCAATACTCTTGTTAATGTTGCTTTGCATGGCAGGACTGCACTTTAAGCCTAGTTCAGCAGATCTTGCCAAATTAAGAGAAGCTATCTGCAAAGACAAACTATTATTGCTGATAATAGTGCCCTGCATCTTGCAAGTGCAGAGCAAACATTCACTAAGTCTCAGTGGTCCTACAAAGTAGATGTCACTGTCTTTTTCACAGGTGGACTAAGCAGGGTTGTCCTAGCTGTGTCTGTCAAGAGGTGTGATCCCTGATGTGGCTGTGCAGTATTTTTGGTTGGGGGAAGGGGGGGTGGGGATTGGTTTACTGTACTGGTAAAAGTGCTGCTTTGTCTATCAACACTAGGGACACTTTGTCATCTTAGGACACAAGTATTCCGACACTAGGAAAACGTATCTAATGTAGATATAGTCTTGAGTCACAGGACTTGGCTTTTCAGTGCCATGCCACGCCACTTATACAAAGTGGGTCATCCAGGTAAAATTTGAGGTTCTGAGTGTGCGCTCTGTGGCCAATAGATGTGTTTTCCACTAGCTTTTCTGCTCTGTTTCCTGATGGAGAATTGGGAGAGGAAAACAAGTCTAAACAAAGTGCATATTTTTATTTTGGCACCAGTGATCTCATACAGTTCATCACAGAGCTGTGTATCTTTTAATGAATAGTATGTAAAAATATTGTAATGATTACATTAGCATATTGAGTGAAGTTTCAGCACCTTAGGTTATGATGTATTTTAATTAAGGATTAATTAGAAATGATGGGAATTTTATTTGGCTTAGTATAATTATTGATGAGTGGGTATCTTGCTGGGGAGTATGCAATATCATGTATGTCTGACAGCCCCAGAGCAGCATTTGATAAAAACTTTCATAAAAATGATGGATGGATAATGTATGCCCAAATCTTTCTGTTAAGCAAGCATATATCTTAAGTCTCACTTAAAACATTCATTATAAGGTAATATCCTGTTATTCTGGTAATAGGTTTAACAATTGTCTGTCTTGTGGGCAGTAAATTAGCCTGTCTTCCTAGTTTGAACCAAAAAATAATAAAGTAGGAACCGTGGAAGTATTATACTCTTATTTACCCATCCTCCGATACTACTGTGTGTTAGTTGTGAACTACTTGGTATCCAGTACAATTGCCAGACAAATTCAGCCACTCCCACTTCTGTTCACTAGAGTTCTGACTCAGAATATTAATATTGCTCATTTTGTATTCTAGTGTGTTAAAATACTTGATCTTGGCCAAAAGGCTAGCATTAGCACACATTAGAATAACTGAAATGATAAAAATTGTGTTGCAGCTCTTATTTTGTTTATAGTGATCACCTTTAGGTATTGCTGCCTAAGAAATCAGTTTCTTCACCACTGGTGAAGAAACTGATTTGATAGAATGTTGGTTCAACTGATCACCAAAAAGCATATTTTGTTAGTACTATTCTAAGTGGTTGTGACTTGGGCAACCGACACAGTACTATGAGTGGAAAAAATGGTGCATCTATGTTGCTTGTGGAGCTTTTAACTTGCTTGGTAACTTTTTCATCCTTTGTTGATGTTCGGTTTTGGTTTTTTTTGTTTAGTGAATCTGTTGTTTGTCTGAGGCCAGGCATAGATTACAGGCCTCTGCTGCCAGAGCTCTGTTGTTCAGAAGCATGAAAAGGTGTGATGCCTGACTAGGATTGCCATGTCAGCAGAAGCCCAGAGTGTAGATGCAGTTATACTGACAGAACTCTTACAAGGATAGCTTCTAGGGGTGTGCAAAGCAGACTGTGTTCGATTTGGATTCAGCCCAATTCGGGGGACAGTGATTCGATTTGTTGATTCAGATTACTGTTCCAACTCGATTTCATTCTGATTTGGAGAATCGGTGATTTGACCATAGACACAGCTTTATATTTTTCTACATACCTCTAGGTACCAGGCACGGCTCGTGAATGCTGCAATGCTGGGGTGGATGGAGTGTCCCACAGGAACGTGGGGGGGCCCCCACATGCTCAGTGGTGGACCCAGAAGTGGGCTGGAAGTACTTCTGGTCCACTTACAGATCCACCGCTGAGCTCGGGGGGAACCACCCCCATCTGCCCCCTCTGGCTTGGCGATTAGCCATGGGGGAACCCCGCTGCGCCGCCCCCCCCCCGCGCGACCCAGGAGGCACCAGTTGCTGCGCTGGGGGGGGGCATCCCTTGTGCACTCCGTGGCGGACACAGAAGCATGCTGAGGGCCCCCCCTGTGCTCCTGTGGGATGCTCCATCTGCCCCAGCATTGTAGCATTAATAAGTTGCCTGGGGACCTTGAGGTATATAGCAAAAACATATAAAGCTGTGTCTGTGTCTAAATCATTGAATCGGAGGCTTCCAATTCCATTTGGAGAGATTAATGGGTCTCCTGATTTGATTCGGATTTGGAGATTCGGCCACTGACTCGGGCCAAATTGCCACTGAATCAAATCAGCGACTGAAGCTTTGCATAGCCCAATAGCTTGTTCTGCTCTTGGGGATTGTTTTTTTACTACAGTGACAGAATGTGCAGCTTGGCAGTAGTTGGCAGGCTAGTGGCTGGCACTGTGGTTCAGGGGAGGGCAAAATATGGCCTGTGGGCCACATCCGGCCCACCAGACAATTTCATCTGACACGTGGGCGCCCACCAACTAATTATACCCCACCCAGCCTATGCACCTCACTCCCACCCTTGTGCATGGAAGGGCCCAGCCCAGCCCAGCCCAGCCAGCATGCAGCTTTCCCCAGCATCCAGCAGCTCCTCCTTGTCTCACTGCTGCAGTGCTTGCTTTGGACAGCAGGATCGCAAGCAGCAGAGCCGGGGATAGGGGAGAGCTGCACTGGGAGCGGGGGTGGAGGGAGCTGCAGCTGGGTGGTGGTGGAGATCATGGGGCTGGGGCTGGTGGGAGTGCAGAGCCCATGCTCAGGGTGGGTGGCATGAGTGCAGAGCTCAGGTGGGCAGGGCGTGTGAGAGAGAGAGGGTGGGGTGGTGGGTGTGGGGACCCCTCCACATACTCCTCTGCATGGCGCACAGCTCTTGCCAGCAGTGGCTGCAGCAGCAGCAGGTGGGGGCCCTCTGGGTACTTGTGGCCCACGCAGGTGCTGCTGTCCAGCAGCACACTGCTCCAGCCAGTGCTGCATGGGAGGGCAAGGAACACAGCTAGGCTGGTTTGCCTGTATCATGTAGGGCTCCCTACAGCGCACGTGCAGAACCTGGCATTCGTACTCTACGAGTTATTTTTTTATAACATTAAAATACGTTATGGTAGGTGTTTGACTTCTAGTGCATGATTTGGGTTTTTTGTGGTTCAGATGGCAACACCTGAAGAGGGTTCTAGGGGCATGGGGGGGGTGGGGGGGAGGTTTAAATGGGGTGACTTCTGGTGGCAAAGGTCAGGGGTTAGGGACAGGACTTTCAGTCCCCAGTTGGCGACCAGGGGGTGGGGCACCTGTCAAGGGGCGAGGCTACTGTTGCGGCCCTTAACAGTTCACCAAAACTCATTAAGTGGCCCTCCAGCTGAAATAATTGCCCACCCTTGCTATAGTCAGATTGTAGAAAATTAGGGTTGGAAGGGACCACAGGAGGTCATCTAGTCCAACCCCCTGCTCAAAGCAGGACCATCCCCAACTAGATTATCACAGCCAAGGCTTTGTCTAGCCAGGTCTTAGAAACCTCCAAGGATGGACATTTCCACAACCTCTCTGGGTAATCTGCTCCAGTGTTTTACTACCCTCCTAGTGAGTTAATTGTTTTTCCTAATATTTAACTTAAACTTCCCTTACTGCAGATTGAAACCATTGCTCCTTGTTCCGTTATCTGCCACCACTGAGAACAGTCTCGCTCCGTCCTTTTTTGAACCCCCCTCTTCAGGTCAATGAAGCTGCTATTAAATCTCTTCTGTCTTCTCATCTCTAGACTAAATAAACTGAGTTCCCTCAGCCTCTCCTCACAAGTCATGATCCCAGCCCCCTCACCACTTTTGTTGTCCTCTGCTGGATTCTCTCCAATTTGTCCACATCCTTTTTGTAGTAAGGGGCCCAAAACTGAACACAGTACTGCAGATGTGGCCTCATCAGTGATGAATAGAAGGGAACACACCGACCATTGCAGCCCAGTATGCCATTAGCCTTGGCAACAAGGGCACGCTGTTAGCTTATATATAGCTTGCAGTCCGCTGTGACCCCTAGGTCCTTTTCTGCAGAGCTACTGCCCAGCCAGTCAGCATCCAGCCTGTACTGGTGCATGGGATTGTTCTGTTCTAAAGTGCAGGACTTTGCACTTGTCCTCACTGAACCTCATCTGGTGTCTTTTGGTCCAGTCCTCCAATTTGTCAAGGTCTCTGTGAATCCTAGTCCTACCCTCCAGTGTATCTACTATTCTCCCCAGCTTGGTGTCATCTGTGAACTGGCTGAGGGTGCACGCCATTCCATCTGATCCTTGAACAAAACCAGCCCTAGGGCTGACCTGTGGGGCACTCCACTTGATACTGGCTGCCAACTAGACATCGAGCTGTTGATCACCACTCTTCAAGCCTGACAATTTAGCCAGTTCTCTCTCCACCTTACAGTCCATTCATCCAGCTGTACTTCCGTGGCTTGCCTGTGAGAACGTTGTGGGAGACTATCATACTTTGACTTTAGCAAGGCTTTTATCATGTCTGCTGCTCTCCTCGCATCCACAGAGCCAGTCATCTCGTTGTCAAAAGCAATCAGGTTGCTCAGGCCTTGGTGAATCCATGCCGACTGTTGCTAAATCACCTTCTCCAAGTGTTTAGAAATGGATTCCTTGAGGACCTGCTCCATGGTTTTTCTAGGGACTGAGGTGAGGCTGACTGGTTTGTAGTTCCCTGGATCCTTCTTCTTTCTTTTCTAAAGATGGGCATTATTTGCCCTTTTCCAATCATCCAGCACCTTTCTTGATTACCATGAGTTTTCAAAGGTGATGGCCAGCAGCACCACAATCACATTGGCCAGCACCCTGTCCTTGACCAGTGCTGAAAAAGTATCTCTAACTAGAGGAGCCAGTGCCAGTTTTAAATTTGGATATCTCATGTCCTCCTAGTAGAGATACAGCCTAGCAAACTGGCAGGTAATTTCCTTACTAGCAATGAGGAAATCCAGTAAGGTTGGGACAACTTCAGTAAAACTCTCCAGATCTTGATCCTTCCCTAGGAGGACAGCTAGTGCACTGTTGATTGTCTTTGTTATTTAATTTTAGTCAAAAACATTTTAATTGAGCTATATATGTCCATTGCTATTTTGCAAATAATTTGGGAGGATATATTGACTGCCAACTTTTAGTGCTTCCACTCTTCTCCTTTCACATACTTAACACTGAAATTACCTTGGGAGGGGTGGGGGGGGGGTTGGATTCTTGTTGCTAGATGAATAGGTAGGTGTGGCAAACCTGTGTTTAAAACAAAACAAAACAAAACCCCCCTGACTAAGTAGAAATCTCATCTCTCTCTTAACAGCAAGCTTTACTGTACAAATTAATGACATTGTGTTTGTGCCAGTATCAACACAAATGTTGAGACCTAGCTGAACAATAACATTATTGAAAATACTAGAACTATATTAACAGCTGCCCCGATGAGCTCTTCACTTTTTTTTTTTTTTGCTTAGAAGGTTTATGGTTTTATTCTCAGAGGTCTCCTTTGGGGTAAGTTTAGGTATCAGTTTTGTTGTTTTTTTAAAGCGACTTAAGTGTGTTCTCACATCTCAGCTTACTACAGGTAAGCCAAGGCTGGGGAAGAGTTTGAAATCTCTGGTACAATAGGTTAAAAAAAGAAATAAAAAAAATTAGTCACTTCATAGGTTTCATCTTAACAGAGTTTATTTTAATGAAACTCACTAGCTTGGAAGTATAATCTATGATATGGTAATGATATTTAATTCCTCTCCAGTCACTTGTGACTTAACCAGAGGCAGCCAACCAAATTCTTCCCTGGAGAATTTAAAAGCATTTTATACATGCTTTTCAACAGTCTGCTTGAGATGAGCTTACGTGTAATTGATGATAACTAATGTCTAATTACCATAATTAGACAAGTGACAGAAAATTAAACTGCATCTGGGAGCATGATGCTAGTGTAAGGCAGACTCTGGTGTGCAGCACAGTCCACATTTGAAAGAAGTTCTACCAAAGCCCTTCCCAACGGTGGAGTGAGATCTTCAGTAGATCTACTGCTGTCTGTTGTGTTTTGTATTTTCCCATCAGAATACCTTGGGGTGAATTCTAGCCTAGAAAAGTAGTTAGCAAATGGAGTCTGTCCTCCTGATTTTTGTAGTCAGAGACTGACACCTCCCTTCTCAGCCCCCAGATTTGTTTCATTTTAGGAAGTTAAACACCTGGGGAGGTTGATTTGGTCTAATCTATCTCTTTCTTTGAAGAGCTTCCTCATTGTGGGGAGCAACTAATTTCGCTATTATGCTGACACAGGAACACAATCAACCTTTGCTTTACCCTTTTTTCCTGGCAAATGTGTAGCAGTGATTTGGAGAAGAATCTATGTTCTCAGTTTACAGTAAGACTGCATTGTCTCCTTGTATCGTCATCCTTATTAGCTGTAGAATGGTGTAATAGCATTCATATGATTTACAACATTTTATGACTTGACAGAACTTAATTAGAAGCTAACTTTTTTATTTTAATCCAGCGTGTGTTGAGGATTGTATCTCTGATTTGTAGATTTCTAGAAAGTTAGTAGTCACTTTTTATTTATATTATGTATGTAGTTTAATGTTCACCTAAATCCAGGCCTCAGTATGCTAGGGACTATAGATCACTCTACAGTGAAAGATCACTTCCTTTATTTTGTGTAGAATAGAAAAGTGTTTGTACTCTAATGTATACTAATCGTATAAGATTTCCAGTTTAGAAAGCTTTTGAAGCTTTCACTCATTTTTCAGAATCTTTAGCACTAAAGCCCTGTAAAAGACTTAAAATGTTCTTCTTAGCAAATAAATAATAAAAACTGGATTAAGAAAGGACTAGTTTTAACAAGTTGTGCTTTTATATTCTGGAAGCTCTAGTTTATAATGGAGATTGTTCAGCCGTGTTAAAACTAAGCTTAGACAACAGGTAATAATGGACAAACTACAGGTAGGTGTATATAAGTTCATGAACTCCCCTGCAGATTGGTTCTTTTACAGTTTGGTTACAAATGTAGAACTGTGGCTTTTTGGACTGCTTATGAAGTGGTACTACTAGAGAGAACTGTAGTGTTGCCAAATCTGTGATGTGCAAATATGGAGTAGATCAAATTCATCCTTGTTTACTGACTTCAATGGAACTGACACGTGTAATTTTTTAGGTAATAAGGGCCCTTGTGGGTCAGACATGGTGATTCCTCTGGTCAGTATTCTGATGTATTTAATTTTTTTTGCAGTAGTCAGCACTGGATACCTCAGTGGTGTAAGAGCTCTTGCAGTAAACCAACAGGTGGTAATCTGTTACTTGAACACACGATAGAAATTGGCCTAAGCACTGAAGCAAGAGGTTTTAATACATACTACAAATAGGGATTTATCTGAAGAAGTGTGCAGTCTATTTTTGAATGGATATTTATTCTTAATCATGATATTCTATGCATCTTAATTTTGTTGCTTTCCAGCTTCATTATGTTCCTTTTTCTTGTGCCTGAAGACATGGTTCTGATAAGTCTGGTGTAAAAAGGACTTTAAATAAATTATCAACGTTAAAGTTGGCTTTTTATTCTGCTTCAGAAATAATCTTGTGATTCCTCTTCATATTTATCTAGTGTTAAGTATTCGCGGTATTCAGGAGGAAGATCCCCCCGATGCTCAACTAATGAGACTAGATAACATGTTGCTGGCAGAGGGTGTCTCCGGGCCCGAGAAAAGAGGAAGAGGAGGACCGATGGCTGTAGCAGCAACATCAGGTGGCTGTCCAAATGACAATAGCATTGAACACTCTGACTACAGGGCCAAGCTGTCACAGATCCGACAGATATACCACTCTGAGCTAGAGAAATATGAACAGGTGATCTTTCTGCATGGAAGAGTTTTTATCATCTCAATTAAAAAAAATTAACCATTTTTCCTTTGCTGTTGGTTGTGAGCACAGAACAGGGAGTATCTTCATTTCATATGAATGCAAGGAGGGCAAATTCAAGTAAAAACCTTTCATCTCACTGTTTTAGAATAAGGATAAGATGAAAGGACTTGACACTTTTTATCTTCAGTTTGATGTCTGTTCATACTTGTTACAATACATTTAAGAGCAAATGGAGTAAATAAACTGAAACATGTAGACTCCTAAAATCTTCTGGGAAAGATTTATTGTTGGGGAAAATTAATTTGAGGAGATCTTTTATTGTTTGTCAATTAAATGTATTTGTTAAATTTATTTTCAGGCTTGTAGCGAATTCACCACCCATGTTATGAACCTGCTTAGGGAACAGAGTAGAACAAGGCCAATTTCACCAAAAGAAATAGAGCGCATGGTGAACATAATCCATGGCAAATTCAGCACCATTCAGATGCAGCTGAAACAGAGCACATGTGAAGCGGTGATGATTCTGCGTTCACGATTTCTTGATGCAAGGTAATCAGCAAGCACAACTTGATGACAACTGATGGATCCAAACAAGTTGTTTTTGTTTCTTGATGCCAGTAATTATAAGTGCTGCCATCCTAACCTTGACCTAGTGTAAATACCTTTTAAGAATGCACCACATCATGTCTGCATAAGTGTACTTAAAGATTAACACTAATTTAATTGTTGTTTGGTCTGCTTTTGTGTAGTTACTCAAACAGAGCAGATTTTAGAGATGACACATGCCCTGTGTTGTATTCCCTAACTCTCTAGCAGTAAGAGTAATTATAGTGTGTTTATAGGCGTAAACGACGTAACTTCAGCAAACAAGCGACAGAAGTGCTGAATGAATATTTTTATTCTCACCTGAGTAATCCTTACCCCAGTGAAGAAGCCAAAGAAGAGCTAGCAAAGAAGGGTGGTATTACAGTCTCACAGGTAAGAACAGGGGTTTTTTTTTTGGTCTGGAGTTGCTCACATTGTAAATGTGCTCTTTCTTTTATTTAAAGAAAAGTTTGTGTGGCTTCTTTAGATAAGTGACCAAGAACCACTGCTATAATTGAACCCTCCCAGTTCAGAATGGCTATCTGCTGTAAAGAAAGGTGCTTTTGTGGATCACAAATTGTTGTTTTTTTGTTGTTGTTTTTGGGAGGGGAGGTAAGTTTTCGGGTTAAGGTTATACAACTTGCTCCCTCCTCCACCCCTGCCCC
>NW_005842065.1:2480007-2490393 GCF_000455745.1 Alligator sinensis | reverse complement strand
CCCCCCCCCCCCCCCCCCCCAGCATCCTCATGCATAGCTCAAGAGCATCCTCTGCTGGTGGCCTCAATAACTACTAGGAGATGGTGTTCATGTGATGAAATACTTACTGACAACGCAACTTTTCTAGGTTTCTAACTGGTTTGGTAACAAGAGAATCCGGTACAAAAAAAACATGGGGAAGTTCCAGGAGGAGGCTAATATTTATGCAGCAAAAACAGCAGTGGATGCAACAAATGTGGTGGCACAGGGCAGCCAGGCAAACTCTCCATCAACGCCAAACTCTGGTAAGTGACACTTCCAGGGAGGAAAGGCCATCTCTGAAGAAGATAGTCCCTGCCTCCTGCTGGGGAAGCCACCGCAGTACAGCTCCCAGGCCTGCTCCAGCTTCTTACAAATTGTCCACTTATTCTTTATATTGAATTATTAGAGCACTGTAAAAGATGGAAGCTGGTGTGTAATCAGATCCTGCTGACTGGTTATCTAGACATTTTAATGGTACAGTTTAACCATATTAACTCCTACCTTCTTAATCTTTGCATCATGTAATTAGGACATCCTTCCACTATCACGGTCTCCCTCCTTAACAAAAAATTGGATTCTATAGGAAAGCCACTTCTTGGTAGGAAGTACTAATCAAGCAGCAAGTATTTATTGCTTTATAAATCATGCAGTAGAAGACTTAATAGGATGATGCAAATGTATTATATAAAGTAAAATGTAAGCTACATATGCAGTTGAATAATTATCCTTGGGCTTTAATTTGCTTACTTAAAAAAACTAGCGCACATTTAGTGAGGCTCTACTGTAGTGTCCCTAAAGTTCAGTTGTGTGTGAGTGTAATTGTGTTTACCCTGGATCTTTCATCACTTCCTTTTAAAAACGGTTTGAAGTAAAGCAAATAAACAGAAAGCCTAAATGCATATTGTAATGCCAAATGGATTTACACTGAACTCAGCCTGTATTAGGTGCATGGGTACTTTTGAAAATCTCATTGCAACTTTTAGATGCCACAAAACTTGCCACAAAAATCTGATCCTAAATGCGTGAACATTCAGGGCTATCTAAATGAAGATTGAAATGAAAGCCATGTTTTAGTAACTAATTTTTTAATAATTGTGTCCCATTAAATATTTACCAAACGAATGAGTGTAACATGCAGCAGATGGAGGTAAAGATATTTGTAAAGAATCTCATATTTAATCTTTATTCATTTCCTGAAGACATCCTTCTCTAGTGTTACCTTTATCAGTGTAGTGAAAGTGGTGTCTCTTCAGTTTTGCTTTTGGAATGAACTGATGGTTTCTGTGCACCTTGCTGAACTTACTTTTCCTTTTTCAGCTTCCTCTGGCTCTTTTAAGATGACAAATTCTGGGGATTCATTTATAAACTTGCAGTCACTGACTTCTTACCAGAGCTCCCCAGTGGGAGCCAATGTGCAGTCACAGGTAGGTATGTAGAGGATTGGCATACAACTTCAGTAACAGTTCAGATGCTAAAATCCCATATGGTTTTAGTTGCTTCCTGGGAAGATTCATGTGCCTTCAACTTTTTAAAATTGTAAGCAATAGATTTTATGCAGTATATCATGAAATACGGAAGCTTATCAATAATAAAGATGGATAGCTTTTTTTTTTTTCTCATTTCCCAACATGTTGGAACTCTTGTTGGACTGCTTTGATTTGCAACAAATGATTTTAAAGCCAAACTAAAACAGCAGTACTAAAACCCCTACCCCAAAGACACTTCTCAAACTTACATTTTATAATACCTGTATGACAGCTATGCAGCTTTCTTTTTGACCAAATGACTTCGCTTGTTAATCTCATTCCATATGGTGTCTTATTGCAGATGGATTCCCTACATCATGTCATACACCAGACGGGAAGATATGACACCATTGTGGGGAATCCTTTGTATACGACGCAGCGCATTGATGTAAGGAGTTTGATCATTTAATAACATTTATTGTTTTAGGAGACACTAGGGGGAGTTTTGTGCTTTTATCACAGATGAAGCTTTGTAGACCTTTTGCTCTTAGCTAGTGGAAAACGTTCAGTGGTTTAGACTGCCTGCCCATGTAGCTGAAGGAACTAGCAAGTCTGTTATTCCACTAAAAGACTATTCTCTACACTGTAATGCTTTGTAAAGAAAAAAAATCTCTCACAAAGTAAACACATTTAGTGGCTTGCTCTACCTAGCCCAGCACAACTATTTTCTTTGGCATGAAGAAATTTTGGTTTGAAGTATTCTGCTTTATTAGCACACAACTGTTGTCTGTGAAAGGGTAGCTAATGACATCTGGAGTCTCCTGGAATGTTCCCAAAGGGTGTGATAGCAAGGGTCTGAAATGACAAAGATGTTTATGAAGCCACCTTCCAGTTCAGGGAAAAACCTGGCTTAGGTCTATAGGGAGAGCTTGATATGTTGCATCCTCTAATCCAGGAGTTCCCAAATTGTGGTATGCATACCCCTGGGAGTATGCAGGACATCTCTGGGGGGTACACAGGAGAAATTGTGTAACATCAGATTTAATTTCCATTATAATAATTATAAAATGTATGCAGGTAGCTAGTAAATCTGGAAGCGGGGTACACAATAAGAAAAAGTTTTGGAACCTCTGCTCTAATCCATTTGTACCACCATGTCTGTACAAGGAGCACAAGAATAGCCAACCTAGTGCAGGTCACAAGTGTGCTAGCAGAGAAGTGTACACAGAAGCAACATTTTGTGGCATCTAACTGCATTATGTCCTGCCTAAACTAATATTTAGTTCTATATTTTCATAAGCACTAATTCCCCTTCAGATGTGGTAATAGGAACATAGATGGTCCTGGATCCAAGTTCCATCTTAAGGCTTTAATGATATGTTTTTTCTGCCTCCCCTCCAGGCTAATGGCAGCTGGCAGGACACTACAACTCCTTCATCAATCACGTCACCTGCTGGAGACCCTGGAAGTGTTAATTCGGATGCATCTAATTAAGTTTTTAGGACCGATTGATGAGAGGAAAGAGGTCATTAGTGTAATTTGTCAATGTTGCTTTTGCCAATATTATAGTTTGTACAACTTGACACACAGCTAATTACCTCAAAACCCTGGAACCAATAGAAGAAGATTGTGATTTCAATGATACCTCTCTACCTCTCAGCCTCACACAGTTGAGTTCTTGATTCTGCCCATTGGGATGTGAAATTGTTTTAAAAGAACTTGCTTCATTTTCCTAACCAAATTCATTTTTTAAATATCAATTTTATGGTAAGAATCTGAAAAATCTCTCTTCTTCTAGGACTTGGCATTTGTCTCAAGTTTTCCAGTTTAAAAAAATTGACTTATTTTAATTTCCATAAAATTTTTTTACTATGAAACTTCTGTTCTAGTTGATAGATACTAACAATTAAACCCCCTGTATTTGTAATTGTATGCGTTCTCTGTATTGTAATTTTGTATAGGAAAATAAGCTTTTCTTAACTCAAGTTCATTCTGAACTAATTAACCAGAACAGAACACTGCTTTACCAAAACTTTCATTGGACTTTGCTCTTGAATAGGAACTTCCATCTTTTGTGTCATTTCATATAGTTCGAATTTAATGTCTAGTGTAAACTCTGACTTCCCTGTGAATAGATTTTTGTGCATTTACGAAATGTTAAGACAAAGTCCATCATTTTCAGTTGAAATTTTATCAAAGATAATAAACTTCCAAAGCCTTTTTCCTTCCTGCCTTTTTATCAGCCTTTCCTTAAACTCCTAGGGGCTTACAAATTAGTAGCAGGTAATTTTGCAGCTGTTTCAAGAGTCAGGAAACCATCGTGTGTGTGTGTCATAAGAACAGTAGAAGTGCTGTGCTTCATCAGATCAATGGTCCATCTAGCCCAGTTGTAGGAGTGGATGCTGGGGGGGAGAGTGTTGAACCAGGTAGCTCTAGAACAAGTAGTTTTCACCCTTATTCAAAGGGATCCACAAATGAAAAACGTACTTCTGATTTGATCATAGTTGTCTTTCACAGACCCTTTAGATGCAGTCTGTGTACTTCCAGGGGTTTGTGAACCACAGGTTGAAAACCACTGTTCTAGAGCAGTGTTTCTCAGCCTGTGGGTTGTGACCCAAAAGTGGGTTGCAAAAATCTATGAATTGTGAACAAACTTTAAAAATGGATTATCCTTTTAAAGGAGAAAAATATGGGGGAACTGACTTTTCCCTTGCAAGCCATCAGACTTCCAGCCTGCAGGGGGCTGCTTGGGGCTCACCATGCCCCCCACACACCCATCCCCTGCCCTACACCCTAGCGTGCTGGGGGAGTGGGGGAGGGGCAGCAGGTCAGGAGTGAGGGACACTGGTTCAGGACTGGCTGTAGTTGTTTACAAATGGGTCCAGGTACAAAAGAGGTTGAGAACCACTGCTCTAGGGCGATCTTTCTTCAACACCTCCTTCGCCTCTACCATATATTGGTTTAGAGATGTCGAAGGAAACAACCCTAAGCTGTTCTGATTAGTAGCCATAAATCAACGCATCAATCTATCAAGCATGGATGTATCCAGTCCCTCTGTGCATTGGGCTCTGCTGCCCTGAGGGCAAAGCCTTCCTGAAGTGAACGGTGTTGCATAAAAAAGAAAAAATTATCTCATTCATTTTAAACCTGCCCCCAGCGCTCGCAGGTTGGGAGTGGAAGAGCAACAGTGCTAGCACCTGCAAGGGCAGTTGTTCCTGGGGAAGCAGCTGCTCTAGTCCCCTGGCCCTGGCCCTGGCCCTGGCCCTGGCCCTGGCCCATCTCTGCCCCTCTGCGCTGCTGTTCCTGCGGAGCTGCCAGAGTTGTGAGGCTTCCTGGTCTTTCCCGAGCGGTTCCAGTGAGTTCGCAGCCTGGCACTGTAGGTCAGCATGGTCAGGTCTTAAATACGAAATAATCATATTGGAGGCTCAAAACTATTGCATTTGCTAAAAAAAAGTGTACATTGGACTCGTATCCAAATAAGTAGTCTTATTTACTGCTCACTGTCTCTCTAAAGCTGAGGCATTTCTTTATTTCGAGGCCAGCAAGGTAAGAAAGTGCTGAAGCAAACCCAGAAGTAGGTTAAGACTCCCCGAGAGTGACTGGAGTTTGCTGCATCAGTGAGCTGCCTCCAAACGTATTGTACAGTGTGAGCACTTTTATTGTTTGTGCATCGTACAAGGGTTGAAATGATCGTACACCTGGCACCACCGCTGCGGGTCTGCCCGCGACAGAGGGCGACGGTGACTGCGCATGTGCGCTGGGGCCCAGCTCCTAGCAGGACCACACTGCCCAGCATCCCTTGCGGTGCCCAGAATGCCCCGCGCCGGCTCAGCCTCACCCTTCCCTGCTCTTGCCTAGCTCGCAGCTGGCGCATGCGCGGAGTACTACGGGTCCCGGCAGGCACCGCGGACGTTTGAGCGAGACGCGGGCGTGATAGAGGTGGCAGCTGCTCAGGAGCCCGGCCGGGGCCGCGGGGCAGCAGGCGCGCTGGAGCCCGCCCTGAGCACTCCTCTGCGGGGCGGCGGCATGCCCCAAGGTGAGGCGCCGCGCAGCTGCGGCAGAGCCGGGAGCCCGGGCTCTGACCGGAGACTTCCCGCCTGGTCCCGGGCGCGGCCCTTGCGGTCGGACCTGCCTAGAAACCGGGGCCGCCCCCCGGGCCGGAGCCGACGCCATTGGGGTCGGGCCCAAGGCCCGCGGGCGGTCGTGTTCGCTCTACCCCCCGGCCTGGTGATGTGTTGGTTGCTTGTTTCTCGTAGGAGGCGAGGCCGGGACAGAGGGAGCCGAGCGCTGGGGCTGTTCGGAGATGCAGAAAGTACCGAGTCCTGGAGCTGCAGCGAGGGCACGAGCGAGCCCCTGCGAGAGGCAAGAAAGGAAAAGGTCCTGGTCTGGTCACAGCCCCACCATGGGCAGGCAGGGGCCCAGTCCTAAGCGGGCATCGCCCTGGAAGGGCAGTCCCAGGAGGGCCCTGGCTTTTGGGTCGCCCCCCTCGTCCTCCAGGTCGCTAGTGTCCCGTCGCTCCTGGCGTCGCTCCAGTCTGAAGGGAACCAAGCGTCGGAAGTCACTGCCTCCTTTTCACCCTGATGTGACAGGTACGTGCTGCCTACTTTATCGCGAGCAGGCTGATGGGAAACTTATGTGAGAATCCAGGCCAGCAGAGCTTTGAGTCAGTGGGTGTAGTATTTAAAGCGCAAAGAGACCAGCTTGGCCCCCAAAGTTGTTTCATTGTGGACTGCGTTGGCTGTACCCGCACTTGGAAGTTAAATGTTCTGCTGCAGTGAACAGTCTCCTCAGTCTTGCTGATTTCTCTCAGGTGCAAAAGCATGAGTCCAGGTATGGACTATTTCAGCTACTCACAGCTTGGGGTAAATGCTACCTTTTAAAAAGTTTTGTGTTTACCTTTTTTTAGAACTGAGCAAATCAATCAGCCTGGATTTGCCAGGGACTGACAGACTTGCTGAGCTCCTGCTGTCCAGTTTTCAGGTGAGGCTTTAGTTCTGTAAGGGGAGAGGAGAAAATTTGCTGCGGTGCTTTTTACTCTTCCTCCTGTTGCACTTAGCTAAACCACAATCATTTTCCTCTCTTTATCAGGTAGCCTAATGAAAAGCTACTCAATGTCCTTTGAATAGCTGTTCTTAAAAAAAAAAAAAAAAAAAAAAAAAAAGATATTGCTTTTTTTTATTCTTTTAGTTTTCTGCCCAGAAGCTGGAATGTGCCTTGATGCAGACTGATGGGTTCAGCCCTGAGGCTTTTAAAGCAAACAGTGAGTCTCTTTGGAATATTTTTAGTTCTGCATTGGGAGAGTCGTTTCTTCTGTTTAAGATGGAAAAAATGTTTTTTGGGAAGCAGGGGTGTGAGCAGCTGAAGAGCTGTAAGTCAGTAGAGCACCAAATGAAGCATTGATTGCAGAGTTGAGCTTCATTCTATTGAAGTCCATGGAACCGATCACTAAACTGTCCACTGATGCAGAACTGACCTCATTTGCAGGGAACTCGGTTTTAGAGGAGCTGAAGCGCTGCATAGAGAGATTGAAGCTGGATGGAACGCTGAAGAAATGTACGGAGGAGACTCCAGGGTAATGACTTGTCTCCACGGTCACTATGTTATTGTCCCATGTTAGAGTGGAGAGTCTAATTTAGCTCCTGTTCAACTGCCTTGCACTGGAGCACATTAAACTAATCAAAGTTCTGCATCTATAGGCAGTAAGAAGCTCATATGGATGTTGAGGATGATATGATGTGTTGCAGGATTAGTCTTTGGTACTGGAATGTTTTAATTACGGATAAAGGTCTACAAGCTAAAATGCCACAACTCTTGTCTGCAGAAGTCATGTGAGAACACTGAACTCACAGCCCCTGAGAGTTCATGCTTTGGACAAACGTGGGGACTCTGTAGGTGGGTCAGTCATACATGTGTTAAAGAAAGAAATCTGCTGCTACGGATGGAAAATATTCATTGGAGTAGTCGGGGCACTCGTGTCTGGAGTAGTACTAGACTCATCCACAAGTGTGTGCTTGGTTGCATTTGTAGTCCGTTACCTTATGTGTTTGTGCAGGCACAATGCAAAAAAGCTAAGCAATCATCATGATCCTGTGTGGGTACAAACTGCCTGTTGATATACCTTTTGGAATGTATTTCACTTCATGCTTGTGTGTTTTAGGGTTTTGTCGGATCCTGCCCTTGGCGAGTCATTGGCCCAGATTAAGGAATATATAGCCAGGTGAGATTAAACTTAGTCCAAGCCTAGCTTCCTACAGTTGGATATAGATGAGCCTCTTCTTGCAGTTTTCTGTATTGTCATTAAGCCCCATGTTTAAACACCAAGTTGTGCACTTGAAATGAGGGGAGAATGCTATCTGTATATGAAGAGAAGCTTGATGTAGGACTAACACACTAAACTCTCTCAAGAACCCAGCAAGCTGGTCTTTCTCCCACACTTAATCTTCCTGTCCTCTTTTTGCTCATTTTGCAGGTTTACTGTGGAGTGTCAGTCTTGGGATCAGCTTGTAATAAATTATGAGAAAATGGCTGAAGAAATGCCCAGGTTAGATGATTATCCTATGTCTTATCCTTCTCAATTAAAGAAAATGAGATTTAATACTGAGAATCTAACAGGGCTTTAATTTGACCCTTTGAGTATTATTGCAATATTTTAGATTTAAATTACTTTAAAAAAATCTTTGGCATTTGGGGTCGCCTGTAAATTGTGTGCTCTAAGTGTAACTGAATTTACATAGTCTCAGCCCACAGTTATGCCTATGGGAAAACATGCAAATAATCTGCTGCCAGTCATGCCTATGCCAGGCTTCATGGAAACTGGACAGTTAACATTGTGCAGTGGTTAAATTTGTTCTTTGCTGTATTTGTATTTTTTTTTGTTTTTTTTTTAAAGACAACTGGAGAAGTGCAAGGCAAATGAAGTAGAGGTGGATCCTGCTGATTATTTAGGATCATCTCAGGCCAAGGTTATCAACAGCAAGCCTGACTACCAGAGAATATTAGACAGCCAGAGTGAGGTCTTTGATTGCATGGAGCTTGTGGTGAGTAACAGGGACTGAGATGCAACATAGTATTAATTTACCACTTCAAGGGAAATGGAAATAATGTTGAATTATTTGGTAGAGAACAGTGATCAGATGTTGATTGTTGGTGGAAAGGGGTGCAGGTAGGGGGTTGGAATGACAGTGAACTAGTATCACTGTGTGGGTACATCAGTGAATTAACTAGATTTCACTATACAGAGAGAACACGTTTATTGTATATTGTTGTGGAAACGCCAGATTCTTTTCTCAATGTTAGGTCACTTGCCTTTGGAAGAGACAGAATATGTGGGAGCTTTTAGAGTACTTTTGATCCTTTCAAGAAGGGTTTTCTTCTGTACTCTGCAGCATGGAATTTTAGCACAAGGGTCATTCACTGTTTACAGACAAATTCTCCAACAACAAACACGAGAAAGGTGTTGCTCTGTTTTATATTCATTCTGTGTTACATACCTGTATGACAGGTCTAAAAAACCCGTGAACATGTTTACCGAATTAATTATTGATGCTTTGGTTTAATGTTTGCTTATTCATCTAGTTCATTAAACCATCAAAAGCATTGCTTTTCTTGTATGTTGGAAGTTTTCCTGAAGTTTCCCCTCTTGTGTTTTGCAGCTGGATGAAATGCAGATGGCAGTGAAGTTGTTGCAAGCATTCATGAGAGAGAGTACCCGGTACCTCCAGAATTTATCAGAACAACTTGGTAAGGGGCTGTTTCTTCTGTGGGACAGTACTTGCTGCTTGTTTATTGAATTCAGAACTGGCATTTTGCTCAGTCCAGCAAACACTGTCTTATGTGGCATTAAACGGTATTGGAGACTAAGGATGATAAAACAATTATTTAACAAAGGATTCATTTACTTTTATTACAGCTTGTAGTCCCCCTTTTCGTGGGGAAAGGAGGGAGAGGACAGGGTGTCTCTGTTCAAGCATATGCTTCCTACTGATTTGTTGTTCTGGACAACCCTAGGACATCTAAACCATCAGTAAGCTAATGCTGGAAGTTAGATGAAGGATGTCTGTAGGTTTAGTTGAACGTTGTGCTGCTTGATACCAAGGTGCTTCCATGTGACCCTGAAAAACATATGGCACCTCTCTGAACACTGCCTGTTGAAACTATCCACATAAACCTGCTGCCTGGTGTTCTTTGAGCCAAGAATTGGCAACATCAGCCCTAAATTGCTGGGGATTGTACTAGGTTTTTAGGAGGAAGAACTAAGAGTAACTGGCTGGAGTCTAATGTTGGGGTTTGTGGAGGGTACCATCAAAACAAAATCTGGGAGGTAGAGATGAGGAAACTGAGGCTAAGTGAAGGGCTGGGACAGGTTTGGGGCCTTCACCTTGCACAACTGGTGGTTAGATGCTGGGAGTCCCTGTCGTGCACCAAGCCGGAGCCAGTCCCAGGCTCTGCTTCTCATGGTGACTTCTCTTCCAGCCTCAAGAACCTTCTGCCACTTGGAGAACTCGCCTGCGCGGAAGCTGCTGGGGGCGTCCAGGAAGCAGCTCCATGGTGCTGGGAGTCAGCAGCCGCCCGAGGGCTGAAGGCAGGCGCTGGGGGGGTCGCTCCCGCCTTTGCATCCCCCTTCCGGCGTCCGGGACAGCAGCTGCAGGGGGTGGGTGGTTACAGTAGCCTGCGCCTGTATCGTGCTTGCCTGCGGTGCCGTGAATAAAGCTGAAGCGACGGCCCTTGCCTCGTGGGCTGCAGTGCGGGGGGGCGGGCTGGCTCAGCTGGCAAGCTGCGCATGCGTGCACAACCCAGGCTCGCGCCAGGTATTTCCCGCTTCCGCATTCGAATGACGTAACGCTCGTCCTGCACGGAACCGTCTTATTGGCTGCGGTAGCCGTCCATCGCATCGGGGGAG
>NW_005842065.1:2454838-2479827 GCF_000455745.1 Alligator sinensis | reverse complement strand
GGTGGAAGGCGCCGCCGCCAACTTCGGGAAGGGATTCGGGCAGAAATCCAGCTACTTCCTCTGCCAGAGCAGCCAGGTGAGGGGGGAGGGGCGCGCCTGGGCGAGGAGCCGGGACCCCGGCGCGGCGCGGCGCGTGCTCAGCCCCTCTGCTCCCCGCAGGCCGGCCCGGGGGACGTGGTGGCGGCCGTGCAGGTGCTCGGCGAGAGGACGGCGCTGCCCGCGGGCTACAGCTACGCGCAAGAGTTCCTGGAGCCCCGTGAGTCCCCCCGGCGGCTGCCCGGAGCCCGCGACTCCCGGGCTCGCCTGTAGCCCGCAGGGGCCGGGAAAGCCCCACCAACGATTCCCAGGGCCCATACTTAGGACAAG
Source organism: Alligator sinensis (assembly GCF_000455745.1). NCBI lineage: Eukaryota > Metazoa > Chordata > Crocodylia > Alligatoridae > Alligator > Alligator sinensis. The sequence continues at coordinate 2,479,461 of NW_005842065.1, read as the reverse complement.
TTCTTCCCTCTAATGGGAGTGGGATTTTGCCACCACCCAATGCTTTAAGAGCTCAGTCCTTGCTGGGAAGCTGCTGAGAGGGCTGGTATCGCTTCCCACCATCAGGAGCCCCATGGGGTCTATGCGGCTTGTGGGGAGGGCCGCCGGCAGAGCTGACCCCTGCGCGCTGGTGCTTTGCAAGTTCATACGAGCAGTGACACAGCCCCCTCGCTCCCCCTCAGGAACGGCAGTCTCCAAGAAGAAGCGTGTGTGCGTGAGGCTCGTGCCCGCAGGCACAGCAGAGCTTGTGGTATTCGACATCAAGCTGAGCGGCAAAAACAAAGCAATCCCACACTACGTGAAAATCGGGTAACACGCTGCCCCCTCCCCTTCTGCTCCCCCTCAGCACTTGCTTTCTGTGGCTTCAACGTGCTCTTGTCTTTTTTAGAGAAATTGGCAGCTTTGCTATTTGGTGTAAAAAGGGGCATGCTCCTAAACCCAAGCCCCTCCCCAAGCCAAGAAACATCAGTCTCACCCTGAAGCAGCTTTCACTAGAAACAGCTGAATCCAACCAAGCCAAGTGAGTGTTTGGGGCCACCTTTGTTTTTATGACATGCTCCTGCACTGCAATTGTGTCCTGGTTGGTTATTGCGGCCTCAGCTTGGTTTGTTGTTACACTTTGCTTGTGCTCCCCACGGACAGCTGTAACATTAAGCCATTTTAAAGGAGTGAGGGGATGGGACACACCATTAGCTGAACTGATAAATTCTTTTAGGAGTTTGCTCATTTACTCAAACTGAACAACCAGCTTTAAAGTTTCCTCTTAGAGCAAGGCAGATACAGCAGGTGAGCAGTAAAGTACTGTGCATTTAAAATGCTTTAATTGTTTATCTGGTGAGGCATAAGGCTTTAGGGAAGTACCTTACACCTTCTATGCACAAAGAGGAGACTTGCTATCCACAGGAGTACTGGAAGCCCAGGTTAGCATTGCTTTAAGGCTCTAAGCCGGGGCGGGCAATTATTTTGGGCAGAGGGCCGTTTACTGAGTTTTGGCAAGCCATCAAGGGCTGCATGACAGGCAGCCAAGGGCAGATAATATTAATTTCCCTAATTTTGGGGGGGCCCCACAGGCCGGACAGAATGGCCTGGTGGGCCGCATTTTGCCCACCCCTGCTCTAAGCAGAGGAAGGCATTTGTGCCATAGAACTGGCAGATAAAAACAGTTGAAGTCCACAGGATTTCACAGACTTAGTTAAGCTTCTGCTCTGCAGGATGGAGTTCCCATCAGAGAAGTCTGCCACTCACTTTGGCTCAAAACACACATCTCTTAAGCGACATGACTCCATTTACGAGGCCTCTAATCTCTACGGCATTTCGGGTAAGTGCAGCTCACTCTTGAAACCAGAGGAGTTGCTTAATAAACCACCCCTGTCTTAGTCATATGTGAGCAGGAGGCCTCCTGTCAGCTTCTCAGTGCAGTTGCATAGCTCAGTCAGAAGCAACTGTGAGATGGTCTCCATCTCTTGTGCGCTACAGCCTTTCACACTGCTGGGATGTCTCCTTGGGGCGTGCTGCCTTCTGGTATTTGGGTGGTAGAGTTGCTACAGGAATCCGGCCAGACTTGCTCTTGCTGCATCAAGCCCTCTGCTAGTTTAGAAGTTAAGCAGTGACAGCTTACCTGTACTTCTGCCAGAAGACTGATGTCTCAGGCTGGGCCACTTTCCTCCCCTCCCCATGTTTCCCCTACAGAAGCCATGTGGATGCACTGTACTGAGTTGCTGCATATCCCTTCCCAGAATTCAATCACTGCTTGCTAGGAAGGCTAGCATGGAATCAATGGCAGGTACTGGGGCTTAGACAGTAGCAGCCTGAGTCTAATGAGCATCTCTCTCTCCTCAGCAATGGATGGAGTGCCATTTACATTACACCCCAAATTCGAAAGCAGCCTCGCTTGTGGCACTCATGTGAGTATTGCTATAGGTTAGCACAACTGCATTATCCCTGGAGCAGCATCTAGTATTGTCCAACTCCATACATGCCTTTCAGAGCACTCAGGAATAATGGGCTAGGAGGGACCACCAGGATCCCCAAGCCTAGTCACTGGTGTCCTGTGGTCTAACAGACAGGGCAGAACCTTTGAGGCTTTTGCCCTAGACTAAGGCTCTGCAACAGCAGGTGAATTGTGCTCAGATGCTGGTAGATGAACCTTGCCCTATGTAACAGGAAGGGAAAAAGGGATGTGGGTAGGACAGTCAGTCAATACTCCCTGATTGTCAGACCAGTTTAACTTGGAGCAAGACACACTGGCAATGCATGCAGAAGTTCTCAGTCCTTTGGGACACAGACTAAGTTGACTGGTTCTCCTTTGAGCTGTGGCTAATCTCTTGGGCTTGAGGGAAGCATCAAAGTCCCCAAAAACCCAGTTGTGCATCAGAGGCAGAAGAGAAGCAGGCAGTTCCTTCTGTCACCTGCAGGGATCAGGGAACACAAAGCAGGTGAACTGAATCTAAAACAAATGATTTCCCTTAGGGATGAAGCAGCAGGGGTGGGGGTCTTGTGAAGAACACACAAATGCTTTACTTCTCATGGTTACCTCTCTTCCAGGCCTTTTCCTTCTTAAATAATCTGAACATCAAGTCACTTGCTGACATTGAGAAAGAGGTAAGGACTTCAGGACTGAGCCCTCCAGCCTCACTGGTAACACACTGGGGGAGGAGATTGGTCTGACAGGGGGAGCAGCTGGATCTTTATGCATGGCAGCACAGTGCTGGCCCTGGTATTCACAAAGCTTGGCTTGTTCTCTCTTTGTTCCAGTACGATTACACTTTTGTAGTTGAAAGGACTGCAGCTGCCAGACTCCCACCCAGCATCTGCTAACAGCAGAGATGGCTCCAAACGTGGGCAAGATCTGACCCACTGAGGCCGACGTCCACGACCGCCATGTTGTACTTGACTCTCCCAGATGAACAGTCCTGTGCCAGACCAAACCCTCTCTTCTGCCTTCTAGCCTTGTACTCATTAGAGCACATGGGTCTGGATCTCTTTGGTGCTCCTGTTTAGCAACTTCTGTAAGATTTTGTTCCCAGGGTAGTTGTAGCTGTAGCCTGAAGAACACTAGCCTGTGACCTGCCCAGGAGGAGGAGCATGCTGACTTAGGCTAGACATCCTGTGCAAAGTCTCAGGATGGGTTTGCCATGTTATTCCTTTGTACAGCAAGGGATCATGCATGTCATGTTGCCAGTGAAAGGTGTTGGCCCATCAGCATTAATCGTTCTGATGGAGGTAGATGTACCTACACCTACTCTCCTCTCCCTACACCAGAGCAGAGGCACGCATGGTGCATAATTCCCTTTCTTTATATGGTAGAAACACTAAGCAGCCCAAAGGATTGGAGGCTGATACTTTCCTACAGATTAAGCTAGATTTTTTTTTGCCAAAGCTTTTACAGGCCTGTTTATATGCAAGTAAACAAGCCAAGTAACCTGCTTTTCTGTGCTTCTTTTGTAACCAGTGCACTCGCTGACCAGGTTGCCTTGAACACCTTTCATGTCCTTAGTCCCCAAAAGAAGAAATTCCAAACAGGTTTTAAAATACATTGATTCTGATTTAATTACCAAATCCTGTAAACGCTTCCTCAAGCGTGGGGCAGTACAAAACTCCCAACGCCTGTTGGCATGTCCTGGAAACATCTAAAAGTCAGCAGCATGCCCCTTGCAGTTGAGTGTTACACTGGGGTAGTTTCCCAATGAATACATAAGACAGCTTTTCCGTGCCTGCTTCCAGGCGAAGTTAAGAGTCAATGTCCAAAGAATAAAGATTCTCCTTGCACCCTGGAAACTGGTCCTCCTGTGTTGTCCCTCACACCTGGCACTGTAGGGGGGCTGGGACCGTGACCTGTTTCAGGAAGGCACTTTAAGTTTTGCACTCCCCAGAAGAAACTGAAGAATTCGGTCCACCAACAAGGCAAGGAAGAAGTCAGCCAGCAAGACCTGAGCGATCACAATCTTGAACTGAGGGACCAAGAGAACAGGAGCTCAGATTAGTCAAACACAGTTCATTTTATGCATAAAGTTATAGTTTAATTAACTGTTGGGGGAATTTAGTGGGCTTCAGCCTTACACAAGTACAGTGAGTCTGCCTTTGGCAATGCCAGGGATTGGTGGTAAGCATCTACTGTACCTTACTATATGATGCACTAGCAAAAAAGGAACAGATATGAAGAGTGACCTCTTGATTTATCTGACCAGGACACTGGATTATGATGTAGAGAATAATAAGGCAGTATTCCAGCACCACTGCCTGCAGGGGGCTGGGCTAAAAAAGTTTAGTGACTGCTGCTGCGTAAGCAAGAGTGCAGTGGTGCCGTGCTCAGAGCAAGGAAAGGGGAGAATCTTCTGTATCTTGTAAAAAGGGTTGGTTGGGCTGGGGGGGGGGGGTGTAAAATGAGGCAGTTCTTGTTTAAGGCTATTTAAAGCTATACTAAATTGCTGTTCAAGATGTGACATCTTAACTCACCCAGACAAGTAACTTTGAATTCATAGTGAACACAGCCATTAATATTCCTTATGTATGGACTCCTATCAAGTCAAGGGGTTTGTTCTGCCCTTGGAAGTGAGCTATTCATTCGCAGAAGTCGGAACCCATACCGACTCCTGGAAAAGTCAGCACAACAAGCAGCCATTTGCACAGTGGTCCGTGATCTCCAATGTAATTAAAGCTGTGTCATGGGATTTTGCAAAGGTGCCTGTGTGAGTTAAGTGTGTGACTTCCAGTGGGGACATACCCTGACCTCTCAGCCCATTCTGGAAGTCCCAGTGCCATGAAGTTTCTCAGCAGTTACCCCCGGGTGGTGGTGCAGTGTGTGGACAAGTCCCTTCTCACCTCTGTGGGGATTTCCACCAAACCAAACTGTTCACTGAATTCTGGCGAGGAGCCTGTCAGAAGGCCCACAATAGCAAGCCCTGAAAGGACAATGCTCCATAGCAGAGGCTTGTTCTCTCGCAGACTCTCCATGAAAGGATGGCCCTGGAAAAAGTAACATGGCACCAAGTCATGACATCGGAAGACATGCTACACTCACAAGGTGCAGAGGGAGGCATTTTTCAGGACCAAGGTCTACACAGGCCTGAAAGGTACCTGCGGGGCTGTGGAGCTACATCCCCCATCGCACACAGGCAAAGGCCAACTGAAGGACTCCTTCAATTGTCACTTCAAGCCTCACATGCAACAAGCAAGGTACCAGAAGCAGGAACACCCAACCACATGCCACAGGACACATCCAATGCCACAACAAAGTAATTGGTTAGTGTGTGGCCCAGAGGACCCTAGGAGGAAGACTGTCCTCCACTATGGAAGGTGATAAAGCCCTCCCCAGTATGATGCAGGGAAAAAGTCCTGAGCAGAACAGCAAGACCCTTTAGCCACAATGCTCTGCATAAACCCACCCTAATCCAAACCTCGCTTCAGCCTTGGCCAACATCCCAATGGTTCAGAAGCCCCCTCCTTTGCCCCACAGAAGCAAGTGCCACCCAGAGGCAGAATTTCTTCTTGGCCCCTTCAGGAAAAGGCCTGAAGCATAGGACTGACACTTGCTGCCTGCAAAAGAGCTCCCTTCTATATCCCAGCAACATGTCTCATGCTGATTGATGTCCTGTCCTTTCGCACCACCCCTCCCAAACTCCATGCGAACTGCAAAGGTGAGGCTGCAGTCTGGAACAGTTCCTTCCCAGGGATACAGGTCCTGTGCACCTCACCTTGTAATTGATAGCGAAGGTGGCCATCTGCATGGCCATTGACATGATGTAGACTGTGCTGTTCACCAAGCTGGGCTCAAACTCTTTGTACAAATCCACAAATTCTTCTTTCCTTCAAAGAAATGGAGATGTACCCCTGTGAAAGACCCATGGACCTGGCCTGGATTACATAGGGCCCTGTCCGCACTTGGATTCTACAGGCCAGAGGGGCTCTGGGACATCATAGGCCATAGACCTTCACCCCCCATTCTCAGCATCATGCCCCTGAGCCAGAACTTGTGTGGGAGAGGCTGGCAGAGCAGGCGCAGCTCACGAGATCTCCTTAAACATGGCCTTGTTTCAGAGCGGAGCAAAGCCCCAGCGTTTTCTGTAGGGAGATTAGGACTTGCTAGAACTTTCCGCTGTGAATTTATCTATCTAATTGTAACAACACAGTGCAGATTGACCAAAACAAATGTCCTTTTGGAAGGAGAAACTGAACCTGCCCGAGCTGCTCCTCTCACCTCCAGCATGCCCAACTACAGGACATGTTCCCATGGTGACAGCAATCCATTTTTCAGCGGAACGTGGTCCATACAAGTGCCCTAGTCTCACCCCGAAATTTGAAGTCTCAACTGAGCTTTGGCAAGTTGTCTACTTCCACCTATCTACTCTTAAATAAGCTTTGGGACCATTTCCCTTTCCCCTGCTGCTTAGAAGTTGAATCCAAAGTGACCTGGGGGTTCCGCAAGAAGGGAAGACAAAGCACCCTGATAAATGCAAGTCTGTCTGGCCCTTCCCTGCTCAACCAGGGCTTCCCCACTCAGCCGTGTGATGGCATTCTGGGGAAATGCACTTCACTCACTTGGGCTCACTGCGAACCTGTGCGCCACGATACAGGTACACAAGGCTGAGGAAATGGACGAGGAACTGCAGCAGCACTGTCAGCACCGTGTACAGGTTGAAGATGTTGGGTAATGGTCGCTCCTTAGAAAGAGTTTTCAGTGGCTGGAAGCAAACAGGGGAGTCAGGGTTTGACTGGAAGGGATCTGCACAGGGGCGGCAGCATGGAACGAGCACAGCACTGGCTGGCAGGACAGCGTGAGCTCTGGGGACACACAGCTCTGCTGGTATGAACTGTAGCCACGACACCATCTGCAGTGCAGCCCTGGCAGCAGTATATTATATGGCTATGGTCTGCACTGAACTTTGTATCGCCACTCCCACACCCCAGCAAATTGGACAGGGATGCAGTGCCCAGTGGGCTACAGAACGGCCCTCCATTTTAGCGCTGTGGAAATGAACAACCTCTGGCTAAGCATAGAGGGAGGAGCTGCTTTGACCAGGCAGAACCCTTCACTCTTCCCAACATGCTAAGCACCCCATTTCCATGATCTGGGGAACACCCCCCCAGTCCAGGAGCCCCTGACTGGATTCTTGTACCTTTGACCTGGAGATGAAGAGGAAGCAGCCGGCCAACAACAAACCCTGCAGTGTCGCCTGGAAATCACTGAACTTCACCCCCTCTAGGTAGAGCACACTCTGGCTGTAGGCGAGGATCAGGGCATTCAGGGCCAGAATTTTAAACATCTGGAGCGTGGTCACTAGCGTGCAGCGACCTTGCTTGATCACGTGGCAGACTGCAGAGAGATAGAAATGCCCTGTCCTTTCGAGAGCCAGCTCTGCCGTGCAGCTGCCCTCCCCTCTGACAGACAGCACAACTCTGCTCAGAGCCTGGTGTGCTTGAGTTAGAGGCTAGAAGATGAGGCTCTTCCTGCCCCTCAGCCACCACCGCACTGCAGTTCTTAGGTTTGGTTGCTCCATGAGCTGTGGTTTGGGGCAGATTTCCCATGACAGTCAGGGTCTGAATCTCCCCTTCTCCCACCTCTGAAGTCACCTTGTCCTTCAAACTTGGACTGGTTCATGCCAGACTTGCAGGGGGAAGGTGGCAGTCATCCTGTATGCCTACACCCACACCCATGCCCAGCTGTGCACACTCCCCTCCCCCCCAGCCTGGCACTTACTGCACTGAATGGAGGAGAGCTTGGATGTGAAGGGAGCAGCGATGCTGGCGTCACCCAGTTTCACAACGGGCACGTGATCATCCTCCAAGTCCTTCAGAACCTGGCTGATCCGCTCCTGCTTGTCAGCACAAGAGAGAAAGGGAGAGACGTGCATGTGTTTTTATAACAGGCTAGGAGACAGACATGCTCCAGGCCTGCCTGCCCCTGCCAGACCTCTCCATCAAGGCAGCTGGCTGCCAACCATTAGATGGCCCATGACAGATCCTGCATCATGGAAGCCAGCTGGCCAATTCCCTCAGTGTTCCAGGGAAGCAGACAGGCCAAGCTTGTGGCTCTATATAAGGCTGCTAGTTACAAGCAATGCAAATAACTGACTGTCATGAACATTCCAGCTTGAGCTGGGCAGAGACCAGGGGCCCAGGGGGAGGAAATGCAACCCGCCTTGGGCTCCACACCCCCTTTCTTCCCCCAAAGTTCTAAGGTGCACCAAGCAGCAAGTGCAGTGCCCCACATTATGCCCAATACTTCCCACCAATAAAGGTTCTGGACTGGGAGGAGCTGGAGAGGGTGGTAGGGGCACTAGGGGCAAAGCTGGCCCTCAAGCCCTAGGTGGCAGAGCAAGGCCTAGGCCTGGCAGATGCGGTTACCGACCCGATGGATGGCCAGCTGCTCTTCTCTTTGGGACAGGACCCGGTGCTTGGCACCGCGGGAGGTCGGCTTCACAGTGCTGCTCCCCATGGCCGGCAGGGCAGGTCTTCCATCACTGGGCCCATCACGAGGCTTCCTCTTCCTCTCGGGCAGTCTCTCCGGAGCATTCGCCAGGAGCGCCACCCCTGCAGGACCAAAATGTCAGCTGCAGGCAGCAGAAGAGGGAAGACCCCGTGCTATGAGTCTGGGTCGGGAAGCAGAACAGGAACTGGAAGCCAGGACCCCAAGGTCCCTATGTCCCACATGGCAGCTCATATCCTCTCCCTGTGTAAACAGCTCTGAAATGTTCCGGTAATTCCTGGAGGCAGGAGGTAGGTGCTACCAAGGAGTCACTGCTGGGAGCAGCCATCACTGTGCACATAGGGAACAACAGCAAGGCTAATAGCAAAGTGGAAGCAGGCTACAAGCCTCAGCTGGGTAGAAAGGACCAAAATTCAGAGCATGTTATATACCAACCCAATGATTCTGTGGGAGATGGCTTCTGACTGCTCCTAGCAGGATCAAGCCTGGCTTGCAGAGGCAAACATCACCCTCCAGGTCTGAAAGCAGCCTCATGCGTAGCCTGGCTATGTGGGGATGTCATGTGCATGCTGGGCTCCCCCACTCGCACCCCCTGCTCAAAGGCTGAGGTAGCTGGCCAGTCTCCATGAGACTTTCCCAGGACGTGCAGTTTGCAACCTGTGCTCCCCCCTCTGCCCAGCACAAGTTGTGTGTTTATTTCACCAGTCCAGCACTTGCTTTGCTTTCCTACAAGAGAAATTTGTTCAAAGGGAACAGGATTCATTGCTGACCCCCTCCCTGCTGGGGGCATAACCAGTGTGGGAAAAAGAACTATGAGCAGCCTCCAAATGCCGAATCCTAGGCCCAGAAGCTAGCCACAGGGGCACATGCAAACCTCCTCTCTACCCTGTGCTGGGACTCACCCACATCCGCGTGCTTCAGAGCCCCAACATCATTGGTCCCATCACCACACATCAGTGTGACATAGCCCAGTCCCTTCAGTGTGGTGATCACAAATTCCTGTAGGGTAAAGGCAGCGTCAAACACCTGTACCTGCCCGCTCTGGCAGAAGCCTGTGTATTTGGAGGCAAGGGGCTGTGGCCTTGGGCAACACATCCTACTGGAGCCAAACCGTGCTCACTTCCCATCCAGTCTCCCCACTTACATCAGTTATAGGCACATGCCAGATGCTGCTCTGGAGACGACAATACAGTTATAGTTACCCTGTCTATTCAAGCCTGGCAGACCCACTGTACCGCCTCTGCTTTACAGGAAACCTGTGAGCTACAAAGGGCTAAGGTGCCAAATGCCTAGGATTCTGATTAAAACAAACACAGCAGGGACTGAGCCCCAGAAGCTTATGGGTCTCCCTGGTGTGTGGATCTGCTCATGAAGCCAGGGGGCAGCTGTGAGCCTCACCTTTTGCTTTGGTGCTACTCGAGCAAACACCTGGATGCATGGGATGAGCTTCAGCAGGGGCAGACAAGAATGCTAGCGCTCCCCCTGAGAGCACCGGCCAGGGAGTGTGCCAGGAGATGCAGCCCCCCCGCAACCTCTCCCACTGACCCGGACATTCAGCAGGAGCTGCCTTCTTGCTGCCAGCAGGTATGAGAGACCCTCGCCTGTGATACACAGGTCATATTGCTGCGTCAGCTCCAGCGGGGTGTGAGGGAGGGCAGGGAGTGCTACAGTGCCATCAATGGACTGCCACTGCCAGCTAGAGCCTGGAACGAGAGCATACATGGCATCAGCACAGATGATACCAGGCAGTTGGAGGTGGGGCTGCATCAGTGCTGTGCTCATGGTGCCTCCTGCTGCTTGAAGCCCCTCATCGCTACAGAATGAAACCCTCCAATGGCCCTGATGACAGACACCCAAGCAGCTCCCAGCCCTGCTCCATCCCTTACACCTATCTACCTACGATGCACGCACGGACCCATCACCGCAGCATCTGAGCACCTCAGCCTGGAATGACTTTGTCATCACAGTCCCCTGCCATTACCTGCCTCTTACAGATGGAAACTGAAGCCCAGAGATGGACCTGCACAGACTCAGCAGTGAGGGGTTGTGGCAGGAGAGGGATGCCATTCTAGTACCCAACCCTTTATACAAAGGGAAGGGCTCCCAGTTACTACTGTTAAGGTGCTCAGATACCTTAGCGATGGGCTGGGTGGAAGAACAAACTGTTCCTACTGTCTACAATACACTCCTGGACGCGCGGAGGAAGGACCTGCAGGAGAACAAATGGTTACCCTGGTCTCAGAGCAGTTCCATGGGCAATGCTGCACAGTATGGGCTAGAAGAGGCAGGCTGCACATCTTAGGATGCCGTACCTTTGCAAGGAGGAGGCTGCAAGATGAGAGTGTGCTCCTTCTGGATGAAGTGAAGCTCCCGAGCCACATGGCAGGCAGTGAGGGGGTTGTCTCCTGTAATCATCACTACCTATGGGGGTTAAACCAACAAGGGAAGGTAACACTACACCTGCAAGGCTGTATGTGCACAAAGCTGACATGGCGCATCTGTGACTCTCAGCTGCCTTCCTAGGCACCACCCAAACAGGACACAGCATAGTCACATTCGCACAATGCTGTGCCTCGGCTCAGGGGCTTGGCCTGTGGTACTGCACCACAGAGGCTTTCCTGCTGCCTGAGTGCTCTGTGAGGCACAGAGGCCCAGGGGGTCCAGGCCCTGACATGGGGAACACCCCAAATGAGATGCTACTGCTGACCAGGCATGCTCATTCCAGTGTCTCGCCAGAAAGACAAGTCCCTGGCAGCCAAGGGCATGAGCTGCACGGGCAGAACTATCACGTGGCATCTCCAGCACAAGCTCACATTGCACCTTTGAGTGCCAGCCCCACTTCTCCCTAGTCCCCATCCAGAAGCGCAAGGGCCTGCATTTCCTGGAAAGCTCCAAGGCTCCCAGTATCAGAAACTCTCCGGCCTACTTGAGCCTGCAGCTTCCGGCAGACACTCACGTGATGCGAAGCATTCTGGATCTCTCTGATGACAGGCCGGGAGTCGACTTTGAGAGGGCAGGAGACCACAATGAAGCCGACAAACCTCAAGTCACACTCCAGTGCATCACGCTTCATCTCACGCACCTTTGGGAGGGATGGAATCAAATTGTGCATTACACGTTGCCTCAACTGCCATAGGTAAGAAGCCTCCCCAGGAGAGTGCCCTTAAAGATGGCCTCCCCCAAGAAAAGTTACCTCCCCTCTCTGGTCAGCCTTTTGGCAGGGTAGCGCAGTGCTGAGGCTCTAAAGCCCCTGCCAGGAAAGTGCTGTCCCCATCTTACAAATGGGATACAGACAGGTATAGCCCCAGGTAATATGGGAAGCCAGTGGCAGGGCCAGAAATTAAACCTAGGAGTCCCATGCCCTGGTCTCCTGCATTAAACCCCAACACGAGTCAGAGCTTAACAAGCAAAGCACGGTGACAACTCCCTCCCCAAAAGGAGGTGGGGCGGGGGAGCAGGGGACAGACATGACAGAGAGCTGGAAGGAGCTGGATATCACAGTCCTAGACAGAGCCCAGCATACCTGCTGGTGAGTAAGATGCCCCAGCTCCTTGTAGCCAAGTGCTAGCACTCTGGCCCCCTCGCGTGAGATTTCCGTGTGGATGACATGATAGTTGCTTGGGCACTGAGAGAACTGGAGAAAGGGTGAAGAAAATGACTGTGTTAAGCACAGTCCAGCACACAACAAAGTAAACAGGTTGTAACATTTCACATCAAACAAGGAGCAGAGAGAAGCCTCCATGCCCAAGCTGGGAGCAGGATGCTCAGGGGCGCCAAGCAGAGGCCGGGAACACCCTGCACTGAAGTGCCATTGATGTTGTTAGGATCAGTGCTCAATCTCTTCAGCACAATTTTGCCATGTGGGGCTGTTTGGGCTCGTTATCAGGACAAAGGCCCCTCTGAACTTGGCCGCGAGTCCAAGCAGACTGGGAAGAGGGAGCATGAGCAGACTCCCATCTCAGAAAAGATTCCACTGGCCTGAAGGCCACTCTCCAAGTGTGCTGTGCTCACCATTGGGTGCAGTGTCTCCGGGGCCCCTTTCACAGCTGCAATGTAACAGAGATCAGTCGAGCCAACCTTCTCGTAGGAAGCCAAGACAGACATTCTTTTCAGGGCACTAGCAAAATGAAAGCGCTGGTGAATTTTCAGTCCCTGAGTTTTAATACTTCTGGAGAAAACTTTCTCATCTGGAAACAAACACATCAGGAAATCCTGAAAGGTTTCTCAGCATCACAAGCAGCATCACATCCCTCTGCTTCTGGGGAGCCCACTGAGAATGTACGTCTCCCCTCCCAGGCCTACTTGTTGCACTGTGACAACACTGAAAGTTCTGGCCCCACAGACCAAGGGGCAGATCAATCAGACTGCCCCTGCAGAAAGGTCAATGCAAAAAGAGGAAGGTACAATTCCAGCAAGGGCAAGCCAACCTGCATGTGCTTGTGATAGCCAACACAGGTAACAACAGCCTGGGTTTCAGCATAAGCTAGCCACCAGAGCCCAGCCCCTCAGGGTACCTTGCTGGTTCAAATGCACTGGTGCCTATATTGAGGCGTTTCCAGCACTGTGTTCCTGCATGGATGTGCTTAACTGAGACAAGGAGGTGCCTCTGAGCAATGCTGGCTGCAGCGCGCCCTATGTCTGCAGCCCTGACAATGGTCTTCTAAGTTGAGAGTGCATTTCCCTCACAGCAGCCTGGAGGTAAAGTCCCCTGCAGCACTTCCACAGGCCAGTTACCAAGGTCACGTGGCCTGAAACTGCCCACTGCAGTACTCAGTTTCACCCACAGAAAAAGAACTGGGAGGAGCAGCCTTTTTTGTCATTAATATCTAGCTGCACACAGACAGCTCCAAAACCAGCTTCTGCATGGGACCATGCAGGGACAGGCCATTGCCTTTACCTTTGGTCAGGGTCCAGTCCACCGCCATCAGCATGGCTTTCTCCAATGGGTCTCCCACTAACGTCCCATCATCCAGCTGCACCAGTGAGTGGCAAGTAGCAATGGCTCGGTGGGTTTCCACGGGGATGTCAGACACTGGTGTTACTTCCTTTCCATCCCTGCAGTGGGAAGGAGACTGACTGCATTAACAGGCCCACACAGGCCATCAAGCTGTGTAAGTTATTCTGCTGCCAAGATGTCCAGGATATAATTTCTGCTGCAGTTCTGTGACCAGCAGACAGCTGCTTGTGCTGACACCGAGGCAGGGGCAGAGCTGGGCTTTAGCCATTTTAAAGCCTCTTTAGAAAACCCTGAGCGAGGAATCAAATTCAAGGACTTTGAAGCCGCAGACTGCTGGGCAAGTGCCACAGCTAGAGATGTACCCAACTGCTCTCCTCCATACAGAGACCCTTCCTGGATCAGACCCTTCCTCTCCACCTTTCCAGTCATCATCTGCTTTCCCCTGGGCTGACAATTCACCTCTGCACCGTACAGTTAATAAAGCTGGTGGGAAGCTCTTCCCATGGCTTACCTGAGCCCTGCTACCCCTCTCACCACCAGGTGGTCGCTGGTGAGGGTGCCTGTTTTGTCAAAGCAGCACACCTCAACTTTCCCAGCAAAGGGGATTCGGAAAGGTTCTGTACAGTACACATCTGGAAGAGAATGGATGAGAGCCTGTGACGGGTCAGGGTCCTCCCCTGCTCCACAGCCCTTCCCACAACAAACAAGCCCCAGAACACAGTGCTCAACCACAATGATTCCTTTACTGATCCCCAAGCACTGTACTCCACACAGCTCTGGAGTCTAAAACCAGGTGCAACTCCTGGTGCACAAGTGGGAGACAGATTCAGAGGCTACCAGGTGCTGAAGTTCTCAGAAAGACACCTAATCACTTGAGCATCAGAGCACCTCAACAGAACTGGGATTCACGAAGGGGAGCCCATCTTCTGCCCCACGACACAGAACTATAGAACAGCATCTATCACTCCCTTCCCCCACCAAGAGACATTTGTACCCTCTGCCCCCTCCCAAATCGCTGCCTCAGAGGTATCAAAAAGCATCGCAGCACCCCTACACAACAAACCCAGGCACAGGACCCAACCCCCGTGACTGAGTCTGGGAGAAGGTGGCAGCTGCCAAGGACACAGAAGCCAGCAATTTCACGCACCTTTGCATACCCATGTGCTACTGTTCCCAGAAATGGGGCACCAGAGCAGAGCATGCCTGTATTCCCTCTTCTGGGCTCAATACTTACAGAGCTTGGCCAAGGCAATAAGGGAGGTGTTGACAGCCAGGGAAAGCTCAATGGGAAGTTCAGGTGGAACGACTGAAGTCAGTATTAAAGTGCATTCCAGAAACAGCTTGTAACGATTCCTGCCTGGGTCCTTGGTGCCTGAGGAGACCAAATTACACAATAAAACCAGTGACCCATTACTTCTCATCCCTAAACAGTGTGCTCCATAGCCACAAGATGGATGAATAAGGCATCAGGGGAAGGCTACTACCCAAGAGGGAGGGAAACGATGAATTTACTGAGGTACGGATCCTGCCTACACATGAAACAAAACTGGCCAGCTTCCTCAGCTGCCGCTTCTAAACAAACAGCCCATCCTGCCAGTCTTAAGCTTAGATGGGGACAGCCCTGCCTCAAACAGGGAGTTGGACTAGATGACGTCCTACGGTCCCCCTCAGCTCAACTCTTCTAAGATTCTATGAAGAAGTCACGAGGAAGAAGCATGAAGAAAGAGCACTCACCTTCAATCCAGACATACGCTGCAGCAGCAATGGCAAAGACCAGCAGGAACAGAATGAAAATGAAAGTCTCCAGGTTATTGGCTGTAACTCTCTTCACCCCAAAGAGGATCGTACGCAGCAGCTTCCCCTGAGAGTAGAACAGGCTTCAGCATGCAGAGCTGACTGCAGCACACGGTTCGAAATTACAACCTGCCCTGTATTCTCACCCTCTGCTGCCACTACACAACTTGCTCTCTTGCTATGGCCACAACAAAGGTCACCAGCCTATAGCCTCCTACAAGCAGGGCTTTTAGTAAACCAGTAGTTTCTAGGTCAATTAAGCTCATGTTCCACTGCCCTGTCCTATTAAAAAAGCTTATTGCCTTGCACTTTTCTAGTGTTCAGCACCCGCATATGGTAGCTATTCTCACACTTGGTTTATATGTAAGGAGAGCTAAGAGGTGGAGTCACTTGGCCATTGGAGTTTTCGTGACAACCCAGACTGCAGCTGTGGCAAAACACACACCATGTCGCATGCTGTCAATGACTGCCTGCTAAGTTCAGCCTTGGACTACAGGAACTGCACACAGACATTTGAGGATGCTATCACATGGCTTGGCAATTATGCACATGCTAACTGATTGATTTGTCCAAAAACTCAGTGGCTTTGGAATAGTTGTGATGCAAACTCAGGACTCCTGAGTCCCATCCTCCTGCTGTACCCACTAGATCTCTCTCGTCACATACAGGGCAAAGGAATTTCCAGATATGCTCGTATTTTTTTCTTCTTCTGAACAATCCAGTAATTTTGTCACCCAGATTTAAACTTTCTGTACTAATGAAATCAATCAGGATTACATCCCTGGAGTGCCAAGCTAAGCGATGAGAGGCCAGTGCCTCCTCCAAACCCTGGAAAACAGAAAGAGATCGCCTTTCATTTTTTCCTTACCTGTGATGTGTTAAAGCCAGTCCTCAGCACATATGCCACGCACCCATTATCGACAGCTGGAACAGAAGCAGGGACAGGGGTGACGCACAATACGGCTCTTTGGTGCATGCATAGCAGCTAGAACAGAACTGAGACCACATGTTCCTCTCACCCAGCAGGAAGATTACTTCAGTCTAATGCTCATTTTGAACTACTGTGTGAAGGAAAACAGCTCCCAACCCCAGAGCACATCAAGCCAGTTATACTGAGTGGAAGAGGTCAGGGTGCTTCCTGCCTCCACCCAGCAACAGCCTGTGGCCACGCAGGTACGTACGTTTCAGTCCTGTGCTGGCCTTCTGTGGTGGGATGTGCTGCACCACTTTGGTTCCCCCAGATATAATGTGCAGCCGGGAGTCCGCCTGCATGTCCAGGACATGGTCCGAGTCAAGATCCTCGACAGGCTCCTGCATGAGATACAGCAGGACTCAGAGGCAGAGCTTGTTCTGGGTTAATGGCAACCAAATGACCTTGCACTACCCCTTGCTGTTCCCAGCTCCCCCTGGGCAAAGGCAGCCTGAACTGACTCCAGATGTTAATGAGCTGCTCATGTTGATGTAATCTGGTCTAGCTCAGTTGTCCTGGCATCTGTGAGTTCTGGATCTAAGGGATCTGTTCACTCAGGGCACATGGGGCATAGCAGAGAAGGCTTTCAGAAGTCTGACTTTATTGTTTGTAAATTACCCACTGGCACAAAAACAAGGGATGTTTGCTGGGTTTGAAGCTCCCTGTGCTTGTCCCTCCCTTGTCTGACCAGTCAAAGGAATCCAGACTGGGGAATGTGGGGGAGCGTTGGGCCATGCCCACACACTGCAGTCCAGCTCCGGCAGCTGCAGACTCAGCCAGACAAAACAGACGTTCTGTTTCTCATTTACCAGAGATCATCCATCACTGATAAGGTGATAGTGCACAGACAGACCCCGATTTCCTGG
The DNA here is from genome assembly GCF_000455745.1 of Alligator sinensis. NCBI lineage: Eukaryota > Metazoa > Chordata > Crocodylia > Alligatoridae > Alligator > Alligator sinensis. The sequence continues at coordinate 2,462,410 of NW_005842065.1, read as the reverse complement.
GCCAAAGTTTACACAAAAATGGATCTGTACCTATAAACACTGCCCATTTTATCTGCTGCAGAGGCTAGCATAGGACCCAATGCATTACAAAAGTAAACACAATGAAGGCACAACAGGCCCAAACTGAGGACTGCACAAACCTTCATTTGTGGTACTGACTCTCCAGTCAGCATGGCTTCATCCACAATACATCTTCCACGGAGCAGCAGCACATCACATGGGACTAGGTTCTCGTGAGGCGATCGCCCTGCAAATGGGGGAACAGCTCATTAAGAACAGTTTTGTTGAGACAGCGTGACTCCCCTTTGCTTTGGCTGAGATGGAGGATTTCTAATGGCAAATCTCACTTGCCAAATCTGTCCCAAGGCTCCACAGAAGATGATGACAGAGTTGATAGGAACCAGAAGAATCACCCGCAGGCTTTTAGGAATGCACTAAAGTTGGACAGATTTGAAAGCAAACAGCACAATTTCTACTGCCATTCAGGCTCTAGACCCCAAGGGCCTCTCCTGGGGTAATGAAATTAAGGAACAGGCAAAGGGCTAGAGCTCTGGATATAAAATATTGTTCCCTTTTCCTCATCCACCCCCCAAAGCATCTCAGGTACAGAAGGGAACTTTTCACCTTCTGAACCCTAGCTGAAGTAGGTTAGCTGCTAGATGACTGGGAGATAAGAATCTGAGGGAAGCTTTCCAAGACCTGCAGGCATCAGATTAAATGCCCACAAAAAAAATCCATAAAGACAGCCGGTGGGTCCAATGTTAAGTGCATTTAACCTTAGGGTGCCAAGTCAAGGCACCTGCCAGAAGTCTCATTTTACAAGTGCTTCTGATTGTGGCAAGTGTGCAGGCTGTTACCGATGGAAACAATGTCCCCTGGGATGATCTCATCACTGGAAATGGGGCGCCACTTCCGGTTTCGATAAACCTGTGAACAAATGCAATTTGAGAAATCAACACCTTGATGCTAAGGGGAGGATCAGTAAAAGAACACGATGAGAAAGAGAAACAGCAACTTCCACCCCACAAGACAGCTGCAACTAAAACCCGCTTTCACACCCGTGATGAATGGTCAGTTTCCTCCTAAAGAGCCCTCCAGCACTTCAGCAAACATCACAGAGTTCCTGGGGGGAGGGAGGCATTTTTACACACCATTATCACTCCCCATTTACCATCATCCTTTAGAAGTGTGGATGGAGCTGATGTCCTCTTCCTCTCTGAAATTATTTTCCCCTCTTTGGTGCACACAAAGTTGTACTCAGTACTACATATGTTTGCCCATATACACAACCATTACAGGAACTGCATACACTTTCCAAACCAATGCAAGAGGGCTTGGGCCTTTTAAAAATCAGTCAACTCACTGCCTTCTTCCTTGCTGAACAGACAAAGCCCTGCTGTCCCACAGCAAGTCTCAATATTAACATTAGAAAACAGCATAAAACTAAAAAAACTGGGCTAGAGCAAAAACTATTACAAGGAAATGGTCAAAGACTTGGAATAATCAGGCAAAACCAAACCAAACCAAACCAGAAAATCTTCCCATTTCCCTTCCCTGACTCCTTTCATCATGTTTTGCCTGTTCAGTCCATGTCTAAAAAATCTTGCACACCGCTTTGCTCTGCTGGGTTTGAAAGCAGAGGGGAGATGTGAGCAGTCACCTGAATCATGTATGGCTTGTTCCCCATTTTTCGTATTTCTGACATATTCCTCATCTGCTGCTGGACCAGAGAAGCTTCAAAAGCCACCAACATGGAAAGGGTGAAGACACTGTAATACCAGTATTCATCCAGGCACCATAGCGCCACACAGAACACCTATGGGGAGCAGCAGATATGGGAATCATTCTACAACACACCCCACCTAGAAACTATGATGTTCCTGAGAGCTCAGAACTCTTGTAGTAGGACATGCAATACGATGGCACAAATTGGAAACCTAGAAAGGCACAGTAACGGCTCAGGAAGAGGAACCACAGGGAATCCCAAGTCTTTCTTTGTTCTAGTCTGAGATGGGACATTGAACCCTTTTGCTTATCCACAGAATAGACAGCCTGTGCACGGCAAGCTGCTTCCATACCTGATTCAGAAATTAGCTTGAGGTGAGGAGAGAACTTCATAGTCACAGCTCACTCAGTCTTTACCGCTCTATTAGAACTACCAACAAAAAGGCTGGTTCATGCTAGCTATGATTTTTGTAGCCTGGAGATCTGCTCTTTGTGACTGGACTAAGAGCTGCCAATGATTACTGGATAGTAACAATTTTCAGTTATCAGTACCCACTGATACTTCACTGCCACCAAAAACAGGGCTGTAGGTTTGAAGGGATTCCCCTCCCTTGAACCAGTGGGAAAGTAGTTACAGCTTTTTTTTTTTTTTTTTTACCTGAAAGACGAAGAAAGGGGCTGTGGCTCTCTCTTTGAAGAGCTCCAAGAACTCTGGCACCACCATCTCAGCCCTGGGAAAGAATCAAATCCTTACCAATCTCTGTTTTGGTTTTACAGTAACATCCCAACCAACATCTCACTGGCATACAAGCTGGAGGCTTTGCTCCCTGTATACCCACAACATCCAGATAAACAAATCTTTCCTATTCCCCAATTACTTTTAGATTTGGTGAACTGAAGCCAGGCCCTTTCTGGGAGAGGAGGCTCCAGATTTGATGCTATTCAAAAGCAGGTATATCCTTCAAATAGATCCAATTACGAAGAAGCTGATGACCTGGATTAAGGATATTAAAAAACTCATGCAAACAGCCCACCCTCTTTCTTGTCATTTAATACGACTCAAAGTGGCTTTAGTCCTGAAAACCTCTGTCCAGCTCAGCTCTGCTTTGTGGACACTCACTTGTTTGTGCCATATTTCTTCTCAGCTGCTCGGATATCCTTGTCCTCCTGGTAGCCTCGGGCATTCTGGTAATAGGACAGGGGATGCTCCACAGGGAAGGCGACAGGAAGAAACTGTTTCCTGTCCTCTACCTCATATGAGTACTTGATCTTCTGAAACTCAAAGGACAGGGCCTCCTGCCCATCCTCCCCCTGCAGAGATTACACAACAGGGAAGAGCAACAAGACTTTCACCCAAGGGCCCTTACAACAGGGCTACATCACCACACAACCTGCAGGGAACCGTCTGCATAGCCAGGAGAGCTAGACAGACAGGACTCGCTGGCCATTCACAGGTCTGGCTCCTAAACAGCATCATCTGGGATGCAGGTGTTAATTCCATTCTCCAAGGCAGGTCTGGGTAAAATATGACCCACGAGATTATTTCATCTGGCCTACAGGCAGGCGCCCACCAATTAATGGCATCTAGCCTAGGCTGCAGCTGTCCCTGCTGCACTCTGCCAGCATTCAGCTCAGCTCCCTCACCCTCCCGTAGCTCCTCCTCCTATTCCGGCTGCAGCACTCCAGGCAGCAGGAGGGGAAACAGGGGCAGGTAGGGGGAAGCTGCAGCTGGGTGGGCACACAGAGCATTAGGCTGGTGGGAGTGTGGAGTCTGGACTGGCCCAGTTCCATTGCATGGGACTCCCCGTGGTTCATGTGCAGCTCCTGAGACTTACTTGCCACTGGGGGGAAGCCCTGCACGAAGGAGTCAGTGACCTTCCCCACTATCTGCCACCACATGCAGCTCCCAGGACTCCACTGAAAGTGGTGGGGAGCTTTGCACAATGGAGCCAGGCCAGCTCGGCTCCACTCCCTAGCAGAGTCTTGGGAGCTATACATGGTGGCAGGAAGAGAGGCCAGGCCACCAACTCCATTGCATGGGTCTGTCCCCGCCACGGCATGTGGCTCGGGCCAGGTCCCAGGAACTGCGCGCGAGACATGGGGAACTCCGCATAATGAAGTTAGGCTGGCTTGGCCCCGCTCCCAGAACTGGCTGGAGCTGCATGCTGCTGGGGGACCACAAGTGCTGTCCATGAGTGCCCTGAGGGCTCACTGCCTGCTGCTGCTGCCGCCACCAGTGGAGGCTGTGTACTATGCAACGGGGTGTGAGGAGGGACTCCCACATGCACACCCCACTATATCCATACACACACAACCACATCCTCCCATACACCCCACACCTTCTACCACATGCCCACATCTTTGGGGGGGGGGAATGGTTGCAGCCCTCGACAGCTCACCAAAACTCATTAAGTGGCCCTTCAGCTGAAATAATTGCCCACCCATGCTCTAAGACCTTGTCCTACTCCCACCTGTGACTGATACCAAATAGCTTTCATCCAGCCACAGTTTCAAATTAGGCTAGTGGCAGCTAATGGCTTTGGTAATGCAGGCTGCAGATCTTTACATATGACCAGAAACAGCAGCACCCCTGAAGCTGGTAGACCTCAACTTTGCTTATAAAAGCCAAGCCCTTACCTGGTCACGGTGGAGTGGCACCAGCTCTGCAGATCCATTATTTGGGGTTGGCACAACTTTAGCCAATGTGGCTTTCTTAGGACTGGGTTCCTGAAAGACACAAAACAGGTGCATGCTCTGTAAAGCAGATCAAGCACACTGGGGCTCATGGCAGCCAGAAGAGATCCCTTTAAGATCCAGGGTGCACCAGGACCCATCTCTTAAATCTCAAGCAGGCATTGTTAAGTCACTAGGAAGGCAGGCCCTTCACAACAGGGAGGGGCTTTGACTTTGCACAGGCCTGCTGCTGCATGGACTCTGTGACAGAGATGGAGACATCCACACAGTTCAAACCAGGAATCCTTTGGTGCCACTAAGTGAGGGCTTGTTCCTGAAACAAAGTGTGCCCAAGACACAAGAGGGACTTATCACCTGAAACCCAGAACCCATTCTCACAGAACACACACCATCATTTTGAAAAGGCAAGAGCCACAGTCATGTGTCAGTGCTCTCCCTTCCACTCAAGGCTTACCAAGCTAGAGTAACATTCATGCAGGGCTTGTCTGGTGGCTTAGAGATCCTGCAACCTGGGATCACTAGGGGAAGTGCTACAAATTCTTCATGGGAAGCCAAGAAGAGCCTGAATTGAATTCAAACTATTCATAAGTCTGGTCTATTTTAAATATTCTTTTTGTTAACAAATTTCCTGTTCAAAACGTGGGTGTTTTATTTTCAAACAAAGCAGAGAAGGGACTGACTCCAGGCTGGGAAGAGGGGGGCAGGAGCAGACTGGCATCTTCTGCTTCCTACAGGTATTAGGCAGGCACTGTCAGGAAGTCTTCCTGATGCTTGGGATTTATTAAGTAACAGAATAGCTCTCCAAGGGGAGTGATGGAAACCCCTGTGGCCAGAACTAGATAAATCACTGGGGAAGATGCTACTAGAAACAATGCTGCCTTGGTCTTCAGGGTCAAGCAAGTGGAATAGATAGTACCCAATGGGACCAATCTGCAGTTTCTGCTGTTATAGTAAAGCCTGTACTTGTCTGGGTCAAGATTTAGTGACACTGGGATGGGCGTGAATAGAACAGTTCTTAAGCATACCGCTGTGAGAAAGGAGGGTGCAGCTGCTTAGAAGAATGGCTTAAAAGAGAATAGGTACAACAAAAAAGTATTATAAACAGCTGACATGTAACGACTCCAAGGTGCTACTTCCCACAAGACAGGGAGCTTCAGATTGTCAAAATCGGAAATGAAAACATTGTTTCCAATCACGGAAGGCTCTGCCCTGCCATGTCTTAGACACGCTGACCAAAGGTCATGGGATTAATATCCGGCACATATATGTGGCTGTGAAAGTCCACTCGCACCCCAGTGAAACCAGTGGAGAGGAGCCTACAGATAGCTTGACAGGAGCCAGCAGCTTTTTAGGAAAAAGGGAGGGGGGGGGGGTTTGTCTTAAAAAAGGAAAAGGGAAGAGAGAGAATCAAACGACTTAACCCTCCTCCTGACCAAGTGCATCGGTCACCTCAGAGCTTAGGTCATTTGATCTGCCACCGCCCCAGCATCTAACAATCTAACAAAAACATCCAGAAGAGCCCAAAGGCAAAGCACAGAGGGCAGAGGAATCTTCACCCTTCCTGAGCACTGCTGCTGCAGCCTGGCTGGGCCAGGGACACCAGCTACTGAGCCAGAAATAAAATGTGAATGTGCCTCTTTGAACTCATCTTGCCCTATCCCTTGCAGTGAAGCAGAAATGTTCCCAACATCTTTTTCTTTAAGGCTTTATCCCAAATTATATCACTTCAATTCCAACCCCGATGGAAATAATCTGCAACCTGACAGATGTCAGAGCATTTTCCTCAATCAGTCTTAATTTTTCTGTTGCTCATTTTCATCCTATCTTTATTCTGTGGTGCAAGATCAACCTCCCCACTTTCTTGCCATTTGCCCCTTTCAACTCCTTCAGCTCAAGGCTTCAAATTTTACAGTTAATAATAAAGATAAATCTATTCCATTCCATGTACAGAGACCAAGGGCTATGAGCAATCACAGCTTGCAGTCCAAGGCGCTCTCAAGCTGCCAAATCAGGAACACTGTCAGGACACTGGGAAAAAAAATGTAAGGAGCCAAGCTCACAGTTTTGGCCATCAGTTTGAGGGGCTCCTTTGTCTGGGGGACTTCTCAATCAAAATAAATGCCAAGCTATATTTCAGAGCCTGGCTAACCAAGGCCAACAAGATCATTTCTGCCAAGTTGATTTACATTAGAGGATGTATAACCATTTCTCAGACAAAGCTAAGGAGACAGTTAAAGGAACTATCAAAGAAGGGGCAAACCAGTCAGCACCGCTACCAACAGGTGGTTAACTTGCAACCAGGGCTTCTCAGCCCTGCGGCACCTGCCACCAGGGCAAACCCAGACAACACAGTTGTCACATAGGGCCTCTGGGTCTGGCCTGCCCAGCTGCTTGCCACTCCCTTCAGCCCATCCCTGGGCTGGAGACCCCTCGCTCCATCCCTGCCCTTCCCTTCCTTCCGCTTCCTGCTCCGAACCCTCGGCCAAGCTCTGCAGTGACGAGGCTGCTGTCACGTGGCAGCACTGACAGAGGAAGGAAGCGATGCCCGTTGCTGAGCCACCAGCCCTACTTTGCAGGTGGCTGCCCTTCCCCTGGGGGTGGGAGGGGAGAGCGGCTGGAAGGAAGGCACCAGGGCAAAGCCTTTGGGCAGCTGCTGGCTGGGTGGCGATGCCTGCGGTGCCAGCATGAGCCCCCTGCACCGCGGGGCCCTGGGCAGCAGCGTCCCGGGGGCTTGGAGGATGTGACCCCCACCGGGGGGCTGCCCTGGCAGAGACCTGCCCGCCCGCCCCCGGCCAGGACCCACCTGGGGGCTTTGAGGGCGGAGGGACGGGGAAGGAAATCTCCCACGTGGCGACCTTTGACCCGGCTACGGCGACCCGCGACCCTGCCCCACGCGGCGACACCGTGACGTACCCTGACGCAGGTGAGCGCGCAGTGCGCGTGCACGGACCAGAGCCCCGAGAGCGCGGTGAGCAGGTGCGCGACCCCGATGGCGGCGAGCGCGAGCAGCGCGGCCTCAGGCGGAGCGCGCTCCGCCTCGGGCTCCCCCGCGCCGGGTTCCCCTACCCCGGCCCAGGCGGCCCAGACACGCGGCCCCCACAGCCAGAGCCAGGCCGGGTACAGCCCCGCCACGAAGGGCACGACGGTGACGTG